>NW_024423786.1:362405-671124 GCF_017311325.1 Ursus maritimus
CCGAGGAAAACCGTCCGGGCCTGGAGTTTTGTTATTTGAAGGTTGTTTATCACTGACTCAATTTCTTCATAATTAATTGGCCTGTTTATAGAATCAATTTCTTCCGGTTTCAATCTTGGTAGTTTATAGGTTTCAGGAAGGATTCCATCTCTTCCAGATTGCTTAGTTTATTGGCATATAGCTGTTGATAAAAATTTCTAATAATCCTTCCAATTTCAATGGTGTTTGTCGTGACTCTCCTTTTTCATTCATAATTTTAATAATCTGGGTCCTTTCTCTTTTCTTTTGGATAAGTCTTGCCAGTGGTCTGTCAATTTTATTGATTCTCTCAAAGAACCGGCTTTCTAATCTGTTGATCTGCTCTACATGTACTTCTGGTTTCTGCTTGATTGATTTCAGCTCTAATTTTGGTCAACTGCTTCCTCGTGCGTGATTAGGCCTGTCCCTCTGTTGCTGTTCTAGTTCTTGAGGTGAGAATATAAAAACTGCATTTTAGATTTTTCTATTCTTTTGAGTGAGGCTTGATGGCTATGTATTTCCCCTTAGGACCGCCTTTGCAGTATCCCATAGGTTTTGACTGTTGTATTTTCATTCTATTGGTCTCCATAAATTGTTTAATTTGATTTTTGATTTCCTGGTTTATCGAGTCATTCCTGAGCAGGATGGTTCTTAGTCTCAAGTGTTTCTTCCAAATTTTTCCTTGTGGTTGAGTTCCAATTTCAGAGCGTTGTGGTCTGAGAATATGCAGGGGATAATTTCGTCTTTGGTATCGGTTGAGACTCTGTTTTGACCCAGAACATGGTCTATTCTTGAGAATGTTCCATGGGCATTAGAATAGAATGAGTATTCTTTGGTCTGGGGTGTAGTGTTCTATATATATCTATGAGGTCCAACTCGTGAGTATGGCATTCAAAGCCTTTGATTCTTGCTTAGTTTTTGCCAGGGTGTTCTTGTCTATTTCTGATAGCGGAGTGTTGAGGTCCCCTACTATTAATGTATTTTTATGTATATGTCTCTTTATTCTGCGTTAAAGAGTTGGCTTGTGTATCTTGCTGCTCCCTGTTGGGGAGCATATATATTTATAATTGTCATATCCACTTGTTGAATACTTCCCTTAAGAATAATATAGTGCTCCTTCTGCGTCTCTAACTAGTCTATAGTTTAAAATCCAATTTATCTGATATGAGAATTGCTACCCCAGCTTTCTTTTGAGGTCCATTTGTGAAAGATGGTACTCCATCCCCTTACTCTCAGTCTGAATGCATCTTTGGGTTCGAAATGAGTCTCTTGTGAACAGCAAGTGGATGGGTCATTTCTTTTATCCAATCTGCAACCCTGTGACATTTATGGGATGGTTCAAACCATTTACATTAAGACTGATCACTGAGAGATATGATTTTAATGATGCCATGTTGCCAGTAAAGTCTTTGTTTGTATTGGCTGTGACTTTCTGTTCTGTATCACTCTTGGGGCCTTTTCTTTTATAGAACCCCCGTAATATCTCCTGTAGGGCAGGTTTCGTGGTTACAAAATTGGTTAGTGACTGGCGATTCTGAAATGTCTTTATTTCTCCATCAATTCTGAATGACAGCCTGCTGGATAAAGGATCCTTGGCTGCATGTTTTTCTCTGAAAGAGCTTTAAATATGCTCCCAACCCTTTCTCTCATTCCAGGTCTGTGTAGGCAGGTCTGACGAATTCTGATGCCTTTGTGATACGTGAGAAATTTCTTTGCCCTGGCCGCTCAATACTGTATCCTTGCATCTAATATTTGCGAATTGCACTATGCGTGACGGGCGTAGGTTTGTCATGGTTGAGCTTGGGAGGGGTCCTCTCTGCCTCTTGGACACGAATGTTTGTTTCCCTCACTAGATTAGATAAGTTTTCAGCTACAATTTGTTCAAATATCTCTTCTAGACCTCTGTTTTTCTCCACTCCCTCGGGATGCCGATGATTCTAACATTGGATCGCTTTCATTGAGTCAGTAATCTCCCGTAACTCTACATGTGGGCGTGATTTTTAAGACCATCTTCTATTTTCATTTTTTCCCTATTAACCCATCCTCCAATTCACTAACCTCTTTCCTCTGCTTCTGCGACCCTGGCCGTAGAGCTCTAGTTTTGCCTGCATTTGGCTCATAGAATTTTTAATTTCGTCAGATTCGCTTCTCATTTCTGTCCTTAGGATTCTATATTCTCAATAACCTTTTTGTTAATAGTTTTTCAATTCTACTCATCATTTTGACCATCGTTACTCTGAATTCATTTCTGATATTTTGGTTACATCCATATCTTATTTCTGTGGCAGAGGCCACAGACTCACTGTCTTTTCTTTGCTGGGGGCTTCTCCTTCTTGTCATTCTGATGAGGAGAGGTTGCGGGGCTGTCCAGAGCCCAAATTATTGACTGGGTCCCAGGCCGTGCCCTTGTTTTATAGGATCTTAGGGATGTAGCTTCTTCTTTAAAGATTTTATTTATTTATTTATGTGGCAGCCAACCAGCCAGAGAGGGAACAGAAGCAGGGGAGTGGGAAGGAAGAAGCAGGTCTCCCAGCGGAGGAGCCCGATGAGGGACTCCTTTCTGAACGCTGGATCATCGCCTAAGCCGAGCGGCGCTAATGACTGCGCCACCCAGGCACCCGGTTGTGGGCTTCTTGATTTTTCAGCCTGCCTTCTGGGGGAGGGCTGCCGCGCCGATATCGGGCAACCCTGTTAGAGTCTCCGTGTCCCCGCGAGGGGATGGGGATCGGGCACCCTGTGAGCCGTGTTTCCAGGCTTTTGTTCTCTGGCGGCTTTCCCTGGCGGTTTTGCTGCCTCTTCTGAGAGTCAGAGCACAGCGGCCAAATTTCAGCCTCTGTCACAGAACAGAGGGATTAGCGCCGTTCTCTACTAATGTTCTGCCACTTTAATCTCTGTTTCTGTTGGTGCTGTTCAACCCTGCAGCGTCCCGGGATGTGCACACCAACCCGGCGTCCCAGACCTCACTTCCAGGGCCAGCGCGTCTCTGTCCTTTGTGTTTCTAACGCCGCCAGCCGCCTGCCAGCCGCCTGCCAGCCGCCCCGTGCCCGCTCCCAGATCTCCCGGTCTCAGTCTGGATCCGGTGAGCGCACCGGGATTCCGGTGTTCCGCGAGATGCCTGGTGGCATGCGCACCCGGCTCACGGTCTCAGTCTGCTGTTTTGCGGGTGCCGACCACGAGCCCGCCCGCTCCCCCGTGCAGGTGGCTGCCGCTTCCCGGCGCCCGAACGTGGCGGCTCCCTCCCCCTTCCGTTTATCTTCCGATATCTGTGCGCGGTTCCATGGCTCCCCGCTTCGTACCTCAATACTCAGCGCTGGAGATGTTCATTTGTAGAGATCCAGATGCATCATCCTGCGTCTCAGGCTGGTTCCGTGGTTGTTTGGGCTGGTCTGGTACCTATCCAACTCGACTTGGGGGACCGGCTGAAAACGGTGTCTCCTACTCCTCCGCCATCTTAACTCCTCCAACCAACAAATGCCTTCCTTAATTCCCATCCCATCTTCTTTATCCATTCATCTGTCAATGGACATCTCAGCTCCTTCCACAGTTTGGCTATTGTGACACTGCTCCTATGATCATTGGGGTGCATGTGCCCCGTCAGATCACTACATTTATATCTTTGGGGTAAATACCTAGTAGTGCAATTGCTGGGTTGTAGGGTAGCTGTATTTTTAACTTCTTGAGGAACCTCCATACCATTTTCCAGAGTGGAAACTGATAAGCCCCTACTTAGATTAACTAAGAAAAAAACAAATGACTAATTTCAAAAATGTAAGAAGGGCGATCACTACTAACTCCATAGTCATTAAAAGAATAACTCCACACCCTCAAATTTGATAACCTAGATGAAATGGAACATTTCTTAAAAGACACAATTTGCCGAAACTTATACAAGGTAAAACAGAAATAGGCCTATATTTATTTAATGCATTGGATCAAAAATTAATACCCTTCCAAAACAGAAAACACCTAGGTTCACTGGTGAACTCCAACAAACATTAAAGATTCAGATTCAATATCCAAGAATCAATTACTGTAATAGATTACACCAACAGGACAAAGAAGGAAAATCATATGAACACATAACAGATGCAGAAAAAGTATCCGACAATATCCAACACTCATTCATGATAAAAATTCTCAGCGAACTAGGAATGGAGAGGAAGTTAACCTGAAAAAGAGCATCTACAAACAAACAAACCCCATAACTAACATCACACTTAATCATGAGAAACTAAAAACTTTCCCACTCAGATTAGAAACAAGTCAAGGTGGGGCTCCTGGGTGGCGCAGCGGTTAAGCGTCTGCCTTCGGCTCAGGGCGTGATCCCGGAGTCCCGGATCGAGCCCCGCATCAGGCTCCTCCGCTGGGAGCCTGCTTCTTCCTCTCCCACTCCCCCTGCTTGTGTTCCCCCTCGCTGGCTGTCTCTATCTCTGTCAAATAAATAAATAAAATCTTAAAAAAAAAAAAAAAAGAAAGAAAGAAGTCAAGGGTGTTCCCTGATCTTTGACAATTGGTAAAGGTAATTCAATAGAGAAAAGACAGACTTTTCAACAAATGATTCTTGAATGACTGGACATCCACATGCAAAAAACAAAAACCAAAACAAACCCCCTCAAATCAATATATCAATCACATGTAAAAATTACATTTAGATGAAACTATAAAATTCCTAGAAGATAACGTAGGAGAAAATCCAGACGACCTTGGGCCTGACTTTAGATACAACAACAAAACCACGGAAGAAGAAAAGTGATAAACTAAACTTTATTAGAATTACAAAACTACTGCTCTGCGAAAGACAAGCCACAGACAGGGGAAATCTGCAAAACACACATCTGATAAAGGATTAGTATCGAAAATATACAAAGGATTCTTAAAACTCAACAGTAAGAAAACAATTCAACTAAAAATTGGGGGGAAAACCTGAACAGACACCTCAGCAAAGAAGAGATACCAATGGAAAATGAATATAGGAAAAGATGCTCAACATCATAGGTCACTAGGAATTGCAAATTAAAACAGCAGTGAGATACCACTGAGAATCTGTTAGAATGACTAAATCCCAAAACACTAACCACACAAAATGCTGAAGAGCTGGAGCAATAGGAACTCTCCTTCATTGCTGGTGGGAATGAGAAATGGAAACAGTTTGGAAAACACTTTGGTAGTTTCTTAACAAAAGTAAACACACTCTTACCATACAATTCAGCAATCACACTCCGCGGCCTTTACCTAAATGATTTGGCAATTTAGGTACACATGAAAACCTGCACACAGATGTTTCTAGCAGCTTTAGTCATAATTACGTAAACCTGGAAGCAACTAAGATGTCCTTCGGTAGGTGAATTGGTACATAAACTGTGGCAGATCCAGACAACAGGATTTTATTCCACGCTGGGAAGAAAGGAGTTATCAAGCCATGAAAAGATACAGAGGAATTTTAATGCCTATTGCTAAGTGAAAGAAGCCAATCCTAAAAGGCGACATACTGTATTATTCTAACTATAACGACCGTCTCAAAACTAGGGAGACAGAGAAAAAAAAATCAGTGTTTGGCAGGGGCTTGGAAGAGGGGGAGAAGAATGAACAGGTGGAAGGAACACAGGAGACCTTTGCACAGTTACCTACTGGGATGGCAGATGCAGGTCCTTCTGCACTTGTCAAAACCCATTGAGTATATAACACGAAGAGTGATGTGAACTGTGGACTTTAATTAAGAATATTGTATCAATATCCATGCATCAAGAGTAACAATATGCCACACCAATGCTAACGCAAGGTGTCACTAATACATTTGGGGCAGTGGAGGAGCATGGGGGCTGAGGGAGTGTGTGGGAACCCTTTGTACTCTATTCTGTAAACTTAAAATTGTTCTAAAAACTAATTTAAACAAACAAACAGATCTAGGTCTAGAGTTCACATCTTACTTCAAAATGCAGTTCAACTGGGTTAAAATAAATATTTTAAAAATTAAATATAGGAAGAAATCATCAAAGTATGAGAAAAAACTGGTAAGTATTGGGCTTTAGAAACTTGACTGTAAAGGAAAAATATAAAGGAAGCATGTGATAAATTTTCATGCAGGAAGGTTTTGCTTGTATCTGAAGCAATTTGCCAAAAGAATGAAAGCCCACCACAAATAGATGAATAAAGTGTTGAAATTATAATTAATCAAATAAATGCATAATAAAAGAATGGACTTGTTTTTCTCCTATAAATTGGAAGTCACCAGGCATAACAAAACTCTATCTCTTTACTCACTCTCCTTTGTCCTCGAGATTCATTCTTTGACTCCATGAGACAAGAACCTCTCTCCTGCTTCACCAGGCATAAATATCTGATGTTGTCTAGGTTTATGGGAAAATGAACACTGCCCTGCGCACTAATGGGATAACACATTGCTGCAAATTCTCTAGAGGAAAATTGGGCAATAAATATCAAAATCCTAGAAATGGTTCTTTTCTTCTGACTCAGCATTTTCAGTTCTAAATGATGTTTGGGTGAGCAAATAAGGGCATGAATACTGTAAAATTAGGGTACATTCACCCCGTGTAAGCCATGCAACCAGTGTGGGCAACACACTTTGTTTCGCCACCAGGAATATGTAGGCCAGAACACCCCCACCAGATAACAAACCACTGTGATTGTTAAGAGTGCTGTGTGTGGGGGCGCCTGGGTGGCACAGCGGTTAAAGCGTCTGCCTTCGGCTCAGGGCGTGATCCCGGCGTTCCGGGTTTGAGCCCCACGTCAGGCTCCTCCTCTATGAGCCTGCTTCTTCCTCTCCCACTCCCCCTGCTTGTGTTCCCTCTCTCGCTAGCTGTCTCTATCTCTGTCAAATAAATAAATAAATAAATCTTTAAAAAAAAAAAAAAAAAAAAGAGTGCTGTGTGTGTATGCTAGTGTGCTTTCAGCACAAGAACCTTGGAGGATTCCTACAGAAATGTTAAAAGTCATTGGGTAGAGTGTTTTGGGTTTGGGGGATTTTCGATGACAGTAATTATCTTTTTTTACAAGAACGCTCTGGCTTTTTCTCTACGGAGCATGTATTACCTGTGGGAAAGTAAAGCAGCACAAAAAAGACCCCTTTGGAAGCAGGGAGGCAGAGTCAGGGTAGTCACCGGGGTGGCTGTCGTCACAGTCCAAGGAAGCTGAGTGTGGCAGGGACAGGTGCTCTGGGAGGGGCCTCAGCCAGGCTTGACCTTTGGCAGGAAGGATCTGGAACGTAAGGGGGCGGAGTCAGGAAAGGGCTGTAGAGCTGCTGCCTGCTGCTGGGCAGCCTGCAAGCCTCTACCTCCTTACTGAGCTGGCACCTAGCACCCTTGCCCCCGGCAGTGTGTGGGCACACTCTAGGGCTGCCCTGGTGGCAGCAGGACCATCAGGGCTTCCCAGGCCTCCTACCCCAATCACCCAGCTCAGACCTGGCTCCCCAGTGAAATTTCCTTAGCTCATTGGCTCATTGACAAGTCCTTGAAACAGGCAGAGTGACATTCCCCTAGGGACTTCACTGCCTGGACGTTGACACTTTGCTAAGGGCAAAAGGCAATCTTAGCCTGACTCCCAGGACACTGTAAGTCTACTTTAACACATAAAAATTCCTTTGGAAACTTCCTTTATCTCTACCCCCACCAAGATACATGTTGGCAATCATCCCCCATGTATTATGACCCACAGATATGTATCTGAAGGTCTCATTAAGGACAGGCCAGGCTAGGTAAGGAGATATAGGTAGGGGCTACTGGATTAGGCTCACAGAAATTCCAAAAATGCAGAGATGAAATAAAACCAGAGATAAGGGAACAAACGAGACCACTCTGCCCTAGGTGTCAGAGGTAGGGTCTTGTTATAAGTCACCTGTGACCAACAAAGAATTACCAGGCCCTATAAAGGCAGTAAGTCATTAAAGGTGTAATCACTAGTCCTTATTCAATGGTGCTATCAGTAGAGATAGCAGACAGAGAGTCTTCAATAAAAAACGAACCCTAAAAGCCCTCAGTGGCATCCCTGTTGGGACTCCTCGCACGCCCGAGAGCTTTTTCTGTATCCTTGCTTAACAAAACTCTATCTCTTTACTCACTCTCCTTTGTCCTCGAGATTCATTCTTTGACTCCATGAGACAAGAACCTCTCTCCTGCTTCACCAGGACCCAGCTCTCAGACCCTGCCCAAGCTGGGCAGCACTATGCCGGAGCACAGCTCTGGGCCACCTGTTCTCAAGCTGTGGTCTTGGGACCTGCAGAAGAATGCAGCTCTAGGAAGGAGTAGAGGCTCAGCCAAACTGCAGGGCACAGCCACAAGGCATCCCATTCCACCAGCTGCCTCGGGCGCAGAGGGGTGGGGGGAGGTGGGGGAGAGCAAACCTGACTCCTGTTCTGCAATCAGTCTGCTCCATTAGGCACCTGGCAGGGAGGGTACTGTGTCTCTCCCACAGCGGGGTCCCTGGGGTGTCCTGTTTCATCTGCAGTCTTTCCCACTATTCTGTGCACAGGTGCTGCCCATGGTGCAGGCTGCCTAGACCACCTGAGCCTGCAGACCTGTGATCAGCCTTAAGGATCACTTTCATCTCTTAAGGCTCAATTTCCTTGTCTCCAAAAGAGACGTCACAGGATTGTCTCCCAACATTGTCCTGAACGTTCATACTCGTAGGAGAGACAGCAGCCCACATTCACAGGGGGTCTCCTAGGTCCAAAGTGCATAATCTCATGTCATTCTGAAGCAACATTAGCAGAGACGGTACTATTAGTATTTATCTCTCCACCCCAATTTTAGCCAAAGAAAGTAAGAGTCAGAGTTTGAGAAACTTGCCCGAGGTCACTGAGAAGCAAGGGACTAGGGAGAAAATAGTCACCTGAAGCCGAAGTTCACCACCCTTAACTCAGTGTCTGAGCGAACTTGTGAAATTCTGTCTTCATCTGCACCTAAGGGATATTCCGGCCTCTTCTAGGGAGTTAACAAATGAGGGACCTGCACAGGTGCGGGGGAAGTGGTGGTTGGTCTCTAAATAGCGGCCCCAAGAACCCTGTTGGGGTCAAGCTGGGGCCCGGAAGTCAATGCTCCTGTGCACTAGGGCTGGGGCCCGGGGGGTGGGGGGGGGGGGGGGGAGCTCTCCAATCACAAAAGGCCCACGTGCCCGGGTCCCCAGATTCGGCCAATCAGGGAGGATCCTTTCCACTCCCGAGAATGGGGTGAGGGACTTAGCCCAGGAGACAGAGCGCCCCTCCGCCACGGACCAGCCCTGTCACCTTCGGCTTGTCCCTTTCTCTCTCCTATCCTCAGTTTTCTCCGCTGTAAACCAGGCGGATTACGCCCGCCCCACAGGGCTGCGGGTGAAGGGCCCAGCCCACCCGACCCGGCTGGATCCTCGGCGAGCCCAAACCCCACATCTTGGTTCTCTAGCCTGAGGACCCCTGGCTAGGCTGGAGACTCGGCTGCCCCAGGGGAAATCCCGGACCCGGGCGCCAGGCCCTGCGTCCCCGCAGAGAAGCTCGTGCGTCCACCAGGAGCGCCCCGTGGGGGGCCTGAGCACAGAACCCGTGGAATCGCGAGTTGAGACAGCCTCCTTCCCTCGGAGGGTCGGGGCTCGGGGGGAACTCACCAAGCGCGTAGGGAGGCACAGGAGTCGCGGGCCAGATGGCACCGCCGAGAGCCTCAGTCGGGGGACAGGGGCTGGCCGAGGCCGGCCCAGGGCGGCGGAGAGGTGGGACCGCCCCCGCCAGTCCCAGAGCCTGGGCCAAGGCCAGAGCCTCAGGAGGGAGGGGCCCCTGGCAGAGGCGAGAGGGGCGGGGGCGCGGGGCGGGCAGAATGTCACCCTGGGTAGGGGTGGGGAGGGCTCTCACTGGCTGTGTGAGTGTGGCCTGGGCGTGTCACTCACCCTCTCTGGGCTTGCTTGCATTTACAGGCGAGAGGGCTTGCTATGGACACTTCAGAACTCACAGGGCTTTGAAAAGGCCCAAGTGTCAGGTGGTTAGGGATACTTGCAAGGCTGAGTTGGTGAGAGGAAACTCACCAACACTGATAATTTTACTCACTCACTCACTCACTCATTCAAGAATAAGGTGCCAAGTTCCTGCCGTGTACAATGGACAGGGGCAGAGCCAAACAAGATCCTTGCCCTCTGAGAACTTGCAGCCACCTGCAAGAGACTGTAACTGTTTGTCCTTGTAAATAATGGGATTTCTGCCTGCCCAGTGCCCTTCCTGCCCGGTACAGCCCCAGGCCTCCCTCTACAGAATTCCTCTTCTCTTTGCTTCCTTCCACCTAGTCTGGGTGCCACTGCTGCCTCCCCTGTCTCAGGCAGGGTTATCTGTCCCACTCTGAGCCAAAGTCCAGAAAAAAAGATTACAGAGGAAGATAAATCTGCACCTTGTTTTCTGACTGCGAGTTTATGTCCAGTGGCTCCTGCACCAGCCACAAAGAATGCCCTTCCTGCCACACCTACTGCAGGACTCTGCTACGCCTTTCCTAGCCTCACTTCTTTTGAGGTTCTCTCTACCTGAGCTCCAACCACCTGGACCTCTACACAGCGCCTGAACAGTCGAGTGTGCTCTGGCCTCAGGGCCTTTACACTGGCCTCTGCCAGAATGTTCCTCTCTCAAATACTACAGAGGCACGCCCCCTTTTGCCTTTACCTCTTACCTGATACATCCAATATCTGGTGCCTTAGAGAAGCTTTTCCAAGTCACACATTCTAAAGAAGTCTCTCAGCCAGTCCCCATCCCTTCACTCTGTTTTATTTCCGTCACAGCAGTTACCGCATATCTGACATTTTTTTAGTTCATTATTTGGTTATTAATCTGTCTCTCTTGCTGCTACAACTCTTTGAGGACAGGAAACTTATAGGATGTGTTCACTGTTGTCAGGGGCCTGGACTGGGAAAGTAGCACGAGCAGAGCTTTGAGCCTAGAATAGAGATGGCAGAATGATAGGTGAAAGGAAATCCTGAAAAAAATGGTTTAGAGATTGGACACCCTTAAAAGTGTCAGGAAGTCAGAGAAGAACCCATACCCTCAGCATTGCATAGAGCTGGAGAGGAGGGAAATTTATGCAGGAAGTTTATGCAGTCACATGGAAAATAGAAAATGTGCCAGAGGAACTGGATGGTCTGGCTAAGATTCCCAGGCAGAATGTTGAAGGTGCCTCCTGGCTTCTTATCGCTGCTTATACTAAAATGTAAGAGAAGATAAATAAGCCAAAAGATAGACTATTAAATAAAAAGGAATGAGAATTTGCTGATTTTGAAATTCCCAGCCTCTCCAGATGTCAAATGATGCTAAAATTAACAAATGGTTTCCAGGCAAAGATGTAATGCGGGGCCATGCCAGGAAAAGGCAATCACAAGATAAAGCCAAGGGGGTGGCTATGAAACCCTTTGCTAAGTCCTCGAAGGGATAAAAGCGGTACTTCGGAGTACCTGGTGAAGCAGTAGGACCTCCAAGACACTTGAAGTTGCCATTTAGCAGAAGCCCAGGGGAGAGCATGTTTATCTCAAAGACATGTGTGGGTCTGCCAGTTGGCTAAAGGAATAAGCCTCAATAAGATTCACAGAGGACACAGTTTTCAAAAGAATTGCATTGACAAAATAGTGCCAGCTTGGGCTGAAAGGATCAGAGATAGTACTAAATGAAAAGAGACTTCTAGAACCCCCTCCTCTCAAATTCGACGGGCAAGAAGCAGACTGAAAAAGCACACAGATGCAAACACAGACTATATTTCATGGAAACAAAAGGACAACTTGGAGAGCAGGATGAAGAGTCCAAAGGGTGGAACCGAGAGCACAGAGAATCATGTTCGGGCAGAAGTTGGCTTGTGTCCTAATCAAAGAACTTCCAGCATCTGCCCAGCTGGTGTTGAGAACTGTACAGACTGGAGATGCCTGTGTGCCTTCCATCCCCAGCCCCTTTGAACAAGGATGTCTGTGACGGTCATGCTGCGCCTGTCCCACCATTATATGTTGGGTGTGGGCAGGGGGAAGGGGTGCAGACAGCCTGTCCCTTGAACCCACAGTTCTTCAGATAGTGACTGTACTCAGGGAGCTCCACGGAAGGAAATATGCCCCAGGAGCCTCCTGCACACCAGGACCTGATTTAGATGCAGAGTCTGGGCTCTGAGCTGATTCTGTAATAGCTTGGGGCTTTTGGTGGGGCGTGTTTGGAAGAGTGCTAATGTTATGCATGTAGGGGGTCTGTAAATAATCTGTGGCCACTGGGCGGACTGTGGACTCGGTGGACGCTCCCCGCATTCAAGAGGAGGAGGGCAGTTCCTTGAGCCCTGGAGCATGGGGTGGACTCAATGACTTGCTTCTAACAAACAAAACACACAGTGGAAGTAATGGCATGTGACTCCTAAATCCATACTATCACAGAGTAGAGAGAGAAGCAGGGCCTGAGTTCAGAGTGCAGAGCCAGCTCTTCTATATCCTAGAACGGTGATACTCTCTGAATGAGTCATACGGTGCCCATCTCTGCCAGTTCTGTTCCCTGTGCCAGGATGCCCCTTCACTTCATCTCTCTGAGCGCCAGTTATGCTTTGGGGATTGATCTGTGCATTATCTCTTTTGGGAAGCCTTCCCCAGCACTCGTCCCTTGGGAACTTCCACACTCATAGCCCAGATCACAGTCTAATATAATCTCCCTTATGTTTGTCTGTCTCTCTCCCTGTCTCTCAACTGTAAGACCCCTGAGTGCAGGAGCAGGGTTACTTCATCTGTGTACCCAGAGACTCGCATAGGGCCTCACTCAGAAAAGGTACCAGCGTGTGAGTGCAGATGGAGGGTGTCCCAACAGAGAGCCCTCTCCCTGAGCTTCCTGCAGGTCCCTCAGTGACTAGGAAGATAGTGGGTGCTTGCAAGCCCTACGTTGTGGGTAAAGGGATGGAGCTACTGCTCCAATCCTGGGGCAATTTAGGTGAGTCTGGCTCAGGGCCACACAGAAAGGTGACCAGATAGATAAAGAGATGAACTCTCTTTCTGCTGTGTAAGGATGATTCAGCTTATCTTCTGGGAACTCAGTAACTGAGTGTTCTGTGTATGTTGCAAAGGAAACATTAACTTGCCAAGGTCTATGGCCTTTTGGAAATTGAAGCTGGCAGGGTGCATGGTCTGAACTTTCTTTTCAAATCTGGGGCTAGTGCTCCACTTTGCTGAATTCCTGAGGCCTCCTGTTCAAATGCAAAGTGAGACCACCCCACACCTCTGTTTCACCTTATGAATAGCTCATGGTGTCATACGATGTACCATCCCTTAGAATCTCTCCCCAGTGGGAGCTGAGAACTTAAAAGGGTTTTCCTCGATATTCCCTCTTAAAATAGCCAACCTGTGATTTTACATATTGTCTTAGTTCGTTCCAGCTGCTATAGCACGATGCTAGACCAGATGGCTTATAAACAACAAGCATTTATTTCTCACGGTTCTGGAGGCTGGAAGTCCAAGATCATGCCAGCATGATCAGGTGAGGCTTCTTTTCTGGGGAACTTCTCATTGTGTCCTCACATAGTGGAAGGGATCAGAGAGCTCTGCGGAGTCTCTTTCGTAAAGGCACTAATCCCCTTGGTGAGGGTTCCACCCTCATTACCTAATTGCCCCCAAAGCCCTACCTTCTAATCCTATCATCTTTGGGGGTTAAGTTTTCAACATATGAATGTATAGGGGGGACACATGTATACGGTTCAGACCGTAGCATGTATAGAGGCAAAATATGAGCTAGCTTTAATACAACTCTAGGCCTTGGACCAGGATCCATCTGAGGACCTGGAATTACAAGCAAAAATGTTTCTGAAAAGCCAAGCTGATGGTCAGGAGGTTCACAGCCATCTTCTATGAGGACCTTGCCAGCCTCCAGCAGAACCTGTTGATCCCTGTGTTAAATCAAACCTTGGGGTTGTCTTGTGGTTGTATCCCAGTGCTCAGGACAGCCCCTAGCCTGAGGACAGGAGCTCATGACACAGGAACGAATGAGAATGGAGGAGAGGCAGGTGTAGTCTTTCTCAGGTTCTTGTAGCTTAGTGTGGGACATGAATGTGCAGACACAAGAGAAATCAAAGGTGGGGAAATGATGTGACAATATGACTGGCAGACTAGGATGAATTCTATTAGGAAAAAATGAGAAAGATTCCAGCCAGAGAGAAGAGTAAGAATGAATGCAGGGGGGCGCCTGGGTGGCACAGCGGTTAAGCGTCTGCCTTCGGCTCAGGGCGTGATCCTGGCGTTGCGGGGTCGAGCCCCACATCAGGCTCCTCTGCTGTGGGCCTGCTTCTTCCTCTCCCACTCCCCCTGCTTGTGTTTCCTCTCTCGCTGGCTGTCTCTATCTCTGTCAAATAAATAAGTAAAATCTTTAAAAAGAAAAAAAAAGAATAAATGCAGGGGTTGTGGAGGTGGGAGTGTAAGTGGTTTCCAAGGAATAATGAGAAAGCATGACTCACTGTGTAGCTGGTTAGACCAGACACAAAAGGACAAATACTATGTAATTCCACTTATCTGAGGTCCCTAGAGTCAACAGATTCCTAGACACAGAAAATAGAGTGGTGGTTTCAGGGGCTGGGAGAGGGGAGTGGGGAGTTAGGGTTTAATGGGGATGGAGTTTCGGTTTGGGAAGATGAAGAGTTCTGGAGATGGGTGGTTGCACAATACCAATGTACTTAATGCCGCTGAATGGGACACTTAAAAATGCTTGAAATGGCAAATTTTATGTTATTTTACCACAATTAATTTTTTAAAAGTAATTTCCATTGGCCTTCATCTTAATTTCATTTAAAAAAGGCTGTTCGTCACCAAAAAGCTCAAGGGAAGAAAGGGCCTTGTTGGAAACTGTGCGGCTTCTGCTGGTCCCAGGCCTGGCATTCGGGAGCAGCCTCCGGTGTAGGACCAACAGTGCTCACGTTTGAGATACAGGGGTCGAGAGACTGGAAGGTAGGAGACCAGTGAGAAGAACATGGCACTGGTCCCAGGGAGCACGGTTCGTCACCAGGGCCAGTGACAGTGGAGGTGTTACCACCTCTAGGCCCTCAGGGGTTAGGGGAGAGGGCCGGGGAACATTCGCTGCACCCAGTGGAGGACGCTGTGGAAAGAGGACTGTTTAAGAGCAGTAACCTTGGGCAAAGACACAGCCAGCCACCAACAGAGCCCAGGGAATAAGCACCCGTCTCAATCTCCTCCCTCTCTTCTCCACCTCCTTTCAGGACTCTCTAATGGTTAATCCATTTTAGTCCAAGACAAGGAAGCCAGTGGATGCATTCCATCAAGTCAGACCCCTGGGCAGCAAGCAGCAAGGGAAGGGTGGAGAGCAGACCTAGAGAGACCAATGGATGAGCTGGTACCATCCAGTTAGAACTCACCAAAGTTCAATAGTGGGAACTTAATATATGGTTACGAAAGCATTAAAAGAGCTGAGAATGCAAAACAGAAATTGTGAAGCAACCTGGAGATTAGCAGCAGACAGGAAGCTGACGCCGCCCTAAAGCCAAAGGGACACACAAAGGGAGGATGAGGCCACCGATGCCTTTTGTGTTGCCAACCCTGACGCACACACTCTGTCCCTCTCTTGACCCCTCCACTGTGGTCAATACTGCTGGCTCATGTCAGTCCATGGGCTTGGTGGCTCAAATCCTTGTATGAAGGATTTGAGCTTGGTTGTTCAAAACCTTGTCAGACCTCTGAAGTTGGAGTCACTCAGCAGAAGGAAACAACGTAAAAGAGGACCACTCAGAAACTGGGACTGGCAGGGCTGCCCAAGGGGAGTTGGATCCAGGAGGAGATGCAGCTGCTCCTGGAGATTCTGTCTGAAGCAGAGAGAAGGGGGAAATACCCTGGCTTTGGCTCACTCTCTTCCCATCTCCCACCAGGGCTTCCCAATGCCTCAATGAACTGGAAGCCACTCACTTGGCAAGGGAACTTGAGACATGTGTTTTTTGGGAGCTGAACACTTGCAATGTGGAGCAGAAGGGGAAGAGAAAAGGAGTAGACCTGAGAGCAACCAGGCATATGGCTGACACGGGGGTGGGGGTTGGGGTCAAAAATACTGACTGCTATAGAGAGGTTGGGCGGGGGAGGGGGGAAGAAGGCATGTAATTAGGTTTGGCAACATGGAAGTCATTGGTGACCTCAGTGAGCACTGTGCAGGACGACAGGACAGAGCCAGCATAGAGAGAATAAGAAGTTAGAATGCAGTGAAGACATGGGCACAAATACTTGTTAAATGTTTGACTGTGAAGGGAAAGATGATGAGAGAGCATGATGAGAGGGACTTAAGAGTGTCAAAGGCCAGGGGGAGGGATTCAGCTGAGCAGGAAAAGTTGAGTAAAAAGAAAGAGAAGAATTATTAGTGTCTGAGTTTCCTGAAAAGGTGGGAAGGGAAGCCATCCAAAAACAGATTTGGGAGTGGCCTTCAATGACACTAACCAGAGGGAAACAAGGCAGGCGGGCAGGCAGGATGGACGTGTGGATTGGATGGATGGATGGATGCATGGAGGGAGGGAGATGGGAGGGACAGATATGTAGCTGGATAGAGGATGGATGAGTGGATGGATGGTGGATTTGACTGTGTTTCATGTTGGTATAAGATGATAGATCTCACCACCTGGCTTTCCTTCTCTTTCTAAAGAGCAGGGTGAAACCAGCTGCTGAGGTGGGATAGAGGAAAGGGGGTTGGTTTGGGTAAGTGCAAGTAGCCCAGGCAGTACTGAAGGCTCATTCGATATTAGTGGTCATGAGTAGGACCAATCTGTACTGTTTTGAGACACTCTGCCAGCAGCATCAGGCTACTCAAACAGCAAGCACTATGGAAAAGGAAACAGGTTTCTGGGTTCATCTAAGGCTGAAAATTTGCCCAGATGGTTTCAGTGAAAAGCAAAGGGCAGTAGTGAACTTTAGAATCTCCGCTGAACAGGAAAATCCTGGTGGGTGCGGGAAATTAAAGAGGTCATTGAACTAGAGGTCCCATTAAGATCAATGAACGGTCATCCTGGAGCAGCTGAACCACAGTCTGAGTAAGAGGACATGGGGACAGAGAATGGGAGGAGAGGGATACCTGAATCAGCGGTTTGGAAGTGGAGAGGTCCCAGGCTACCACAGTTCTTAGGAAGTGTCGTGAGTAGCAGTGAGGGCCCATTTGAGGCTGGCAATTGAAAGAGCCCCATTTCTGTATTCCCTCTAATTGGTGTTTGCCTATTCCTGGGCCAGCAGCCAAGCTTTCTAATTGCTGTAGCTTTCTAGCTTTATTATTCAATTTATTTTATTAAAAATTAATCACAAACCTCGTGTCCCAGCCATTTCACTCCTAGATATTTTACCCAAGAGAGGAAAAACATACATCCACACAAAGACTTAGCCAGTGTTCACAGCAGCCTTATTCGTGATAGCCAAGAACAGGACACGACCCAAATGCCCACCAATAAGAGAAAGAGGAGGCAACTTGTGATATATTTATACAGTAGTATGTGGCTTATCAACGAAAGGGAAGGAATACATGAAGCAACTTTACATGAAGTGGAAGTAGCCAGACTTAAAGGAGTACAGGCTGGATGACTGAGATGGACAAAACCCATCTCTGGTGGTACAAGCCCGACAGATGTTGACTGGGTGGGGACAGGGGACTTGGCTGGAAAGGGACACCAGGAAACTCTCCGGCATAATGCAAATGGCAGCTGCACAGTTAACAAAACTCATTAAACTGAACACATAAGATCTGTGCATAGAAATTATTAAAAGGCTAAAAAATAATACAGAGTTAATGTGTGCTCAATATAAAATGCAAAATAATTCAGAGATGGTTAAAAATAATCCTCCCACACACATGCACACCTCCACCCCCTTTGAACTTTTCTGACGTAGCTGATATTACAATCATTGATTTTACAAATTGCAGTCACATGACTATGTTTGTTACTCTGCAATGCCTCTTCTCATTTTTTTTAAATTTAAATTTATTTATTTGAGAGAGAAACAGAGACAGAGAGAGAGAACATGAGTGGAGAGAGGGGTAGAGGGAGAAGCAGACTCCCCGCTGAATGTGGAGCCCCATGTGGGCTCGGTCCCAGGTTCCTGAGGTCCTGACCTGAGCCAAAAGTAGGCGCTTCACTCACTGAGACACCGAGGCACCCCAATGCCTCTTCTCATTTAAAAATGCATCACAGATGTACTTAGAAGTCAGCAGTTACGAAATCTAACGAATTTTTGCCCTGTAAAACAATTTTATAGAAACCGTGTGAGTGCCTTTGTTAACATTATAGCACCATTGTCAAGTCCTTAACACGCTTTTCCAGAGCTCATCATCTTCAAGTCAAAGGGAAATACAGCAGCCTTGAAATCTGTGATGTCACTAGAAAATTTGTCCTAAGCTGCAAGAACACACTGCATCACATTGATGGGCTTTTTAAAATCCTTCTGCAAGTGTATATTCATAATTTGTAGAAAAATATTGTACTTATTTTTTTTTTCTGGCATTACTTGCAGTTCTTTTTTATTTTTTTAATTTGAGTGTAAATTTTCAAAGATATCTAGTTTCTAATTAAGGTGTCTGAAATTTTTAATGTATTTTAATTAAAATAGCCATCAAGCCACTTTAGAATTAAATTTATCTGTAAATTAACCTTCAGATATTCTACCTGTCACCCACCTTTTTTTTTTAATTACATCTACAAAGTTTATTTTTTTGAAAAATATTGTACTTATTGATTGCTTTTTCAAGTGCCCCTTAAAAGTCTTATTTTTTAGGACATTCAATAGTTTAAAAAGTATTGGCCTCAGGAATATTTACTAAATGTGTGTTACTTGTATTTGCCTCCTTTTGGTTAAATTTTTATAATGAACATTTTAAATATATACAAAATTAGAGAAAAGAATGTAATAAAATCTCATCTTCCCATCATCACACTTCAAAATTATCAATTCATGGTCAATCTTGTGTATTTGTACCCATTTTCTCCTCCCCAACATTAGCTTATTTTGAAGCAAAACCCAGACATCATGTCATCCCATTTGTAATATTCAGTATGCATCTCTGAAATATAAAATTATTTTTAAGAAACAGCCATATAGTATCACACCTAAAATTTAACAAGTTTTCAATATCATCAAACACCCAACATGTGTTAAAATTCCCCCAGTTGTCAAATATAGTACATTTACTAGGTCTGAGTTAGGTCCACACACAGCAATTTGTTGATATGTCTCTTAAGTTCCTTTCCACCTCTCCCTCCCTCTGCCCCTCCCCCTTCTCCCTTTCTCCCTCTCCTTCCCCTTCCCCTTTTTTCTCCCCCTTCCCCCTTTCCCTTCCCCTTCCCCTTTCCTCTCTCCCTTCTTCCTTTCTTCCTCTCCTTCCCTCTTCCCCAACTCCCTCTCCCCTTCCTCTTTTCCTTTCTTCCCTCCTTCTTCTCTCTCTTCCCTTCCCTGTTCCCTCCTTCTCCCCTTCCTCTCCCTATTTCCCCCAACCCCATTCTGTCAATTTTTTGCTAATTACTTGTTCAAGAAACAAAGTGGATTGTCCTGCAGAGTTTTCCGCTGGATTTTGAGTTGCATCCCTTTGTTGTACAGCTGGAGCTGGAGTTAGAGGCATTGGAAAAACTGGGTTTGACTTATTCATGTGCTTGTTGATGAGAACTGCTCTTAAGTAGTATTGTTACTTTCATCAAGAGGCATGTGATATCTGATTGTGTCTCTTTTTTTTATGTTAGTTATCATCAGTGTTGATAACCAGGATCCATTATTTCATTTTATGAGGTTCACTAGTATCTCTAATGGTGATCAATAATTTTTCTTAAGCACTACTATGGCTTCATGGAATTTGGTATATTTTCTGTACTCCTATTCTTGCAGTTACTTTTCATTATTTCCTATTGTTCAAATGTTCTATCTTCAGCAGGTGAAACCAATTCAGCAGGCTCCTGAGCACATGCCTCCCGTGGTGTTTGAAAATTACTTGCTTTTTTTTAAAAGATTTTATTTATTTGACAGAGAGAGAGACAGCCAGCGAGAGAGGGAACACAAGCAGGGGGAGTGGGAGAGGAAGAAGCAGGCTCCCAGCGGAGGAGCCTGATGTGGGGCTCGATCCCGGAACACTGGGATCACGCCCTGAGCCGAAGGCAGACACTTAATGACTAAGCCACCCACGCGACCCGAAAATTCCTTGCTTTTTAATATGAGAGAATGTGGCAGGTTCATTTTGTGCATTTCCTACCCAAGACCAGGAATTAGTTATTTCTCAAAAGACATGCACCCCCCAAATTACAAAATTAGTATGTGCTCAGTATGTGCAGTCATAGGAAATACTTTTAGTAAGATAAAATTTATCAAAAGTTCATACTGAAACTTTCCATTCCAATTTAGGCTTGCAACATTCTATTTAGCCCTTTGATCTCACATCTGTGTTACTTCCCTCCTATGCTGAAAATCCACTATCCCAAGGATACCAATTGTCATACCCACTTACTTTATCCCACACCCTACAACAGTGTAGGAGTAACTTCACTGACACTACCTCTGATATCTGATGACTAAAAATATTTAAAATGTTTCTTTTTAGTATTCTTCTGTGTGTCTCCGTAGGACTCCCCTGCGTGTGTGCACCATCATTTATCCACAAGCTCACGGCTGAGGGACATGGGCTCATTTGCTAAGGAATGCACGTAGGCATGCAGTGCTGTAGTCAGCCATCCTAATGTACATCACCCTGGTTCGGTATCCCACCCTCCCAACAACCAACGACATTGTAGTAAATATCCTTATGTGCTGGAATTTTTTCTGCAAGATAGTTTTCCAAAAGTTGAATTACTGAGTTAAAAGGTATGGTTAGTTTTGATCTTCATAGATATTACCAAATTTGCTTTTTTAAAATATAACATTTTACCCACCCTTCTAGCTCAGGGTAAAAAAGCAGTGACTTGGCAGCCCTGGGTGTTATCTGACTTTTTCATTTTTGCCGATCAGACTTGTGAAAATGGAATCTTTTCTGTGGCTTTGAGATAATGGTTCTCTGGCCACCACAGGGAATTATCATCCTTTACTGCTTATTGGTGATCTGAATGCCTCTTCTATGATTTGTCTGCATTTTACTTTTTTCTCTTTGTCTTCTTTTTGTCAATTTACAGAAGCCCTTTGTATATAAAAGTTGAACATTTTGGGAGCATTTGGGTGACTCAGTCGGTGAAGCAACCAACTTGTGATTCCAGTTCAGGTCATGATCTCATGGGTCTGGGGATCAAGCCCCGGTCAGGCTCCCTGCTCAGTGGAGAGTCGGCTTGAGATTCTCTCTCTCCCTCTCACTCTGCCCCACCCTGCCCCGCACTCAAATAAGTAAATAATAAATAAATAAATAATTCTTTTTTTTTTTAAGTTAAACCTTCCGTCTGCTTTATGTCTTTTACTTGTAGACAGGTGAGCACACATGTGGACGTGCACACACGTGAGCAGACACGTTAGAGTTAGAGGTTAGAGACATTGTAGAGGACTAAAATAACAGTTCCAATTCATAAATTAATATCAGCCAAGAAATAGGGAAGGCTCTTCGTTCTGAAACAAGATTCCTATGAAAAATAACTTGAGACAGTCTCAGATAGCTGTGTGCCTTCTTAACCATGACCCCTCGTCTAGCCCTTGGAAGGTAAGTTCAGCCTGATCTCATGCAGGAATGGAAGGACCATGACATCCAGGTGGAAAGCACATGTCCATGCAACCTTAGAGTACAAAAAAAAAAGAGGAAACACAAAAAACCAGCTCCACAGGTCAGATACAAAGAAATGGGGGAGCAAATACAGTAATCTTCCCCAAAGCAAGAACACTGTGCTCAAAATTAAGAGGGGAAATTTCTTCCAACCACATATTTTTTCCCAAATCAAGTGAAACACACAGAGAGGTGGAAGGAGCACTTTTGAAGACAAATAAGTACTGAATTTACACACACACACACCACATTCTTTCTTAGAAGTCACTGAGGTACATAAACTAAGAAAACAAAAGAATAAACCAAGAAACAGTAATATTTGGATCATGGGAATGGGGAGAGAGCAGTACAGGAAATGGGTTAAAGGTGGGTCTCAGGATAGCAGGTCTGCCTGGACAACAAGGAGTCCCCATAGAGTGGGAGCTGGAGGAGCCAGGGAAGGAACTGATGGGCTCTCCGCTGGGATGAAGCACCTTAGAAAGAATGTCTTTATGAATCTGACAGATCTAATGGGGCATTTTTTAAAAAACGAAAATAAGGATCAGTACAGTACTCCCTTCTTAGGGGGAGATATGTTCCAAGACCTCCAGTGGATGCCTGAAATCACAGATATTACCGGACCCGGTATATACTTTGTTTTTCCTATACATGCATACCTCTGATAAACTTTAATAGACTGACAACAATAACTAATAATAAAATAGAACAATTATAACAATGTACTGTGTGTAAAAGTTGTGTGACTATGTTCTCTCTCTCTCAAAATACCTTACAATACTATACTCACCCTTCTTGTGATGGTGTGAGATGATAGAATCTCCACGTGATGAGATGCAGTGAGGGGAGTGGATGAGGATGTAGTGTTAGGTCACTATGACCTCCCTGGACCACCGTTGACCACAGGTGATGGAAACCATGGAAAGCAACATCAGGGATAAGTGGGAACTACCATACACTGAAAATTAAGGAAAACATTTAAACCAACCCCAAGATTAACAAAAGTCGGACCAGGAAAGCATCACAGCATACTGCTGTTGCCTCTGCAGTGCATAGCATTACATAACCATAGTGGGTTATTAATTTTATAACCTACTATTCGTTTTACCAACATTTTTCTGTACCTCTATGGGGAGATGGGAGGGGTTGTTGAGGGAGAGGGAAAATTACAGAGAAAGGGGACCACTGATAAGGATTAAACCCTTATCTGACATAGACTCTCAGTAGCTCATGTCAAAAACGGTTCATCAAGCAATAATAGCATGTTATTTAGAAATATTGATCACCTCAGTATTCAACTCATAGTTGTGAAATGCCTACTATGTGGCACTGTTCCAGGCACTGGGGGGACACGAGGATGAACGAAGCCGGCACCTGAAGACAGGGATGTGATTGCCTATGTGAAACAGAGCCAGCAAGCGGACAGGTGGGGTGTGAAGAGCTGGTCTTTTTGTCATACGCTTTTAGTACTATTTAAATGTTTAATTCTGTGCATGTATTGTTTTTGTAAAAACAAACATTAATAATTGTGTCCGAAACTCGAAGCTGGATCACCTAACATTCATTGTACTTGCTTTCTTCCTTTTCTCTTCCACAGGGACTAGAAAAGTAAAATACGGTGATGTGGGAACAAAGGCAGAAGAAGAATTAGTAAATTTCCTTACTCCCTACAGCCCACTTACAAGCCCTTGAAATAAGCAGAGTGACATCTTCTAAGGATTTAACTGCCTCACTGTTGACACTTTGCTAAGGGCAAAAGGCAGTCCTAGCCCAACGCCCCCCACCCCTGGGATCCCGTAAGTCGACTGTAACATACAAAATTCCTTTAGAAATTTCTTTTATCTCCCCCCCGCCAAGATACATGTTGGCAACCATCTCCCAAGCATCTGGCCCACTGATATACATCTGAAGGGTCTCATGACTAAGGTTTTATTAGACAGTGATAAATGGCATGTTCACAACAATAGCTAGCCCCCTCCAGGTCCTGGAAACCTTGCTTCCAAAATTCCTTAGAAACTTACGCTATCCCTAACCCCCTCCCAACTTGAAAGTATGTAATGGGCCACTCCCCATGAACCCGTTGCAGCTTTTTCTGCCCATGGGTCCTGTTCCCTTGCTTTAATAAAACCACCCTTTTTGTACCAAAGATGTCTCAAGAATTCTTTCTTGGCCATCAGCTTCGAATCCTAATGTCTTTCCTACGTCATACAGGATTCTCCATCTCTCTTGACATTCAGGTGGCCATCAGGTGCGATGTGATAGATGTCCTTGGAGAGGGCTGCCCCCCAACATTCTGCCCCAGATCCCAGTTTACAGCTGCAGGCGCGATTGCTCTCTGTCCACCAGCAGGGACAGAGTACCTGCTTGCGGTGCCAGGGAAGGGTCCCTAACCATGGTACTGAGCCCTCGGGTGTCTGCCCGGCCTTGTCCTGACTGGAGTAGAGAAGTTCCTTGGTTTAGCACCGGTTGCGATGTTATCAAATTATTTGCAGCCACATGCAGGTGAAGATGCAGGGAAAGGCTAGGACCGGGTCCAGGCAGGAGCTGAGGTGAGGCCACCAGCTAGATGTGACCTAGTGTGCAGCAGAAGTGGGTTGTTCTGTCACCTGCTTTGAGCAGCAGAGCAAACCCGGCCTCACTCTTGAAGATTCTGCGTCTGGGAAATCTCTGTTGCTACAGCAACTAAGGGCATTATTCATACCTTGCCAGTTGCCAGTTCCTCCACAGGAATGCTGAGAGAGGCAGGCGGGAAGGCTCTGAATCTGCTCTTTACCGAGGACCTGGACAATCTCCAAAGGCAAATTTGAGCTATATTTGGTGACACACAGGGACGGAAACCCTTCTAGAGGTAGCCCTTTGAGCAGAAGGTATCCCCAGGACACTCTCTTTCCCCTTTCCTCAAGTCCC
This sequence comes from Ursus maritimus, assembly GCF_017311325.1. Classification (NCBI taxonomy): domain Eukaryota; kingdom Metazoa; phylum Chordata; class Mammalia; order Carnivora; family Ursidae; genus Ursus; species Ursus maritimus. The sequence goes on from NW_024423786.1 coordinate 386,971, forward strand.
CAGTTTTGCCCCAAACACGAGATATGATGTGCAGCATTCCCTATACTAAATCTCCTTTGTAGTAAAAACTCATATAGATGAGTTTTTGTATTTGCAGAACAGAGTGGACACATATGGCGAGAAGATGGTGTTTCTCTGGTCAGAGGAGACATTATCCCTGCCATGTCAAAGTGCTGAGAGGTTCTGGCTTCTCCCAGACTCACTGGGGCCAGGCCCCAGCAACCCCACCTGGCCTAATGGGGTCATGCTTCCATCAGACCCTGTGAACCCCACATCTCCCACTGGAGTGCCATAAGGGTGGGCTAGGGTTCTGGCAGGTTTCTTCAACTCCACACAGAACAATGGGGTTGGCTGCGATGGTGAGAACATTCCAATTCAATGTGTAATCAAGGAGGATTCTAAAAATACTAAAGAATTAAGGTATTGTTCAGTAATTAACGTTGGATAAAGAGAGAGCAATTAAAAATAATTAATGCATTAGAATAAACTTACATAACTGACAAATATAAACAGCCAAATTCTGTTCAAGTAATAACAGTAACGGAGAATGCTTTAACCAGGTGGGTGCCTGACTGTTCTGTGTCCAGAACAGTGGAACGTCGGGAAGGGGGTTTCTCAAGTAAGGATGGAGGATTAGAAGGATGTCCTTCAACCAAAGTTTCCTGTGACTTCTTTTGAAAGTTAAAATAAAGGAAAATAAAAATAAAGGCCCACACATTTCTGTTGTAACCATGTGATGGGTTCATGTGGTTCATATCATTACCGACTTCTCTTTTGTAGATGTTTGAAAAGGTCTGGAGTAAAGTTGGAAAGTATTTGTTGCAATAACTAACAAATACTGTTTGTTCTGTTTGCCATAAAAAAATAATTAAAAAAATAAAATAAAGGCCCACACAGAACTGCCCCAGCTCCATACAGATCACTTCCGCACTTCTCCCAGGGGTCCCCTGTCCCCATGGAAGCCAGGCCTGTCCCTATGGGTGCCTAAGAGCTTGCACTCAAACCTGGCCTTGCAGGTCATTCTGGAAATATATTTGTCAGGGTAGGAAATCAAAGATGCTTTGTTTAGCTAGTGTTGAAATGTTTGCCTGGGTGAACTTGGCCTCCGCTTCTCTCTGTGAGTGCTGGCAGTGTTGCAGCCACGGAAGGCTGTCAACACCTCCTGCCTCCTGCTTGGGATCTCCCAGACACCTGGCTAAGGGTTGGTGGGCAATCCAGAAGTGAGGGGTTGCCATGCCTCATGAGGCAGTCCTTGACTTCTCCTCCTCTGAAAGACAGATTGAGATGCACTGCCGGAAGTTCCATGGAATCAAGCAACCAGAAGCCAGTTCTGCAGGGCAGGCTCTGCTGCTTTCTCTCCTTCCTGTCACCTTGGCTCTCAGTCCCTCCGGTGCCACATCCCCAGTTCAAGTAGTCACGCGTGAGCCTGTGTCCAGGATGCGGCAGCACCTCACTTGCTCTGGTTGCCCAACCAACCTCAATTTATGTTCCTCTCAGTCCCTTGAGTGTCACTCACAAACTGCAAGTGTGATCTCCCACCACCTGCCCACTTTTTCTGTTAAACTCTTACTCACCCTTCAGGCCACAGTGTCCCTCTTTGACCTCTCCCTCTCACAGCACCATGCCCCCTCCCTTTGCAGCGCTAGCTTCAACGCACCCAATTCCCACTCAGCAGCTGTTTGCCACTACTGCCTGGTCTGGGCAGAGTAACACCTCAGGTTGGCCCCACACAGGCTCACCTTGCTTAGGTGCCAAGGGCTCCCTACCACCCCCCCCACACACAACTCCATCCATGAGGTCTTGGGAGGCTGAAAGGAACTGGCCAGTTGTGTGGGGTCAGGTGGGGAGCCTGATCCTACACAAAGAAGTTACTTGGCGGGCGCCTGGGTGGCTCAGTCGGTTAAGCACCTGCCTTTGGTTTAGGTCATGATCCGAGAGTCCCTCATCGGGCTCCCTGCTCAGCAGGGAGTCTGCTTCTCCCTCTGCCCCTCGCCCCCGCTTGTGCTCTCTCTCTCTCAAAAATAAATAAATAACATCTTTTTTAAAAAAACAAAAACTTAAGTTAAAAAAAAAAAGAAGTTACTTGGCTAGAAGATCTACGGACAGCATGCCGGCCATGCCAGCAGATGGCTCCAGGACAGCTGAGAGGCTAACAGCAGTCTCTTTCTTGGGCTCTTCCTCAGGGGCACCCTGGGGTTAGTGACTCAGGTGCTGTTTGGGGACAGCTCATTGTCACCTTTGAGAACTTTGGTGACAGGTGTGACTCTACCCTCTCCCTCACCCACCCCCGTGCTGTGGAATATTTATTTTGTAGGAGGAGGTGGTGGCTGAGACATGTGCTACTCCCCAAATATCCATGTACCCCCACAACCCCACTGGCAATTCCCACCTCCCCATGTGTGCCCCACTCTTCTGGCCAATGGCTGTGAACATAACATCACTTGGAGACTGAAGAATTTAAGAGCATACACACAACTCTCCAGCTCCCTGTCCCCCTAGAGAGGAATGATGGAGTCACAGGATACAGCAGTAGGGTCCCTGAGCCATTGCCTACAGGAGAGCTATCCTGAGAGCCATGGGCCATGGCACACTTAGAGTAAGCAGAAATAAACCTTTGCTGCACTAAGACACTGAGGGTTAATACGTTAGTACAGCATAATCTAGCCCTTCCCAAATGACAACACTTGGAATAAGGGTTTTGAATTAAAAAACCAAGAAACCAACAGCTTTGCCGAGTTCTACTCTTCCTTGGGGGCAACGGAGGACCATGGGGATCAGAAGGAACTAGAGGAAAGATACAGGCAATAGCAGGTGTCCACTTGCCCAATAACGTGCACTTGCAGGCAGATCGGTCAGCGAGTCTCCCTCCCCACTGCAACATCTAGAAATGGACATCTACCGGCTCACTGTTGGATCTCTAGCACCCAACACAACGCCTGCAGTAGGAAGCACTGAAATAAATTCTAGAGTGAACTAATTAATAGACCCTTGGATATCCTGCTGGGACCCTAGGGGTGCAGGAATCTGTGCCCTCAGAACTTATACCCTGGGTGGTTTGGCTGCACTCCCCACCTACACCCAGGCTTAGTCCAACCTGCCAGGCTCTGAAGGCAGCGACACACACCAGAAGGTGAATGGGGCATTCACAGACCACAGAAGGGCCAGGCCAGGTGCGACCAGGACAGCCACCCCTGGCAGGCCCTGCTGGTGCAGGAAACAGGGATGTGGGTTCAGGAAGGGAAGGAAGGAGAGTCCGAGATTGCAGGCTCTGGTTTCAGTTCCAGGTGGGTGCCCCAATGACGTTTTCGGAGCAACTACTATTGCACATACAAAGCCCCACGGCAAGTAGGCACAATGGGCACCATATCCCTGGTCTCCCAAGTTCTTCAGCAAGCTGCCTTGCCTGGTTAAGCTCACAGACAGCCATCACTGCATTTCTAGGGTTACCAGTGAGTTTGATTAAAGCGCTTGGTTCCTTGCTGCTGGGAGTTTGGACAAGGAAGGGCAGCTTCTGTTATCTTGTATTTTTAGGTTTCCCATGGTAGAGACACTGTGTGCTTGTGAAATTTCTTTGTTGATCAGTAAGCCCCAGTGAGGTCACCTTCTAATGAAATGCTTACTCATGGGGCACGAGGCTTCACAATCAGTGCAGGGAGCTTTCCTGTAAGGATTTTTCTGAAGCTTCATGAAATTTTTGGTGTCTCCACACTGAGGCAGATAGACCACTGACCTCAACCAACATTTAAACAAGTGCCCACAGTATGTTGGCCCTGATAAAAAAGATAAGTTCCCTTCACTCCTGAAGTTCAAGGTCAGGGAAGGGAGATCAATGTGTCAAAACCCATTCTTCTTCTTGGTAAGTATGCACTGAGCACCTGCTACGTGTCAGACGGTCAGACTGGGGATACAGCAAAGAACAGCTACTGAAAGTACACCACAGTATCACGGCGCTTACACCTGTTGACTGGAGATGGACAATAAACAAAATAAACATGGAATTATAGGGTGTGCGAGATGGAGAAAAATTAAGTGGAGGAAGAGGAGAGTTGGGGCAGTTGCCTTTTAAGCAGGGCTAAGGTGGAGGGAAGCTTCATGATAGAGTGATGGCTCAGCAGAGGCCTGAAGCCAATGAGGGAGCCATATGCCTCTGGGAAAGGACAGCACCCCCTCCTCCCTGGGGCAGGGGGGAGGGGGCAGAAGGATACACCTAGAAGAAGGGCATACCTATGGGAAGAGCACACTGAACATGGGCTCTGGGGAAGAAGTGTGTCTGGCTAGCTTCTGAGTGAGCAAGGGGGTACATGGGGTAAATGAGAATCACGGTGCCTCCAGGGCCCAGATCATGGAGGGCCACGGAGCACACATCATCGTTTTTCATTCATTTTTTCATTAATGGCCCATGGTAGGCAGAGAGGAGTTGCCCAGCAAGAATTCAGATGCCCTTCAGCAGATGACTGGATTAAGAAGTTGTGGTCCATATATACAATGGACTATTACTCAGCCATCAGAAAAAAACAATTACACAACATTTGCTGCAACATGGATGGGACTGGAGGAGATTATGTTAAGTGAAATAAGTCAAGCAGAGAAAGACAATTATCATATGGTTTCACTCATTTATGGAACATAAGAAATAGCGGGAAGATTGGTAGGAGAAGAAAGGGAAGAATGAAAGGGGGGTAAACAGAAGGGGGAATGAACCATGAGAAACTGTGGACTCTGGGAAACAAACTGAGGGCTTCAGAGGGGAGGGGGGTGGGGGAACGGGATAGGCCGGTGATGGGTACTAAGGAGGGCACATATTGCATGGTGCACTGGGTGTTATATGCAAATAATGAATCATGGAACATTGCATCAAGAACTGGGGATGTACTGTATGGTGACTAATATAACAAAATAAATATTATTTAAAAATATATAAATAAATAAATAAAATGGGTATTCTGGAGACCTAAAGCCCAACCCCTCACAGGGCCTTTGTACTCACTGTCTCCCCCATGTGGTGCTCTTATCCTCAGCAAGCTTCTTACTTCATTCAGGTACTGATAGAGAGTGCTTTCCCTATCCATTCCCAAAACAGTTCCTTTCAGCCCTGAGCAGTGCCTGAAATTGTCCTGTTTATTAATTAATTTTACTCACTTACTTGTCCCATTCAAACTCCATGAGAGCAGGGGCCATGTCCTGGAATAGTACTTGGCACACAGTAAATGTTCAGTAAATGCCTGGGAAGGAATGATGTCTTACACTGACATCCGTTCCTAAGAACCTATGCCCGTGAGGGTCAGTGTGTACACAAACTGACTGTGGCTAGACTGAGGAAGCCCCACTGTTCCCTCCTTCTCTCCTTCCCTTTTGTTCTGGAGGTGAGGTGTCCTTCACCTCCTCCAGGGCTCTGGATCCATCCTCTTAGAAGCCTCAGGACCTCCTTCCTTCATTGTTTACTCTTTTTCCACCTCACCATCCTCCACTGATTCTTGTCCAACGTCATGAAGGCATGCTCAGGTTTCCTCCATGCCAAAAAGTCCTCCTTCACCTTTGTCTTGCTATCTACCACTTCCTTCCCCTGGTCATACAAACCACTAGAATAGTACAGGTTCTTCTCACCTGGGACAGTGGGACAAGATTCATAGAGTCAGCAACCATTAGAGTACTATGCAGGACTTCATATGTACTGTGCATAGTGAGATTTTCTTCTAGAGAGAGGATTCACAGTTTTCGTTACAGTCTCACTCCCCAAAGTTAAGAATCTTGGGGTGTTTACTCCATGTTACTTATGAAAGCAAAGGTTAATCAAAGAACATCTGAGAATACCTAATGGTTTATTAAAGAATACCCCTTTCTAGAGGCAGGGATGATCACAGGCACTTGCCAAGCCTCACGTGAGGAACTCTGCCCTGAGGGCTGCCTGTCTCTTCCTGGAGGGTCATCCACCCAGATCTAGGCTGGGCATGCAGAGAGGGAGAGGGCTCCGCAGGGTCAGCTGTGCTCATGGGAGCTGACATGCAGGCTTCATGAGTCCCGCACTTGCAGCTGACATCATGTTTTTCTATGTTGGCACATACTTGAAAGAATTTCTCAATTATAGTCCAATCAGACCAACTACCCTACTTTACCACTTTATCCCGACCTCAGCACATACACAGTAAAATTGTAACAGTTCAGAAGAACATTTTTAATCATTTGGCAGAAGTAGTATGCCTATTTGCAAATTCTCTGGAAATTTTCCAGTATGCAATCTCTGCTAATGAGCTCATTACAAAACTTCTCACAGTGTCCCTGGGGATTATACCAGAAACCAGATGTGTCCAAGGCATTACTGTTGTTTCTAGATATTTTGTTTTTGTTACTGTGGCTGTGAATGGGGCCCTTACTCACTTTATTTTGTAAAGGGTTAATTGCTAGTATATACAAATGCAACTTATAATTGTGTTTATCTTGTATCTAGCCACTTTTCTTTATTTTCCTACAGTTGCTCCTGAACACTTGCTACCCTTTTTGAGGAAGGACTATACTGCTCCATCCTGTGAACGTCAGTTCTTGGTCAATGAATTGGTTTGTTGGGGCGTCTGGGTGGCACCGTCGTTAAACCTCTGCCTTCGGCTCAGGGCGTGATCCTGGTGTTCTGGGATCAAGCCCCACACCAGGCTTCTCTGCTGGGAACCTGCTTCTTCCTCTCCCACTCCCCCTGCCTGTGTTTCCTCTCTCGCTGGCTGTCTCTCTCTCTCTCTCTGTCAAATTAATAAAAAATCTTTTTAAAAAATGAATTGCTTTGCTTCCAGATCCTGAGAGGAGAAGCAGTGTGTGCTCCTTCTAATCGAGGTGTGTCCTGTTGATTGCCTGGGTTCAGTACTTCTGTCTTGGGGTTTCTTATGTGGTCATAGTCAGCTGTTGGCTGAGGCTACAAGTCATCTGAAAGCCCATCTGGGCAGGACACCCAAGATGGCCCTGTCACATAGCTGGCAGGTAATGCTGTCACCTGGAACCTCAGGTAGGGCTCTTGACTAGAACACTCACAAATGGCATCTCCATGTGGCTTGGGCTTCTCACAGAATGACAGTTCAGTTCCAAGAGTGAGTACATTAAGAGATCCGGGTGGAAGCTGCTAGATTAATGATAGGCCTAGCCTCAGAAGTCCCAGAAGGTTACTTCTACCACAATCTATTGGTCAAGCCGGTAACTAAGGCCAGTCCGGATTCCAGGGATAAGGTAATAGTCCGCTTATGCAGGGGGAAAGGAATTGATGGTGGCCATCTGTACCTCAGACTTCAAAGACCATCATGTGGTTCCACCATGCTCTTTCCCNNNTTCTACCATAAGGCCAGCATGTCCCAGATGAAAGTTGCAGGACTCCTGTCGCTGATTCCCTAGGCATGCATTTTAAGCCAATAAATACTCCTTGGGTCCACACTATGTGTGAGCATCTGGCCTCAGAACCCAAGGCCTCTTCAGCTACACCCAAATCTAAAGCATGATGGGGTGAGGAGGATATTGCCTATGTATTTGAGGCAGGTGGGCACAGAAGCTGTAGTGAGCATATTAAAGAGTGATTACTCTACAACACTTATGTAGCACTTACTGTATGCCAAACACTATTTTGAGCACTTTACATGTCAACCAACGTCATGCTTAATGGAGATAAGCTGCATGTTTATTAAGTTTAAAAAATAAACAGTATTATCAGTTGTCATTTTTATTGTAAAATTTTGGCATAGTGTAAAGAAATAAAAACAAAATATAGTACATATTTATTAGAAGAGACAAACTATTACTATTTTCAGATATAGTGATTTTGATCCACAGAACACCCAAGAAAGTAAACAAACTATTATTATTAAGATATAAACTTTATGACCTGGGCTCAGCCACTCCCTCTCATGTCTCCTTTCTGAATCTCTGCAGAGCCTTCTGAAATGGGGGATCCCCTGCCTTGTCAGCTCAAAGACGTGCTGTGAACAGCCAGGGAGAGAGTGGATTTGTAAAGGGAATGTAAAGGGGAGTTGATGTGCCTCTGACACAGCGAACACTATCAAGCAGGGGCACTATCTTTAAAGGTCCTTGAAGAATGCCTGGGGTCAGAACACACAGCATGGAGTGAGCGGCCCGGTCAGAAGAGAAGATGGGGCTGAGAGGTATGACATTCAGTGAAAGGAACTTATGGTTGTGCCCCCTCCCCACCCCACCCTTTTTCTCCGGCATTCCCCATACCCAGTCCCACTTCTGATAGCACTTACTGATTTTGCTTTGGGAAAACACAGGTCCATATTGCATGCTGTTGTGGTGAGAAATCAATCAAGACATTTCCTGGCCAAGGGCCCATGGCACAAACCAAGGAGACTCTGAGTCACCCGGGAATCTGAATCCTGAACAGAGTAATGCAAAGAGGGAAAACAGCTGACCCACAGTATCGCTGTTCCCATTCCCTGAGAAAAGTGTTCTCAAGCCCTTCTGTGGGAATTGCCCTCTGGTCTTGAAGAATTTTCACTTTTTCTTTGATTCTGTGAGCTACCCAAATCCCTATTTGACTCTTGTTCCAGTCAACCAGACACTGTTTCGATTGCTTGCAAAAAACTGTCAATAGCAGCAGAGAGGTAAGGCTCCTGGAAAGATGGGGAGTGACACATGCCAGGCCCTGTGGCCCACAGACAATAGATATCCTACTGTCTTTACACAACAACCCTATGAAGCAGGGATTGTTGCCCCCATTTTGCAGACAAGAAAACTGAGGCTCAGAGAAGAAATTGATTAATCAATGTCACAGCAAGTGAATGACAGAAAGTTGGAATCTAGGTCTGAGTCGGGTTCTCTAGATCCTGCCTCATGTGCTCATGAGCCACCAGATCACCAGGTTTCCAGGCCACCAGGAGAAGGCAGCTGTTTGCTCACTAACTGGATTTTCTCTGTCCGTGCCCTGTCAAGCCCCACCCCACCCCATGCTGGTGCAAGGTCTGAGTTGTAGAGAGACCTTGGAAGGCCCTTGGGCATCTGGTTTTCATAAAATGTTGGCCAGGTCTTATTCTTGAAATAATTTTATCATTTGGCATTTTGACGAAAAACAATTTGGCCATGGCTTCGTTTTCATACATCTCTCCATTCTGATTGTGATCTTTCCTAAACAGATTCCTGTGGAATGGTTTCCTACTTGGAAGTCTGACTTTAAAGTCACCACCGCCCCCCTCCTCAGCAGTGCCGGCCACTGGAGGGAGCCCCGGGATCTGGACCCAGTCCCTCCCCTCCTGGCCTCAGAGGCATGGCCCAGCTGCACCACTGCCCAGTTGGGAGATATGCTGGGTTACTTCATTTTGCTGAGCTCCTTTCTCCTGTCATGTGATTTACCTTTATGGCAGTGTTCCTCTAACCCAGGCATATTTGGGTTTTGTGGCATTTGTATACCATATGGACTATGATTAAAATTTTTCTTTAAATGAAATTATATCTTTGTTTAAATATGTTTTCAAAAAATAGGTGTATGTCGTCACTGAAAATGGAAAACCAGTATCAGATGCCATAAATAGAAGATACCTGAAAAAAATAACACAACTATAATATAACAAATATAATACAATATATAATGTAATCTTCCCTAACGCCAGCTTGTGTAGCGCCAGTGATATGCAGGCCTGTTTTGGAAACACTGTTCTAAGGTGTCTGAGATATGATCTTAAACGCTTCCAGCCTAGATGTGCCCAAGTCTTCTAATTATCAAGGGTCTCTCTTTCGTCAGTTTAAAACAAAACAAAACAAAACAGCCTGAATCCCCATTCCATGCATTAAGGCAAGAGTCCTCCTGCTCTCTCCCTCTTACCCCTATCAGTACTTTTATTACTTTCCAAATGCTTCTGTTTTCCCAAGACTGTGTGAGCTACCGGCTTTCTTGACAGTGCCCGGCTCCTAACTGGCAATCTAGGTTCCAATGAGGCCCAGATTTACGTCTGGGCTTCTCTGATGTTCTGCCTTGAGCCATGGGCCTTCCAGAAGCTACTGGGAAAGACCAAGTGCCCATCCCGACTGCCCCTGGGAGCCTGTTCTGACGTCCACACAGGAAGCCCACCTCCATTCTCAGATCTGGCTTGGCAGCCAAAAATCACTTTGTTTCCCCTCCATGTCCTTGCCCAGGCTCACTGTTGCCCTGCCTCGCTCCTCCTTTGTGTCCAAAAGGGCTGCAGGCCTGTGGTGCTGTGGACAGGTCCTCCTCCTGAGCCCCTTTAGCCCATCTCTCTCCATATTGGCCTGGACCTCTGTATCATAGCTAAGCTCCTGCATCAGACCCCAATCTGTGGGGCCTCAGGGGCAGTGCACCAGGCCAAGGGGCTTATCACATCTTTGGGCTCACTGCCCAAGGCTTTCAGAAATCTCTCACAGCCCCCGGGGTAAGCAGGACTGGAGGAGTCACTCTGAGCCTCATATGGCTTGGTCCTTGGGAACCAGCGGCTCACACTGGGTCCCATGAGAGGGAGCATCCATGGAGGTGGATCGGGATATGTCCAATCTTCCCTAAACTGGAGTCTTATGCAGGTAAAGGCAGAGAGAGTAAGGGAGCGTAGAAATCGGGATCACATTACTCACAGTCCTGGCAACCTTCCGGGTAGCTGGGACTGGCACACAGCCACATGGGCCTCAGGGGTCAGTTGGTGCTTAGGTCTGGATGACAGAAACCAGGATTCCTATAGACACGCCTGCATGGGTGAAAACGGCACACATGCACGCCAAGTTCCCATCGACTGGGTTCTGGTTTAAAAAGATACTAGAGAACAGCAGCGTTCTCAAAAAGAAAAAAGAAGCTCTCCATGCAGAGCCAGACCCAGGCAGAGATCTCTAAGGCATGCTGTTACATTTTTCCAAGTGAGGCAAAGAAAACGAGAAAGGTGTGGAAAAGACTATATATTCTATTTGCTTGCATTTCACATAGGCATGAACTTGTTCTAGATACACAGAAACTCATCAAGTGCCTACAGGGGGCACAGAAGACCAGGATGGAAAAGCAAGTTTTTAGAAATAAACTTTTTGTCATTTTGATTTTTGAACCATGTAAATATATTACCTGATCCAAAAATGAATTAACTAGAAAAAATGTGGGTGCATGGAGCTCTGCCTCAGCACAGACCTGGAATCTTTGAAGCCAATGGGTACCTGCCATCACCCCACCTTTCCTCCTAAGCCTTTGGGGCCTCACGGAGCACCCTGGTTTTCCTGGCTGGAATCATACTTGGGCTGAGGTCATGAAGACTCAGAGCAGGACTTGGCTATGCTGCCTCATCTAATTTGTATGGTAAGAGCATCCTGCCATCCTGGCAGAAGGCCTGGCCATGGCCACCTTCCCAGAGAAGGAGAGGACAGCAAGCTTTGTCCTGCAGCAAATGGGGACACAGTAGCCCGGAAACCTGGGGTTGGCTCCAGGGAGGGGCTCATTCAGTGCCCCCGCTGCCACCCTGGCCTGCCTACCAGAGCCCAGATTGTTATGGAAGGCCAGGGTAGGCCCCCACTCTCCTGTCAGTCAAGCGTTGCCTGAGGGACCAGAGTGCTGCCCCCTCCTCCTGACCACACCCTGTCCCCCTCACAGCCTTGTCTTCCTTGCACCAGCTGTACTTCTAGGCCCACGCTGTCCTCACTTTGAGCTTTGCTTTCTCCTTTCTCCCCTGTCTGCCTGTGGACAATGCAGCCCATGGTTCCACAGAGGCTTCCAGAACTGCAGCCAAAAGCATTTTGTGCAGAACTCAAAAGAGCTGTCTTCCAGGATGTGGTCCTTCCTGCCCGGGAGCCCCAGAGTCTAAAGACAACAGCGGGGGAGAAATGCCTTTGTGGTTCTTGGAAAGAAAGATTGCACAAGTACTGGGAGCCCACCAGTACTTGCATAATTAGAGGGCATGAAGGGAACCAGGAGGCTTATCTTTGTGAGGTACCATTTCCCACCCTGATGGCCTCCCCAGGCCCAGACCTTCTCCTTTTTTTCTCTTTTCGATATGCAATGTGCATACAGAAGTCGAGCATCCCTTAGGTGTATGGCGGATGGCTCTTACGTGAGCATTCCCACGTACCCAGATCAAGAGATCAAACACTACAACCCTCCAGAGCCCTCTTGGTCCCCATCCTCCCACCACCAAGGGAAAACCCTTTCCTGATTTCTCACATCATAGGTTCACTGTGCCTGCTTTGTGGCTTTATGTCCATGGAATCACCTGGTAGATACTCCCCTGTGTCTGGCTTCTTCTGTGCAACATCAAGGGAGCCATGCATGCATCTCACCACTGTAAAGTATTCCATTGCATGAATAAACCACAGTTTATTTACCCGTTATACCATCGAGGGGCATCTGTCTGGGGCTATTAGGGATAACACTGCTATGAGCATTCCAGTGCCTGCTTTTCAGTGAACGTATTTCCATAATTTTGCCTGAAAAGAAAAAAGAAAAAGAAAAAGAAACTTCCAGTGCTGGCCATAGCTGTTTCTGTCCCCTTTGTTGTTAGCTGAAGCCATATGAGCAGTTGAGTAGCTCTGGTCCATGGGTTGTGAGTGGAAATGATAAATATCAGTTCTAAACTGAAACTTTCCATTGCCAGTGCTGGACCCTCCAGCCCTTCTTCCCTCCTCCATCCCTCCTCCAGCAGCAATCCCAATGAAGTCCCACGATCAAAGTGGCCGAGACAGCCAATCCTCGTTTGGAGAGTTGCCTGCACCTGCAGTGGACTCTGGGTGGGGAAGAACACTCTTTATTGTGTTAAGCCAGTGCCATTTCAGGGTTGTTTGTTACCACAGCATACCCTAGCCTATCCTAACTAATATAAGGGTGTTGGGAGCTTGATGGAACAATATGGTCCTTCAGGTTTCCTGAGCTTGTTCTTCATCTTGGTCAGGCAACACATCCAGCATCAGATCACCAAAAGCCCTATGTCCAGTTTTGACAGGACATACTGTGGTGGTCCCTGGAGTGGTATTGCAGTCCTTCTCCATATAATCCCAACCCCCAGGGCTTGCATCTTGCCTTTGGGGTAATTTCCGTATTGCATTTGTGGTTATCTTACCATTTTTGCCTTTAATTTCTTGTTATAGAAGCATGCCTACATCACTGACTCACACCACAAGACTCTGTTTCAGATCCTTCTGTGATCAATTACCTAAAATGTAGGGCTTTTCTCAGCTTGCTGAATTCAAGGCTTGCTCATCCCCAACTACCTGTTGATCACTTCCACCTACCATGTCTGACACTTGAAATAGCTGGAGCGTGGTTGGTGAGATGGATCCGTCTTACCTCACAGGGATGCAGGTGCTGAAGATCTGCCACCAAGCTTACTCTTCTCCAAAGGCAAGATGCAAGCCTGGGGGTGGGATTATCTGGAGAAGGACTGAAGGTCAGTTAACAGAATCACAGCCTGGTAACAAAGTAACTTTATTACAAAACCCACCCCAATTTCTACCACTTATCAAAGAGATCTCTTCTTAGCTCCTGTTCTTGAGCGCCTGTTCTCCTAAACTGCTTCTGCCAGGCCTCCTTCATGCCAGCAGGCTCCCTTGTTCATTGGACATCAAAAACTTCCTGGAGGTGCTGGTGTATGAAGGGGAGCTTCCTTCTATAGGATCCTTCTGTCTTATTCTTGTCAAGGGAGACATACATTATGTTGTTATTTTTTCTAACCCAAAAGCTAGATAGATAAAGACAGACCTTGCTCAACAGACGCCCATCTCAAATTTAACAAGATAGTGAAAAAACTGATGCAATCACAAAGTGTTAATTTTCCTTTCCTGGTTCCACAGATCTATTAAATAGTTTATTGGGGAATGTAATTTTATATCAACGAACATAAATCACAGGTAAAGTGATTGAATCAGTAGTCAAAAACCTCCCAACCAAGAAAAATCCAGGACCAAATGCTTTCACTAGTGAATTCTATCAATATTTAAATCTTTCTCAAGCTTCTCCAAAAAACTGAAGATGAAGGGACACCTCTAAGCTCATTCTATGTTGCCAGCATTCCTCCAACATCAAAGGTGCATAAAGACATCACAAGAAAAGAAAATTACAGAACAATGTCCTTTATGAATATAAATGCAAAATATACTTGCAAACTAAATCCAACAACATAATAAAAGGATTACACATCATAGTCAAGTGGGATTTATACTGAACTGTGGTTCAACATAAGAAAATCAGTCAATGTAATTCACTACATTAATAGAATAAAGGAAAAAAATCCCACATGAACATCTCAATTGGTGCAGAAAATGCATTTGACAAAATCCAATACCCTTTCATGATAAAAATAGTAAGAGAACTAGAAACAGAAGGGAACTTCCTCAGCATAACAAAGGAAATTTATGAAAAAACAAAGCTAGCTCATACTCAAAGTGAGAGACCATTAGTTTCCTTCCTAAAATCAGGAACAAGACAAAGATGCCTGCTGTGACAGTTAATTATTTGTGTCAACTTGACTAGGCCACAGGGTGCCCAAATTAAACATCATTTCTGGGTGTGTCTGTGTTTTTAGATGAAATTAGCATTTGAATCAGTGAGCTCAGCAAAGTAGATTGCCCTTCCCAATGTTGGTGGACATCATCCAATCCACTGAGGGGCTAAACAGAACAAGTGGAGTACAGAGGGATTCATTTCCTCCCACCAGCCTGGTGAGCTAGAACACTGGTGTCCTCCCGCTCTTGGACCCGGATCTACACCATTGGGTTCTCAGGCCTTTGGGCTCAGACTGGAATCACACCACTAGCTTTCTTGAGGTCTCCAACTCACAGGCAGCCAATTGCCAATTCCATATATATGTGGATGGATCTGTTTCTCCAAATAAACCTGACTTATACACTTGCTTTCAAAACTGCTATTCAGCACTGTGCTGGATATTCTAGCCAGAGCAATAGTCAAGAAAAAGAAAAGTTATCCATATTGAAAAGGATGAAGTTTCTATTTACAGATGCCATGAGCTTACCTATAGAAAATCTCAAAGAATCCACAGAAAAACCCTACTGGAACAATAAACAAATTCAGCAAATTGTGGGGTATACAAGACCACCACAAAAAATTCAGTTGGGTTTCAATAAACGAACAATAAACAATCTAAAAAGAAAATTAAGAGAATAATTTAATTTATCAGAGTATCCAAAAAAACAAAATACCTAGGAATAAATTTAACAAAGGAGATGAATGACTTGTACACTAAAAGCTGCAAGACATTGCTGAAAGAAATTAAATAAGACCTAAATAAGTGGGGAAAAATCTAGTGTTCATGTAATAAAAGAGTTGATATTATTATAATGCTGATACTACCCAAAACTGTCTCCAGATTCAATGCAATCCCTATCAAAATTTCAAAGGTATTTTTTGAAAAAATGGAAAAAAGTATCTTCAAATTCATATGGAATTGCAAGAAGCCTTGGATAGCCAAAACAATTTTTTAAAAGAAGAACAAAGTTGGACAACTTGCCCTGTCTGATTTCAAAAGTCTCTACAAAGCAACAGTAATCCGAGCAGTGGGGCACCGATATAAGGATAAATATGTAAACCAGTGCAATGGAATTGAGAGTTCAAAAATAATTCCATATATCTATAGCCAACTGATTTTCAACAAAGGTGCCAGGGCCATTCAATGGAGGAATATAGTCTTTTTGACAAATAATACTGGAACAACTGAATTTCCACCTGTGAGACAATGAAGTTGGACATCTATCTTACATCATATTCAAAAGTTAACTCAAGATTAATGGCCAACATATAAGAGCTAAAACCATCAAACTCTTGGAGAAAAACACAAGAGTAAATTTTCAGGCCTTGGATTTAGCAAAGACATGAGAAAGAAAGAAAGAAAGAAAGAAAGAAAGAAAGAAAGAAAGAAAGAAAGAAAGAAAGAAAGAAAGAGGCTAGAAAAGAAACAAAAGATAACTTAGACTTCATCAAAATTAAGACTTTTTGTGCACTGAAGGAATAATCACCAAAGTGAGAAAGGCAACCTACACAGTAGAAGAATGGGAGATAATAATTGAAAATCAGATATCTAGTAAGAGTCTAGTACACAGAGTAAAGGAACTCCTACAATCCGACAACAAAAGGACAACCCAACTAAAAGAATGGACAAAAAACTGGAACAGACGTTCCTCCAAAGAAGAGATACGAATGACAAACAAGCACATGGAAAGATGCCCAACGTTATTAATCGTTAAGGGAATGAAAATCAGACCACAATGGTCACTACTTAACACTCACTAAGATAGTTATTGTTGAAACAATGGAAAACAGTATTGGTCAGAAGGTGAAGAAATCAGAACCCTTATACACGGCTAGTGAGAATACAAAATTGTTCAACTGCTATGCTGAACAGTTGATGGTTCCTCAGAAAGTTTCACACAGAATTACCTATCACCCTACAATTGCACTTGTAGGCATGTAACCAAAAGAACTGAAGCGGGGACTCAAACGAACACTTGCACACAAATGTTACGGCAGCACTCTTCACAAGAGCCCAAAGGCGAGAGCAACCCAAACGTCCATCAGCAGACGAATGGATAAACAAAGGGTGGTGTACACATACAATAGAGTATTATTCAGCCATTACGAAGATGTACTGATATATGTTCCAAAAGGATGGATCTCAAAAATATTTTGCTGAGTGAAAGAATTCGACGCAAAAAGTCACATAAATATTATTCCAATTATATGAAATATTCAGAATATGTAAATTCATAAAGATAGAATACAGATTGGTGGTTTCCAGGGTTTGGAAGAAAAGAGGTGAGTGGGGACAAACGGATTTCACTTTGGAGTGACAGGAACGGTTCACAACTAGACAGAGATGGTGGTTGCACAGCACTGTGAATGTAATAAATGCCACTGAGACGATCACTTTAAAATAACTAATTTTAAAATTAAAAATAAATAAGAAGACTAATTTAATAGTTGTTTGTGAATTTCACCTCAAATTATTTTAAAATATTCTATAAAAATAATAAAAGTGACTTTAGGGCTCTGGTTTGAGATGGCGAAGTAGGAGGACCCTGAACTCATCTTCTCCAACTAACATGTCAAATCTACAGCTATATACAGAACAATTTCCTCAGGGGGAAAAAGAAACATGAAAGCAGGCAACCTCTTAACATCAGGCAAACAGGAGGTAAACCACAGCAAAGTGANNNGGGAAAGCGGAGACACAATCTTGCCAAAAATCCCATCCTCGCCATGATGACCCACAATCAGGAGGGAACTTACAAACTGAAGCTTCTTCCTGAGAAGTAAAGGGTTTGTACCCACATTGGGAACCCAACTTTTAGGACTAGCAACTGACAACAAAGCCCCAAAAACACGTGGCTTTGAAGATTGATGTGGCAAAAGCTTAGGAATGGCTTTTAAAGGGCTCAAACGCAGACTCACCTACTCCATGACATAGCACAGAAGCAGCCCTTTGAAAAGCACACAGACATTATGTGAAAAGATGCATTTTCTAATTTTAAAGCACTGCTTTGAAGGGAAGGGGCCTTCTGGGATAGTCTCCAAGGATGGAGGCTGGTGGGAACCATCTTTCTGCTCTCCTTCTGGCTTGCTAAAGCCAGTGGCCACTATCTTCCCTTGCTTTTTTTTTTTTCTCTGTTTAATTCCATTTTTTAAATTATTATTTTTTCTTTCTTTTTTTTCTCCTTTTTCAGTGAGTGCCATTCTTGCACTTCCCCTTTGTTTCATTCCAACCAGTGGTCACCATGCTCCAGAGCACCGGTAACTCTCAGAGATGAAATTTTATGCATGCCTGTCCCCCAGCTTTTGCAGCTACCACCAGGAATCACCAGCAACTCCTTGATCGCTTGGCTCTAGAGGCCAGAGGAGTTTGCATTCTTGGGTCCCATGGGACTGCAACAATCAGAGATTCATTTTCTTGGCAGACTACTACGTGGACCCAGGCACTGCACAGATAGACTGAAACACACCCTCAGCCTTTCTATGAAAGAGGCATACTTGCTAGTCCTACAGCTTTGGCCTCAGAAGCAGTCTTCATCCTGGAGTCCTGGGATCGAGCCCTGGGTCAGGCTCCCTGCTCAGTGGAGAGTCTGCTTCTCCCTCTGCCTCCTGCTCCCCCTGCTTGTGCCCTCTCTCTGTTTCTCACTCGCTCTCTATCTCAAATAAATAAATTTTTTAAATCTTTAAAAAAGAAAAAAGAACTTATCAAACTCAACATCCAAAAAAGAAAAAATCCATTCAACAAATGGCAGAAGACATGAACAGGCATTTCTCCAAAGATGATATACAAATGGTCAGCAGACATATGAGAAAATGCTCAAAATCACTTGGCATCAGGGAAATACAAATCAAAACCACAATGAGATGCCACCTCATACAAGTCATAATGGCTAAAATGAAAAAGTTAGGAAACAACAGATATTGGTGAGGATATGGAGAAAGGGGAACCCTCATACACTGTGGGTAGGAATGCAAACTGGTACAGCCACACTGGAAAACAGTATGGAGGTTTCTCAGAAAGTTAAAAATAGAACCACCCTATGATCCAGCAATTGCACTACTAGGTATTTATCCAAAGGATACAAACAGTGATTTGAAGGGGCAACTGCACCCCAATGTTTATAGCAGCAATGTCCCCAATAGCCAAAATATGGAAAGAGCCCTGAATGGATAAAGATGTGGTACATATATAGAATGGGATATTACTCAGCCATCAGAAAGGATGAATACCTACCATTCACAACGACATGGAGGGGATTATGCTTAGTGAAATAAGTCAAGCAGAGAAAGACAATTATCATATGGTTTCACTCATTTATGGAACATAAGAAATAGCAGGAAGATTGGTAGGAGAAGAAAGGGAAGAATGAAAGGGGGGTAAACAGAAGGGGGAATGAACCATGAGAGACTGTGGACTCTGGCAAACAAACTGAGGGCTTCAAAGGGAGGGGGGTGGGGGATTGGGACAGGCTGGTGATGGGTATTAAGGAGGGCACATATTGCATGGTGCACTGGGTGTTATACGCAAACAATGAATCCTGGAACTTTACATCAAATACTAAGGATGTACTGTATGGTGACTAACATAACATAATAAAAAATTATTATAAAAAAAAGCATGTTAGAGTGTAAGTAGCTTACATTAGTTCAGGTCAGGTTTTGTTTTCCAGTGAGTTTGCCACAAACCTATGAAAGAACTTGCAGATTTCAGAACTTTTGGTACTTAGAAACTGCATATATGGTATCAAAGACCTATGCTGTCAGTCAACATTATCCACCAAATTCTAGACAATAAAATAAGACAAAGAAATGAGGCAAAAACATTGGAAAGGGAAGAGATAAAATTGTCATTGTATTAATTGTCCATTTCAAAACAATAAGAGAGTGCATTAAGACAGCTGGATTTTTGAGTTGTATTTTTTAAATTGAGTATTTGCCCATATATAAGACATATGTGTGAACATGGGTGTATGTGTGTAAGAATGCATAACATTCTTTTCTCCCAGATGGACACCAAGGACAGTAACAGCCCTTGACTAATAATTTAAGCCAGCCTTTTCTGGACTGTTCATTTCTAAGCCTCTCATCATGTTGCTAAGGGAGCAGGCTTTTAAGGAAGGGGGTCTGTGGCTGCTTTCTTACCCTGCTAAGCCTGAAAGGGAAGCGGAAAGCAAGAAAAGACTAAATACCCCTCTGGATAATAGTGCGATTTACTGATTCCATGGAAGACGGAGTGTTCTTTGCTAATTGAGAGACAGGAGACATTTTCTTCCTCACTGTTGCAAGAACTAGTTAATGTTTGTCCCTAAGAAGTACATGTTTGTGCTTAATTCAAGAGACACTGCTGTACCATGCACGGATTAATTTCTAGATGGGTTAAACTGTAAATAAGAAGCATTAATAAAATCATTTCAGTAAGACATAGAATAATAATTCTAAAAACTTCGAGTAGAAAGTCTTTTATTTCTCAGAAGTCAGAAAGGCAAAACACGACTGATTTCACCATGTGAAAATATGAAATCTTTCATGCTAAAAAGCACCACAAATATGAAAAGATGAAGTCACTGGTGAAACGAGCATCAGAGAGTGTTATGGGTTGGATGATGTGCACTCCCCCTCCCCCCAAAAAAGGTATTTTGAAGTCCTAACCCCCAGCACCTCAGAATATGACCTTATTTTGGGGTAATCAGAAGGGGGAATGAAACATGAGAGACTATGGACTCTGAGAAACAAACTGAGGGCTTCAGAGGGGAGGGGGGTGGGGGAATGGGATAGGCTGGTGATGGGTAGTAAGGAGGGCACGTATTGCATGGTGCACTGGGTGTTATACGCAACTAATGAATCATCGAACTTTACATCAGAAACCAGGGATGTACTGTATGGTGACTAACATAATATAATAAAAAAACATTAAAAAAAAAAGAATATGACCTTATTTTGAAATAGGGTCTTTACAGAAGTAATCAACTTAAAATGAGGTCATAAGGGTGGGCCCCAATCCAATATAGCTGGTGTCCTTATACAAAGGAAATTTGGACACAGAGATGGACACACATACAGAGGGAAGAAGGCCATGTGAAGATGTAGGGTTGGAAGGGTGCCTCTTCAAGCCAAGGAATACCAGAGATTGCTGGCAAACCACCAGAAGCTAGGAAGAGGCAAGGAAGGATTGCCCTACAGGTTTCAAAGGGAGAACAGCCCTGCTGTCACCTTGATCTTGGACTTTCAGCCTCCAGAACTTTGAGACAATAAACTATTGTTCTAAGCCCCTCAATTTGTGAGACTGTGTCATCCAAGGAAACTAATACAAAAAGTTAATAGCATTTAGGTGTAAAAAGTTCTTATACACCAGTAAAAAAAAAAAAAAAAGATTTAAAAATAGAGAAATGATCACAAGATATGAGCAAGGAAGATAGCAACAGTATCAAGTAAGGCAGAAATCGACATAAGCAAATAGAAGAGGTTTGGGGCAGTGCATAGGCAAGAGTGGGGCAGTAGGAGGAGCCCACTCTCAGCACAGGCATTAGCAGCTGCCTTGTCTGCAGAGAATTTAGAAAACCAATTAAAAGAAAGATGGTAGCTACACTTGTGGAGCATAATTTAATGTATAAACCTGCCTAATCACTGTGTTACTCACCTGAAACTAATGTAACATTGTGTGTCAACTATACTCAAGTTGAGAGAGAGAGAGAGAGAGAGAGAGACAGAGAGAGTGTCAGCGTTTTATTATCACAATGCCCTGGCCATTCCCGACATCAGTGGTATAATAGCCCTCAAAAAAAGTCATCTGTTGATCCAAGACTTACTTGCTGCATTTTAAATATAAAGTTTCTTTTTCAAAAATAATAAAAATAAAGTTTCTTTCTTAAAACAGTTTAGATTTACAGAAAGATCAAGAGGATTTTACACCGTGTTCCTATATACTTCCCCATACAATTCCCCCTAAACTTATCATCTTACGATAAGTATGGTAGGTTTGTTACAATTATGAAACATTATTGAGACATTATTATTAACTAAAGTCCATAATTTATTCTGGTGTCCTTAGTTTTTACGTAACATCTTTTTCTGCCCAAGAGACCATGTTATATTTATTTGTCATGTTTCCTTAGGCTTGGTTGTGATCGTTTCTCATATTTTCCTTATTTTTAATGATCTTAACAATTCGAGGATTAAGAATTTTGTAAGGTTCCTCCTTATTGGAATTCATCTGATATATATCTGATGTTTTTCTTATGATTAGATGGGGGATATGGGAAGACCACAGAGGTGGAGTACCATTTTAATCACATCATATCAAGGTTACATGCTACCAACATGCTTTGTCACTATTGGTCCTAACCATTCTGTCAAAGCTCAGTTGATTCTGTTTATGTGGTTCTATTTCTGAGTTGTTTATTCTGTTCCATTGATCTCTTTGTCTATGTTTTAGTCAATATCAGTCTTGATTACTGTAACCTTATATGAATCCTTGAGGTTGAATGATATCAGTTCTCTGATTTGTTCTTCTTCAGTATTGTATTGGATATTCTGGACCTTTGCCTCTCGATATAAACCTTAGAATCCATTTATTGATATCCACAAAACAAGTTACTGGGATTTTGATTGGGATAAATTGAATCTTTAGGTCAAGTTGGGAAAGACTAACATTTTTAATAACATTGAGTCTTCCTATTGATAAATATGGAATATCTTTCTACTTAATTAGACCTGAGATTTTTTTCATCAGAGTTTCATAGTTATCCCCTACAAAATGCTAGAGTCTTATTCTAGATCCTAGATCCCAATTCTGATTTTTTTTATTTACACCTAAACATTTCATTGCTTTTGGTGCTGATATAAATGGTATGTTTCTAATTTCAAAATCCAATGCTCATTGCCAGTATATTGGAAAGCAATAGACTTTTTATATAAACGTTGTCTCCTGAATCTCTGCTATAATCACTTATTAATTCTAGGAGTTTCTTTTCTCTTTATTATGTTCAGTTAGCCACTCTATAGTACATCATTAGTTTTTGATGTAGTGTTCACTGACTCATTAGTTGCGTATAACACCCAGTTCTCATCACAACACGTGCCCTCCTTGGTACCCATCACCCTACATATGTGTGAATTTTCCAGATTTCCTTGTTACTGGTTAGTAATTTAACTATCATCAGAATCATCTCAATCCTCTTAAATTTACTGAGCTTCGTTCACATCTTCTATGTCCTTGTTAATCTTTTGTCTCACTGTTTATCGCTTATTAAATGTGTAGTAATAAAGTAAAAAAATTCTAGGCGTTTCCTTTGATTCAGTGGAACTTTCTATATTCCTAGGATTTCTAGTATGATGCTGAACGTGAGGCATGAGAGGGGACATATTTGCCTTGTTCTTGATATTACACGAAATCATCTAGTTAATCACCATTAAGTGTGATGCTAGCGGTGGGGCTTTCATAGATGCTCTTTATCAAGTTGAGAAAGTCCCTATATTCCTAGTTTGTTGAGAGGTTTTTTTTTTTTCTTTTTTTAAATCATGAACAAGTATTGAATTTTGTTAAGTGTTTTTCAGCAGCATTTGATACACTTTTATGATTTTTCGTCGTTAGCCTGTTGAGGTGATTGATCACCGTTATCGATGTTCTAATGTCGAACGAATCTTGCATACCTGGAATAAATCCCACTTGCCCATGGTACACAACTCTTTATGCTTTGTTGGATTTGGTTTATTAATTTTTATCGAGGATTTATGCATGTGCACCCATGATAGATATTGGTGTGTAGTTTTCCGTTCTTGTAATGTCTTTGGTTTTGGTATTAGGATGATGCTGACCTTAAAGAATTTGTGGAAAATTGGACATTTTGAATATTATAATGTGGCCGTTCTGGAAATCAGAATCTCCCTTATCCCCAGTGTTGCTGCTCTTACAGTTGTTGTTTGTATGCTTACTGGCTTTTCTGAACTAATTTTATGAAGTCTGCATTGTCTAGTATGGCCATGGAGGTCAATGCTTGGTGGTCAGCTAGTGCTTCAGTAAAGACCTCCTTGAATGCCTGAGTCAAAAATCTCTGTTTTTGCAGATGGGCTCTGTTTGTGTGCTGGGCCATGCCTTCAACATTCAGCACACAGTTTAACAACTCTGTCTTAGCCTTCCCTTCCAGCTTGCACAGTCTGAAGGTCAGCCAGAGGTCAGAGCTTGGGGCCTCTCATTTAAGTGTGCACCAAGCCCTGGGCTTTCTGGGCTCCCAAGAATATGTGGCAGCTTTTCAAACCTTTGTTCCCCACCATGTCTCATTCCTCAGGCTTTCCTCCCTAGCTTATTGGTTAGCTATTTTTTGCCCCAGTTGTTATCCTTGCCCAGACAGAAGTGAATTTGACATTTACCTTTAAATGCTTTTGGGAGAACAATGAAAGCTATGGTAGGGCTCTGAGTTAGGAAAATAAAGGCAAGCCCTGTGATCTACCACTGCAGGAAGTCATCAGACAAGGCAAAACAAAGTAGGATTCTTTCGGAATAAGGTCTGTTCCCCATCCAGTACTGGATACCTATACTATGAATGCTGTCTGCTGTCTCAGGGCCACCACCCAGCACAGAATGGGACCAGCATAAGACAAAATGCCACAAAGCTCTTTTACTGAGATTCAGCTTGGTTTTCTCAATTAAGCATTCCCCTGGCTGCTGTAAGCTTCTAATTAGTTTCCAGAATTCCTAAATCATTGATTCTGACAGTTTTTGCCAGTTAATTCATTGCTCTTGTGGAGGAACAGACTGTGTGTTCACTAAATGCCATTTTCATTTTCCACCCCTTTATTCTTAACCTGCATATGTCTCTACATTTAAGTGGATTTCCTATAGTCGGCGTATAGTTCGATCTTGTCTTTTTAATCCACTCATGATCTCTGCCTTTTGTGTATTTAAACCACTTGAATTTAAAGTTATTATTGATATAGTTGGATTAATACCACCATGTTTGTAGCTGTTTTCTATTCATTGCATTTGTTCTGTTTCTCATTTTTCACTCTTTCTCTTTTTTCTGTGGTTTTAATTTAGCTTTTTATATGATTCTATTTTTCCTCCTCTCTCAGCATATCAATTACACTTCTGTAAAAATATTAGTGGTTGCTCTAAAATATGCAATATACTTTAAGAACTACTTTGAGTCTACTTTCAAATAACAGTACACTGCTTCATGGATAAGGACAGATGCCTCATAACAGAGCATTCCCGTGCCTGCTTATAAAATGACGGACATTTCTTTCCTTATCCATAAACTTCCATCGCCCAAGAGATGGTTATTAGTATTACTTTGAACAAGCATTTACTTTTTAGGTCAGTGACGAACATGAAACATAACAAGCTTTCTTTACCTTCATCCAATGCTTTTGCTCTTTGATGCAGATAAGAGTCTCTGACCTGTGTCATTCCCTCTCCCTGAAGAACTTCTTTTAGCATTTCTTGTAGGTCAGGTCTGCTGGCAATTAATTTCCTCCGTTTTTATTTGTCTGAGAAAGTCCATATTTCTCTCTAAGTTTGAAAAATAATTTCACTTGGGGCGACTGGGTAGCTCAGTCGGTTAAGCTTCTGAC
Organism: Ursus maritimus; assembly: GCF_017311325.1. Taxonomy (NCBI): domain Eukaryota; kingdom Metazoa; phylum Chordata; class Mammalia; order Carnivora; family Ursidae; genus Ursus; species Ursus maritimus. The sequence goes on from NW_024423786.1 coordinate 411,974, forward strand.
TCTTGATTTCAGCTCAGGTCATGATCTCAAGGTCATGAGATCTCAAGGTCATGAGATAGTGCCTCATGTCAGTCTCCACACTGAGTGTGAAACCTGCTTAAGACTGTCTCTCCCTCGAGACTATGGACTCCAAGAAACAAACTGAGGACTGCAGAAGGGAGGGGAGTGGGGGAATGGAATAGGCTGGTGATGGGTAGTAAGGAGGGCACGTATTGCATGGTGCACTGGGTGTTATATGCAACTAATGAATCATCGAACTTTACATCAAAAAAAAATTAAAATTAAAAATTTTAATTAAAATTAAATAAATAAAATAAAATAAAAATAAAAATTAAATTAAATTAAAATTAAAAATTTTAATTAAAATTAAATAAATAAAATAAAATAAAAATAAAAATTAAATTAAATTAAAATTAAAAATTTTAATTAAAATTAAATAAATAAAATAAAATAAAAATAAAAATTAAATTAAATTAAAATTAAAAATTTTAATTAAAATTAAATAAATAAAATAAAATAAAAATAAAAATTAAATTAAATTAAAATTAAAAATTTTAATTAAAATTAAATAAATAAAATAAAATAAAAATAAAAATTAAATTAAATTAAAATTAAAAATTTTAATTAAAATTAAATAAATAAAATAAAATAAAAATAAAAATTAAATTAAATTAAAATTAAAAATTTTAATTAAAATTAAATAAATAAAATAAAATAAAAATAAAAATTAAATTAAATTAAAATTAAAAATTTTAATTAAAATTAAATAAATAAAATAAAATAAAAATAAAAATTAAATTAAATTAAAATTAAAAATTTTAATTAAAATTAAATAAATAAAATAAAATAAAAATAAAAATTAAATTAAATTAAAATTAAAAATTTTAATTAAAATTAAATAAATAAAATAAAATTAAAATTAAAAACACTTAAAAAAAACTAAAAAAAATTAAAATTAAAAATTAAAAAAAACTAAAAAAAAAAACAAAAAAACAAAACAAAACAAAAACAAAAACATTTCTTTTTCTGTAGTCCTCCCCTCTACTTGCTAGATGGGATGCTGCCTGATTCATAAATTAATTAATAAAGCCAATTAGATTAAAAAAAAAAAAGACTGTCTCTCCCTCTCCCTCTCCCTCTGCCCCTTCCCCCCAGCCCTCTTGTGCTCTCTCTCGAAAGAAAGAAAGGAAGAAGGAAGGAAGGAAGGAAATTTTGCTTGATACAAAATTCTAGGTTGGTGGGGTTTTTTTTTCCAACTCTTTAAATATTTCATTCCTCTTTCTTGCTCATGTGGCTTCTAATGAGAAGTCTGCTTTAATTATGCTTGTACACAGATGTTCATGGCAGCACCACTCACAATAGTCAAAGGTAGAAATAGCTCAAATACCCATCAGTGGATGAATGGATGAACAAATGGTGTTATATCCATACAATGTAGTATTACTCAGCCATGAAAAGGAACGAAGTACTGACACACACTACATAGATGAATTTTGAACACATTATGCTGAGTGCAAGAAGCCAGACAGAAAAGGTCATATATGATTCCATTTATATGAAATATCCATAACAGGTCAATCCATAGAGATAAATAATAAATAGGTGGGAGCTGGGGGCTAAGGGGAGGGGGAAGGAGTGGGATTGGCTACCTAATAGGTACAGGGTTTTATTTTGGGGTGACAAAAATGTTTTGGAGCTTGTACTAAATACAATACATGCCACTGAATTATAGACTTTGAAATGTTGAATTTTATGTTATATGAATTGTACTTCAAAAAAAAAGAAGGAAATAGAGGAATCAAACTTGATTTTGTGTGTGTGTGTGTTTACAGAGATAATTTTACATCTCTAGACTAGATAATGTATTTTTTTATATATCCATGAAATATTTATTAGGATTTATCTTGGAACCTGTTGTGTACAAAACAGGAGATCCAATAAAATTTAAAACCACTAATAAAAAGGGGAACATGAATATATATGAGAATATATAGTATATATGATACATATGTAATATATCGTATATATTATATATTTAGAAATTGAAAGCACACTTCTAGATGACTTTGGATCCCAGGGCGGTCCAGATGAAGAGTGCAGACTAAGTAAAAGCCATCAGAAAAGGAACACTTCACAACAGAACTCTGGGACTTAGGGAACAGAGCACAGAAATGATGTCAGCACATACTCTGTTCTAAACTTTGGACAACAAAAGAAATCAGAAAGAGTAAATACATAAAAACAGCTTTATTGAGGCATAATTTACAAACCAAAAATTCACTCATTTTAAGTGTGTAGTTCAGCGATTTTAAGTAAACTTACAGAACTGGGCACATGTCACCTCGATCCAAGTTGCATTTGCTTCTGATCGCACCTCCAGCCTGAGTCAACCACTAACCTGCTTCTTGTCTCTATACTTACTAAACAGAGATCATTGTATCTCTTTTCCCAAATGTTTAAATTATCCCATGTTCTTATTATTGCATTGACGACAACCTCCAAGACATTAAAGAGCATGCAAGTGAGTGCCCCTCTCTAGTTAATGATTTTAATTTAAATGATGTTAGTGATTTGTAGTGTAGAGTAATATTTTCTATTACTTTTGGTGGATAGTACTTATTAAATAATTTTCCTTGGTTTCTGGAGTTTTTATTAAGAACAACTGGTAAACTTGCTCATCTATCTTTTCAGTATGTATTAATAAAGCCACAGGGGTTTTCTTCTTTTGGTTTCCTGATATTAAGATTTTTTTTTATTCTTAGACTAAACCCTGCTTGATTGTAGTATCATTCTTTAGGAACATTACTAATTGGTTATTCAGAATTTTTACATCTATGTTCAAAAGTGAAATTAATGTATAAATACTTATATAATTTTTATCCCACTTGAGTGTTCCATTCTTCTGATTATTTATAAGGGAATTTTCTGCCCTTTTATATAGGCTGAGATAGTTTTAATAACATTAGAATGATCTGAATTATCAGTTCATCAGCTGTCATCCCATCTGGTTCTGGTGTCTTATTCAAGAAGAAATTTCCCCAATGTCTTTCTTCTATGGTGATTTTCTGTTCAAGACCCCCACTCTTGGGTTTAGTTTTAACATTTATATTTTTCTAGGAAATCAATTTCACCTGATTTTGAAATTTGTGCCAAAGACATATATGCAGTGTTCACCTTTAATTCTTTTAATCTCTCCTGTCTTTTCTTCTCATTTCTATTTTAATTTTATTCTATAATTTAATAAATTTCATTTTGTTTTTATACTGACAAGTGTAACTTGTTATACTGAGGGAGGGACACTCACTTGCATGCTCTTTAATGTCTTGGAGGTTGTCGTCAATGCAATAATAAGAACATGGGATAATTTAAACATTTGGGAAAAGAGATACAATGATCTCTGTTTAGTAAGTATAGAGACAAGAAGCAGGTTAGTGGTTGACTCAGGCTGGAGGTGCGATCAGAAGCAAATGCAACTTGGATCGAGGTGACATGTGCCCAGTTCTGTAAGTTTACTTAAAATCGCTGAACTACACACTTAAAATGAGTGAATTTTTGGTTTGTAAATTATGCCTCAATAAAGCTGTTAAAAAAATCTAGAGTGTATGAGAAAATTTAAGATGCTTGAATATAAGAATATTAAAAATATTTTTCTTGGAAGATGTGGTATATATATACAATAGAATATTACTCAACCATCAAAAAATGGAATCTTGCCATTTGTAAGGATGTGAATGAAACTAGAGGGTATTATGCTAAGTGAAATGAGTCAATCAGAGAAAGAAATTATCATAGGATGTCACTCATATGTAGAATTTAAGAAATTTTAAAAGCAGAAGTAAATCCCAGCATGTAAAGGAATTTAATCCATGACCAAGCTCTATTTCAATCCATTGGAGAAAATGGCACATGTATAGTAAATGTAACCGATACAACTTGTGTGTCTTGAAGAAAATAAAATTGAGCTGCTGCTTTGCAGCACAGGCCCAAAATAATTTCAGAAGGGTTAAAAGCTTAAATGTAAACAGCAAACTATTTAAAACAATTAAAAAAAGAATTTAAGAAACAAAACAGAGGAGCATAGGGGAAGGGAGGGAAAAATAAAATCAGACAAAATCAGAGAGGGAGACAAAGCATAAAAGACTCTTAATCATAGGAAACAAACTGAGGGTTGCTGGAGGGGAGGAGATGAGGGCAAGGGGTAACTGGGTGAAGGGCGTTAAGGAGGGCCCATGAGGTAATGAACAGTGGGCGTTGTGTACAACTGATGAATCACTGAACTCTGTCTCTGAAACTAACATATTATATGTTCATTAACTGAATTTAAATTTTAAAAAAATTATAAAAGTGAAAAAATATTTTTCTTGGGAAAACATTTTTAAATTTAGGAATATATTCAATAGGAAAAGCACAGAACCATAAAGAAAACTGATAAATCATACTGAATGACATAAAGCAAGAAATTCTTGAGTGGGCAAACTTGATAGCATTAAAATGTCAGTTATTCTAAAACTAATATGGAAAATTCACACATGACATATTATGGCTCAATTTGTTGGGAAATGTGAAATTATTTAATAGTGCTGGCACAACTGTAAAACAATCATATTGGACTCTCATATCATACACAAAAATAAATTCCAAATATGCTAATGACTTAAATATAAAAAGCCAAACAATGAAAATCCCGCAAGAAAATGGAAAGATTGTATGAACACTCTAGAAGAGAGGAGAAGCGTTTTAACCAATGCTGGAAGCCAAGAGGTTGTTTTTTTAAAGAAGAAAGATATTGAAAATGTAAAAACAAAGGAACAAAACCCAGTAGGTGGAAAATCATTTTCTGTTGGGTGAAAGATGCATAAACAAAGTCAGGGGACAGATGACAAATCTAGAAAAATATTGATGTTACAGAGAATGAAGCTATATCTGCAAGTTACTATGCATTTTCACAAAGTGAAAAGCACTTTGTTGACATTTATACAATGGAATAAAGAAAATGAGGAAAGATCTACATGACATTCTGATAAGGATGAACAGTCCAATAGAAAATGGATAAAGGGCAGAAGAAATGATTTGTAGATGAGCAAATTCAAGTGATCACCAAACATATAAAAAGACGGGTAAGTGCATTAGTGGACAAGAAATGCAAAGGAAAATGACAGTGAGATTTCACTTTACTTCCATAAAGCAGACCAAATTGTAAAGATCCAGAGTACCTGTTGCTGGTGGAAGTGCAGGGAAAAGCACACTCTTGGACATTGCTGGTGGACACATGCCATGTCAGAATATTTAGAACTAAGCTACATCCACGGCTATCACAACCAGAGATCGTGTAGATGTGAATATAGATACAGACCTCATTTATTGCAACATTATTCATAGTGGCAAAAACCAACAAACCTGTTAAAAACCTGAATGGCTATGCGTGGAAGGGTAGTTGAAAACACATGGCAATGCCACACTAGGGTCTATTATGGGTTCATTAAAAGGGGACTGAATTACAGGAAAACCAGTTGCCTTAGAAGGGTTTCCCCAAGTTAAGTGAGACGTAAGATGCCAAGAAATATATAAATATGATTCCGTTTTTGAAAAATGGGCCCCAGAAGGAGATTGCATATATGCATATTATGTGAGCACACAAGTACATATACAAATACGTCTCTGTCTAGGTCAGTTGATTCTTATTTGAGCATAGTCAAAAATATGAAAGTATACATGGGAACTTGTTATCGTGTATTTTTGGTGGGTTGCTAAATGGGTGAAGTGGGGATGGGAGAGGAAGGGGCAGAGGAAATCCAGCAAAAATGTTTTTAAAAAATAGAGGTGAATATATTATGTATAATATGTTTGCCATCACATATGTATGGAAAAATATAAATGCTTGTATATATACTTTTTCAAGTGGAAATGAAACCAATTTTCTGGACGGGGCTAGAGGGTAGAGTGACGAAGGAGGAAGGACGTCAGCGTAGATCGTGTCTGAGAGCTGAGACTGCGCTCACAGCTTCACACAAACCCTCCCAAGATAGGTAAGCCTTTCAACGACCTTTTTTTTTTTTTTTTAAGATTTTATTTATTTATTCGACAGAGATAGAGATAGCCAGCGAGAGAGGGAACACAAGCAGGGGGAGTGGGAGAGGAAGAAGCAGACTCATAGCAGAAGAGCCTGATGTGGGGCTCGATCCCAGATCGCGGGGATCACGCCCTGAGCCGAAGGCAGACGCTTAACCGCTATGCCACCCAGGCGCCCCTCAACGACCATTTCAACTCACAACTCATCCTGTTTTCATTAGCTGCAGACAAGTCCAAGAAGGACTTCAGACTTGTCACGTTCCTGAGGTCTTTTCTCTTCCTCCCTTTCTTTCCTCCCTCCCTTTTGTTCTTTGAAATGCCACTAGGTGAAGGAGCAGGTAGTCTTTGAAACAACCCGAGGAATTCCCCTTTTCTCCCACCTTGGGGCAAGACCGTTTCTTGCACAGAAGCAATTACAAACCTCCATTACGAATTTTGAAATTCAAACCCTCTGTTGACATTTATACAATGGAATAAAGAGGATGAGGAAAGATCTACATGATATATTGATAAGCTTTTTCTGATCAAGTTGCACAGCATATGAATACAGTATTTCCATTTGAAATTTATTTTTCCAACTTTTTATGATGAAAAGTCTCAAGCATACAGAAAAGTTGAAAGAATACTACCTTAAACATTTCTTTATTTGTATAGCCCCCACCTAGATAACAATTATTAAAAGGTTGCCATATTTGTTCTCTATCGATCTGTCTATGCTCTGCCATTTCATTGTAAATTGCAGATATCATGATGTTTTGTTCCTGAATACTTCAGTCTGCATCTCCTGAGAATAAGATGATCTCCTACCATTAGAAGATGCCATTATGGTGTCTAATAAAATTAACAATAATTCCATGTCATTTAATATCCCATCTTTTTAAAATTGTATTTATTTATTTGTCGGGGGGGGAGGGAAGTTAGTGGGGGGGTAGCGGGCAGAGGGGAGAGCAGGCTCCCACTGAGCAAGGAGCCCGATGCAGGGATCATGACCTGAGCCAAAGGCAGATGCTTAACTGACTGAGCCACCCAGGCGTACCTCAATATCCCATCTTTATTCAAACTTCTCCTATTATCCTAGGAATATATTTTATAGCTTTTTAAAAAAGTAGAATCCAATCTATATTCATGCATTATATTTGGTTGTCATGACTCTTCAGTATCTGTTAGTCTAGAACAGCCCTCCTTTCCTTCTATTTTTTTTTTAATGGCATTGACTTTTTGAAAAGCCCAGGTCAATTTCTTGTAAAATGTCCCGCATTTTCATTTGCCTGATCTCTCTTTAATGAGATCATTTAGCTTACACTACTGAATCTCTTATAAAGTGGAAATTAAGTTTTGGGGCTTATCAAGTTCTCGCTAAAGATTTTGGGCAAAAACACTTCAGAGTTACACGTTCTTCATATTGCATCCTAGTGGAGGCACCCAGTATAAAGCTGTTGCACTATGAATGATGCTAAGCAGGGCCACTCAGTTAAGATGATGACTGGCAGAGGGGCGCCTGGGTAGTGCAGTCATTAGGCGTCTGCCTTCAGCTCAGGGCATGATCCCGGCGTTCCGGGATCGGGCTCCTCTGCTGGGAGCCTGCTTCTTCCTCTCCCACTCCCCCTGCTTGTGTTCCCTCTCTCGCTGGCTGCTATCTCTGTGAAATAAATAAACAAAAAATCTTCAAAAAAAAAAAAAAGATGATGACTGGCAGAGCTCTCCACTAGAAAACACAATGTTCTCTTTGTATATCCTGGTAAAGGAGACCTGGGCAGGGCACCAACATTGCCCACTACCAACACCCAACAAGTGGATATTAGTCACAAAAGGGCAGGCCACCCATGCAATGCTATACTCTGCAGCTATTAAGAAGATGTCAGTAAGGCCAAGGCATATTCTGAGCTACATAGGATAGGGGAAGATTTTTCTTTTTTTTTTTTTTTAAGATTTTATTTATTTATTCGACAGAGATAGAGACAGCCAGCGAGAGAAGGAACTCAAACAGGGAGAGTGGGAGAGGAAGAAGCAGGCTCATAGCGGAGGAGCCTGATGCGGGGCTCGATCCCATAATGCCGGGATCACTCCCTGAGCTGAAGGCAGACGCTTAATCGCTGTGCCACCCAGGCTCCCCAGGGGAAGATTTTTCTAAGCATGATATTAAACTTAGAACTCAGAAATTAAAAGATTGACAGATTTCACTATATTTAAGAATTAAATTATCCCTGAAATGCAAAGATGAACCAAAATTTAAAAATCAATCAAGATAGTACAGCATGTTAATAGAATGAAGGGAAATAACTACATGACCATATCAATAGATGCAGGAAAAGCACTTAACAAAATCCAACACTTTAGTGATAAAACCCACTCAGAAAACTAGAAATATAAGGGAGCTTTCTCAGCATGATAAAGGGCATTTACGAAAAACCACAGCCAACATCACACTCAATGGTGAAAGGCTAAAACTTCCCCTCTGACAACAGAAAGGTGCCTGATTTCACCACCACTATTCAACATTGTACTGGAATTTCTAGCCAGAGCAATTAAGAAAAAGAAAGAAGGAAAGAAGAGAAAGGAAAGGAAAGGAAAGGAAGGAAGGAAGGAAGGAAGGAAGGAAGGAAGGAAGGAAGGAAGGAAGGGAAGGGAATGGAAGAGGAAAAGAGAAGAGAAGAGAAGAGAAGAGAAGAGAAGAGAGAAGAGAAAGAAGAGAAGGAAGGAAGAGAGGGAGGAAGGGAGGAAGAAAGAGACATCCAGATTGGAAAGGAAGAAGTGAAACTATCTCTATGCCTCTACTCACAGATGACATGATCCTACATATGAACAATCCCGAAGAATTCACCAAAAAAAGCTAGTAGAGCTAATAAGCAAGTTTAGAAGTTGGAAGACATACAAGATCAATATATAAAATTCAGTTGTGTTTTTGTATGTAAACAATGAACAACCTGAAAAAGAAATTAAGAAAATAAATCCATTTGAAATAACATATATAAGAATAAAATACCTAGGAATCAATTTAGCCAAGAACATGAAATACCTGTATACTGAAAACAACAAAATATTGCTGAAAGAAATTAAACAGGACCTAAATAAATGAGATGACATCCCATGCTCATGCATCAGAAGACCTAACAACGTTAAGATGTCAATACTACCCAAAGTCATCTACAGATTCAATACAATCCCTGTCAAAATCCCAACAGCCTTTTTCGCACAAATGGAAAAGCCAACTCTCAAATTCATATGGAAGTGCAAAGGGCCCTGAATAATCAAAAACAATTTTGTCAACAACCTAAATAAAGGAGCTAAACCACAAAACTCTTAGAAGAAAACAAAGGGGCAATGGATTCTTAGATATGACACCAAAAACACAAGTAACGAAAGAAAAACAGATAAATTAGACTTCATCAAAATTAAAAACTTTGCAGCATCAAAGGACATTCTCACGAAAGTAAAAAGACAGACTACAGAGTGGGAAAAAGTATTTGCAAATCACATATCTGTTAAGAGTCTACTACCCAGAATATATAAAGGACTTTTATAATGCAACAATAAAAGCACAAACCAATTAGAAATGGGCAAAGAGCTTGAGTAGACATTTTTCCGAGGAAGATGTACAAATAGCCAAACAGCCAATAAGCACATGAAGAGATGGTCAATATCATTAGTCATTAGGGAAATATAAATCAAAGCCACAATGAGACACCACTTCATACCCAATACGATGGCCGTAATTTAAAAACAAAACAAAAAACCAGAAAATGGCAAGTATTGCGGAGTGTTATGGTCTGAATGTTTATGTCCCCCCAAAATTCATATGTTGAAATCCTAACTGCCAAAGTGATGGTGTTAGAAGGTGTGGCCTTTGAAATGTTCTTAGGTCAGGAGGGTGGAGCCTTCATGAATGGGGTTAGCGTCCCTATAAAGGAGACCCCACAGAGATCCCTAGCACTTCCAGCCTGGGAAGACAGAGAGAAGACACCAGCTGTGGACCAGGAAGAGGACCCTCATGCAATCATGCTGGCCCTGAACTTGGACTTCTACCCTCCAGAACAGTGAGGATTAAATATTTGTTGTTAACAAGCCACCTACTCTGTGGTATTTTGTTGTATCAGCCCCAACAGACTAAGGTAAGGATATGGAGAAAACAGAACCCTGATACATTGTTGGTGGAAATGTAAAATCATCAGCCTCTGTGCATAAATATGTTTAATGGCTCCCCAAAAAGTTAAACATAGAATAACCACATAACCTAGCAATTCCACTTCTGGTTATACACCCCAAAGAATCTTCCATTCAAACAATGACCCGTGAATAGCAGCACTATTTACAATAGCCAAAACATGCAAATTGTGCAAATGTCCATCAATGGATGGGTAGCTAGACCAATTGTGGTCTACATACAATGGAATATTCATGTGGTAAAGACTCAACTGGCTGTACCACAATTTTAGTTCTACCACTAACCACCTGGAGGTAGCATCAGACTCTGCAGGTTAAGGACACTGTCCACAAGACTGCCCCTACCTACTTCAGCTTCCAGCTGCAAGTCTCAGGGGGTTCGTCCCCAGGCTGCCCACACAGCCTGGCTATGGAATCGAGGGTTTCCTCTGACCCCTTCCGTTTCCACAGTTCACTAGAATGACTCATTAGGAAATCCCTGTGATTACTGATTATTATCTGTATTTATTATTTAATTTGTTTTATTATAAAGGATTCAGATCAGGAGCACCAGCCCAAGGAAGAGGTATAGGCGAGTCTGAGAGATTGCACAGGGCTTCCGTGCCCTCTTCTCATAGAAAAAGGGTGTGTCATCCTCCTGGCACATTCATGTTCTCACCAACCAGAAGCTCCACTGAGTTTTATCGGAGTTTCAGCACACAGGTGTGGTCAAGTAAATCATTGACCGTGTGACCCAACTCAGTTCCAGCCCCTCTCGGTCCTCCAGAGCTGAAAGTCCTAACCCTCTATCTTGCCTGACCAGCCCCTGGCCCAAGTTAGGTAGGAGCATGAGTCACCTCATTAGAAGAACAAAGACACTCCTATCACTCAAGAAGTTCTGAGTTGTTTAGAAGTTCAGCCTCTAGAATGGGCCCGAAGGCCAGACAAATTGTCTATTATACCACAGCCACCACAAAGCCACAACCGATACATGCTGGAACATGAATGAAACTCAGATGCATGATTTCCTAAGTAAGGAAGCCAGACACAAAGATCACGTATCTATGATCCCTTTCTGTGAAATACCCACATGAAACAAAACCTGTAGAGACAGCACAGACGGTAGCTGCCAGAGGTGGTGGAGGGGAAATGGAGAGAGACGCCCCGGTGTGTACAGGGTTGAGCTGCTGAGCCAGGCCTGAAGCCCTCGCTTTCAGCTTCTTATCATGGAAGATCATAAGTGTCGCTTCTGTTTCACAAATCTCTCTGTTGACGGTTCCCTCACTTGCAGCTGAAGGCGTCCAAGGGATAGAAGCCAAAGTGGCCAAGGCTGGACCAAGTTTGTAGATGTCCCTTTGGGGCTCTTAGCTCACAGGAGGAGGGGAGGAGCTCGTGAGGCAGTGGGGAGCCGGGGCTAATGCTGCTCCACCCCAACTCCAGGCCCCTCCTGTGCAGCAGGGTGGAGGGCCACAGGACATGCCCTGGGAAGGGCTGCTGAGTGCTCTCTAAGTCGTAGTGAAAAAATGAGCATATTGGAAAGAGATTTCAAAGGTTTGTGTTCTGGTTATTCACTTCGTTCTGCCTGTGACCTCCATCCCTCTGTGTCCTTTTTTTTGTCCCAGACGACTCAACGTAGGTTCCATCAACCAGGCTTCTCACCCTTTGGCTTCCAGGGCCAGGTGGCTGGAGAGGATGGTTAGGCCGTCCCTGACCCCCGCTTCTGCTGTCTTTCTGACAGTGGCCGCTTCCTCTACAGACACTGCTCCGGCTGTGAAATCCCCGATGCATGGCTCCACCCATCATGGGTCCGGGAACCCCACACCCGCCCTGCTCCAAAGGACTAACAGCTCCCAGCCACACCACCCCAGACTGGTCCCCTGACTCTGCCCTTGACTCAGCAAATCACCCCCCTCCACTTAACCGTCTTCAGTTAAACTCTGTAAGCACGCCATCTGTCTCCTGCCAGACTTGGGCCAATACATCGTCTGTGCAATTCTTCAGGTGCAAGGAGGCAGGGTGAAAGCTGCCAGCCAGATCGCCTCCGTCTTCTCTGAAGCTGTCACAGGGCCCTTAGAGAGTCACCAGTCCTGAAGGGGAGGCGGGGTCTCTGCCTTAGTAACAAGGTCAGGGAGCAGGTGACACTAAAGGGTGTATAACAGAATCCCATTCTATTTTAATAGAGAGACGATGCTGATGATGATGGTGATGGACAGACAGGTGATAGTAGATGAAAGTATGTTTTACACAAAGAGAGAATTTTGAAAGATTTATGTGAACATTGACGGTGATTATCTTTGTCGATAAAATTACCTTGAGGAGAGGACTTCCCTTTTATCGTTTCAGCAGTGTTTACTTTTCATATTTTCCTGTTCTTTCCTTTTCTTTACAGAGATAGATTGCACGGAAAGGTTTGTATCAGTTATCTACTGCCATATAACACACTGCCCCAAGCTTAGTGGGTTTTTTGCTCGCAGGCAATTTGACCTGGCTCAGCAGGCCATTCTGCCGGCCTCCCAGCCTCCCCGGGGCCCCTTTGTGCATCTGTGCTCAGCCATAGTTCCGCTGGGGCTCTGCTTCGGACTTTGGCTGGTCATCAGCTGGGGAAATAGTTTCTCTCTCATCCTCCCAAAGGCCAGCCAGGCGTGTCTCAGATTTCCAAGAGGAACACCAGCGCACAAGCACTTTCCCAGCCTCTGCTAGCCTCACCCTGGCCTCCCAGGTGCGGCCAGTGGGGGAGGGGCTGAGCCGTGCTAGAGATAACGCAAGGCATGAACAAATTGGGGCCACCACTACAGCTGTCTACCGCAGAACTGAAGGCAGCCGGGTGGAGCGCAAAGAGCGCCAGACTGGGAGGTTAGCGCCTCAGCCCTAGGTCAGCTCCAGCCCTCAGCAGACGGCTGTACATCAGCAGAATGACACCATACAAAAGAACAGCGCAAGCAACACATTGCTCCAAAGGTCTAGGGTCCCATGCATGGAGCTCCTCCGGTGGAGAGATGGCACGTTGGAAACCTGTGACTTGGAGAGGCACATCGGCTCCAGTTGTCCTGGGGCCACATTCGACAGGGGCTGAGCTGTGGCTGCTCCTGTAGCCCGCACACACGTCCTCTGCTCACCGCTCCCCCTCCTGTGTCCCTGACACCATGGCCAGGTGCCACCATCATCCTGTTACGGATATTTTTTTTATTAATGTTTATGCTTTGCTTATCTATGTGGCCTTCCTGGCCCCAGTACGGGTTTGACTTTGCACCTCTTGAGGGTAGGCAACAGAGACAGGGGTGACTGAAGGTATCAATAGCCCACATGCCAGGACCAAAGGGGCATTGCAGAGGGACAGGGAAGGCCAGGACAGAGCAGAGGGAGGAGGGGATGGATCCAGAGCACAGACGGCTCCAGATGCCTTCAAGGCCTGGGCTGATGACCTCAAGCCCTGTCTCCCTCCCAGCAGGGAACTTGCTGATGGGAGAGACAGGTTTGTGAGGCATTTGGTAGGTCTCCATGGAGCTGCCTTCCCTGGCACCTGTCACGTTCGCAGCCTTCTCGTTCAGCCTCACCACCTGTCCACACGTTCGGGGAGGGGATAAGGGAGGAGGGGGTGGGAATTGCTGGCCTGAGCTACCACATGGTCAGTGGTCAAGTTAGACCTAAAGTCACTAACTATGGACCCATTACTCAGTGACTCTCACTACATGACACTCGGGTTCGCAGGCAAGATCCATGGCAGGGAATGAATGCCACGTGGTGGCATGGGTGCATGCTGGGTGCTGGCATGACCCCTAGCCCTTCACGGACAGAGCTTTACAGCAGCCCCACGGGGATGGCATCACTTTCTCCATTTCAGGTGAAGGGACTGGGGTTACCACCCCCGTGTCCCATGGCAGATGGTGGCAGACAGTATTTGAACCCAGGCCTGATACAAATCTGCACTCCATACCCCACACTGAGAGGGTGTCCCCTGGGTCTCTCCCAATGGGGACCTTATCAAAAACATATATGAGTCCACACAGTCTCCCAGATCCAAACGATGCAGCTGGTCACAGAGTGACCCCGGAGGTTCCCTTTCACCACCACCCCTCCCCCAGAGGACACAGCTCTAAACAATACACCACGTGAGAAACTCCCCCATGAGCTGCAGAGCAGCGGCCACATCGCTGGGGCTGTGGATACAGCTGGCATGATTCATCCGTCTACACTTGCCACCTAAGCCAGCCCCCACCCCACCGGCCCAGAAACAGCTCACCTTCCATGTCTGTTTTTACCAAGAATGCCAGGCGATCACTTTGGGTCATCTGCCAACATCCTATGTGCAAGTCTTTCCTGGGACACATTCACAGAAGCGCAGCTGCTCGCGACCAGGGCCCGCATGTCTCGTTACCTTTGCCTGCATCCTCAGCTACTCTGGTCATGCACAGACGCTTGCATTTTTGCCAATATGACAAGTGATAAATGACATGATAATTTACATTTTTATTTCCCTAATTACTGGAGGAAATTGTGGATAGTTTCATGTGTTCACATCACTTTCAGAACCGGAAAAATCTACAAAAATATCTACATCTTGAAATCTCGAAGTATCAAAAAGAAACAGAGGCCAAGAACACCCCTGACCCCCAATTATCCTGCCCCAGCCTGCACAAGGTGAAAAGGCCCCCATTGGCGCACCCTTTCTCTGGGGTTGAGGCTTTTTGTCTGTCCTGAATCTCAGCATCAGAGATGATGTCAGATCTGGAGGAGCATAAACACCTCCCAGGCCAAGAGCTCCATTGCGTGGATGGAGAAACTGAGGCCCTGGGATGGACACACCACCTGGCTGAGGCCTCACAGGGTGTGACAAAGCAGGGACCCGCACCCAGATCTTTCAGCTTGCACGAAGGCGAAGGACAGAACCAGAGCAAAGGAACGGAGGCAGGGGCAGTGGGCCACGCTTGTGCTCAGCAGGTGCAAGGGGGCGTCGGCCCGTGCCTGCTCACTTCACTCAGGCCAGGCAAGTATGCTTCCCCTTCTGACCTGGTAGGGAAGCCTCCCTGAGGCTCTTAGAGGATCTCATAGAAATTACAACAGACGTTTCTATAAGCAACATATCCCAGCATCAGCCCCCGAGGGGTGAAGAGCTTTTTCCTAAGATAAATCAAAGGCCGGTTCCCTGGGCATTCTGGGAACAGGAGTGCTTGACCCCTCCTTCCCCTGGTGCCCTGTCCCACAGACCTAAGCTCAGGACCTGCGATGGCCCCACAGCCTGACCAGAGGAGGGCAGCGGAGTGCAGCAGATGGATGTGGAATCCCGGTTCTGCTGGAAACCTCTCTGGGGGATGGCAGTGGGTGCCCCCAAGGGTCACTTCTAAGATCAAGCAGACCCCATCTCAAGACTGGTCTAAAGTCCTGTGGAAAGCACCTTAAGGAGTCACCACACTTGCAAGCAACTGTCCTGGCCAAGTCAACACAGTTGGGTGTCCCTCTGCCACCGGATCAGGTCGCTGTTTATCCAGCTCAGCCAGGGATTTAGGACCTTGTATGAGCCATACCTATTTTTACACACTAGAGTCAGCCTCCAGGAGGGACACAGAGCTCCCCAGGGCTGGACACCTACTGTGGGAGCGGGAGGTGCCAGGTTTCTGGGTTGCGTCTGCCGCACGGCTGCTGACAAGAACAGGGCACTTAGTAGGTAGTTCAGCACTTAGGTGCCTCACAGCCTCCTCACTCCTGTTCTCTCCTGGGTTGTCAGATGTGCATCCCTTACACGGCAAACCAGCCTTTCTGTCTCCTTCCCTCTCCAGCCCAGACCCTCCTTTCAAGTGTGTATGATTGATTTTGACCCAGTTCCACGTGTCATGATGCAAAGCCCCTGTGTGCCTTCCCCTCCCTGATGGCCCTTTCAACCCATTGCACAACAGAGAGTGGGGTTACATCAGCTCAGAGCCCCGGCCAGCACACAATTTAGCATATCCGGGGCTTTCTGCTGCCTCTTGAGTAACTGGCCTTTGAAGGGACTGGAGGGGGGCTCTGTGGAGACCCTCCTGCCAAGAGCAAGGCCCCAAGATGCCTGAGCCCTCCCTTCAGCCTCCATCAATCATGTAGCTGCCTCCTCCTCCTCGCTCCCATCTGGGCCGGCCCCCCCCCCCCCCCGCCCCAGTCTCACAAAAGGCCTGCAGGATCAGCACCTGCGTGGCCCCTCTAGGGCAGGGCAGGATCTGCAGCCCCCAGGCTGAACTCCCCCAGATCCAGGACCCAGATTCAGCCTCAGAGCCACACCGGGGCTCCTCAGGGGAGGTGCGGAGGTCCACCCAGGCCTAAATGAGAAGTGAAATAGCAGCACGAAGCAAAATCAGCAAGGTAAAGTAAGCCAAAAGATGATCCTTTAATACAGTTTGAGACGTCCTTTAAAAACTAAACACTTAAACTCCATGCAGTCAGGATGAGTTTCACGCTGTAAAGTCACACAGGCCATTTTACATGGAATTCGTAGCTCCAATTAATCTCCCTCATTTCCCATTTTAAGGTAACCCAAATCTCAGCCAGTTCAGGGAACCCCTCCTGGGTGTGAGTCCATCTCTGTGTATCCAGAAGGAGTTGGCAGCAGCCCAGTCACACCCATGTTCATCCTGGCCGCCCAGTCTAGGGCCCAGAACACCAGGAGCCCAGGACGTGTGTGGGAGTGACTTGGGGCTCATCCCATCTACCTCAGGAATTGGAGGTGGGGGGAATTGGGTCACTTTGTTGGATGAGGGGAGAAAAAGAACCCAAAGAGAATTGGGGAGTTGGGACATGCCATACTTCACAAGTGGGTCCTCCTTCCAAAGGGGGGCCTTGTCACCCCAGGATGTGAGGATCTGGACCCTGAGCGTTGAGAGAAAGGTCAGCCCTCACTGGAAAGCAGGAACCCAGGATGGGACGTGCGGTGACACAGTTAGCGGCCCATCCAGCAGGATCCCCCTCTCTGTCGGCACCACGGCTGTGCAATTATTCAGAGGTCTTGTGACACTTTGTTCTCATTATTAAAAGCAATGAAGAGTGGCACACAGGGACAGAAGCATGGATACTGGTGGTGAGAAGCCTGGCTCTCTTGCGGCTTGAGGGCTGAGGGAAGAGTGTCTGCAATCACTCCCTTGGGCTCGGAGCTTGGCCTACAGCTATCTGTGCACATACGAAAGCAAAAGATGACATGAAAATGCAAGTCAGAACTGCTGGAATGTGCCATCAAAAACTGTATCCCAAAGCAGGGAAGTGGCTCTGGGGTTCTGTCCTGTTTGAACTCTCTGGGAATGGACACCCTCCCACACATACACACAGAAACAGAATATTGGCGACTATCAGACAGCTTGCAATGTCTTCTTCAGGGTGCACTATGAATAGAAGTGGGCACTTTCTTCTCGTGGCTTCACTTGAGGTCAGCATCTGAGATATTTCAAGCTAAGTTCATTTATGAAGAATCCACAGTTTATGCACTCTTGATTCCAACTGGCCTTTCTCCAAACATTTGCATACCCTGCCTCCACACTTACAACACATGCCCAGAGTTAATTAGGGGAGTTAATCAGGTCCCTCCAGTCACCCTTTCCGGGGTTGTCCCTTCCTGGGCTGAATGCCCGCCACAAACAGCCTGTGGGCCCAGCAATAACGCCTGCTGGGGCTGGTCAAGCAGTGCCGTCAGATAAATCACAGGCTAGCAGAAGGCAGGGGTGGGCAGGGGCAGAGCAGTGGCAGGTTGCCTCACCCAGACCCTCAGAAGGAGGTGGCTAGGCAGGCTTAACTTCAGAGATTCCCATTTTTCCCAAAAGAGACTGAAATCTGGATTTGTATAGGAATTCAAAAGTTTTAAAATCATAGCAAGGCCAAACGAAGAGCATCAGTGAGCTGGAAGTCTGCAAAGGACTGGGGACAGGGACTAGCTTGTTCTCATTGACTGGTGTCCTTATGGTGCCTGACATGTGGTAGGCACTTGGGCAAACAATTCTTGGATGGATGGATGGATGGATGGATGGATGGATGGATGGATGGATGGCGGGTGAGTGAATGAATGAATGAATGAATGAATGAAAAGTCTGGCAGGATGCTCAGTTCCCAGGGGCCAGGAGACTTGTTTACCCCATATCCTATGGGGTAACACAATGTCCGGCGGGAACATGCCTGTCGAGGTACCTGAGCATGGGGCTTGACTGGCTGCCACAGCAGCAAGGAGCAGGGGCGGAAAGGGCTGGCCCTGCAGGGTTAGACCTGGGGCCCCTACTGACAGTCCTGGTTTCCAGGTGACAGCTTCCACTCTTTAAGCCCTCCTGTCCCGGCTTCACATAAACACAAAGGCACACGCGCAAGGGCCTAGTTAGTGCAATCCCCTGAGCAAGGAGCACCTGCCCGCGCTCGCCCCCAATCCCTGGCTTGTGCCGCTCTTCCCAGGAGGCCTCCGTCCCAAGAGGCCACACCAAGTAGATGGGGATCTGAGCCAGAGAGAAACCGGGGTCTCTCCTCCACTCTGGGGGCCGCAGCCAGGACCTCAGGGCCCTCTGCCTGTCCGCAAAGGAGACCGAGACTCTTCACCCAGGGTCACTCCTCCACGCGTGTCCGGGGGTCTCTGGGTGGGCCTGCTCTGCTGCGTGTGCACACTGTGCTACGGATGGAGGTGTCCCTTCCGTGTGTACCACCTGCTGTGCTTTGCATGTGCACCACTTTGATGGGGGGGGCACACGCACGTTTGGCAGTCGACGGCACGGCTCTCCGTGCCAACACCCCCTACTGTGCTGTCTGTGACGTGAGGGTGCAGATGCTAGGCCACCGCGCGGGCATCTGAGCAGCGGCCGGAAGGCGCGGGGTCCACCTCACTGCGTTCTACCCTCTGGCGCGTGAGTACACAGACACTATGTGCGCGCGTGCAGGGACACGCACATTCTACTGGGCTGAGGCGGGAATGTGCCTGCGCGCTGTCCTGGTGGGGCGAGTGTGCCCCAGGCCTCTTTGGCTTCTGCTCGCGGGGCCACCATCTGACTCCCCAGCTGCAGACAGCAGGTCCTGTGGCCCCGAGGGTCCGGGACAGTCGCTGGGCCCGCCAAGCACCATCCCAGGCAAGCCCGATTTCTAGGCCGAGCGCCCCGCCCCCGGTGGGGGGGGGTGGGGAGGTCGCCGTGACCGCATTCCTGGGCGCGCGCACAGGCTGGAATTCGTACATTCCATTCATAACATTCCCGCAAGCGGGGAGGTGGGGGGAGGGAGGACAAAGGCGGAGGCTTGGTGATTAAAAAACGAAGAAGAAAGGGACCTTCTTGCCACTGGGCCTGTGAGCTTCCTCGCCCTGGCCCAGGCCCGGAGCTGAGGCGCGGGGCGCACGTGAGCTGTTTACTGAGCAGCCTGGCCGGGCCAGGCCGCCCGGCTGCATTGGCCCTCTGCGGAGGCCTGGGGTGCGGCCAGAGCCTCAGGCACTCAGGAAGCGTGAAGCCGCTCTCTGAGCTCCCTCTCACAGGCGGCCTTTATGGTTGTGGCCGGAAAAGGCTCCGCGCAGCACCAGCCCTGGAGGGCCAATGAGGGTCAGAGACAGCCAGGGACCCTGGGGCAGCAGAAGTATGAGAACCACCCCTCACCTATCCCCTCAGATGCCCTAAAAGGTAGGCTTTATGGTCACTCCCATTTTACAGATGGGGAACTGAGGCCCGGAGGGATCAAGTAGGATGTGCTGGGGCCTCTCTTTGCCTTTCGTAACGGTAGCAACTGCCTTTGCCAAAGACCCAGCCTTTCACCATGTGCTCTTGCTCACTTCACACCCACATCTCCCTTAGCGGAGTCCTGCCCTGTTCCCAGCCCCCAGGGCCCCTGCCCCTTCCCTTAGACGTGCCCTGCTGGCCTGTTTGCTGCTCTTGAGAAGACGACGTCTCCCCCATTGAGCTGTGCCTTCCCTAAGGACTTGGCCCAAGTCACACCTGCATGCTAGGCCAGTGGGAGTTGGGGGCCAGGCTGGGGTCTAGCTGGTGGGGCATTCTGACCTGTGGGAAGATCAATCATGGCCCCACTTGAGGCAGTAGCAATGAGGACAGAACAGAAGGAGCAGAATCTGCTTTCGCTCCCTGTCAGCAGGGAGGCAGGTAGGGTGGAGAAAGGGGGTCTGGTTGAAAGGTCAACCAACATGGCTTGGATAAGCAGTACCAAGATGCTGCCAGGACAGCTACAGCCATGTCCCAGCGCTGAGTAGGGATGACATGGAGGAGAGACAACTTAGTTTGAAATCCTGCTCGCCCTGGTGCAGGCTTGCCGTGTGTCTCTGAGGACATTGTGGGGAGCTGGGGGCCCCAGGGTAGTGGAGGGAGGAGCTGGCAAGCCAGCTCTGGCAGAGGGAATGGCATCTGTAGGGGTGGGGGCCACTCGGTGGGCCATAGTTATACCCAAGCCAGCAGATGGGTGGTGGATTGCAGAAGCCCACCTTCAAAAGCCAGAGAAGAGTGTGCCCCCACCATTCACGCATTACAGTCCTTCATCCAGTCTGGAGTTCTGTGTCTGTTCAGTCATCAGTTCTTACTGTCCCGGGGACTGGCCTGCATGGCATAGAGTTTGATGATTGGTGGAAGAAGGTGCTAAAACAGGCTAGGCCCGATAGCTGTGTTCAGTCAACCAAGGATCAGGCCAAAGTACCAAGTGAGGGCCTCTCCTGGGCTACAGGGCCTGGGCAGATCCCTGAAAGTCATTCTAGCACGTCCCTCTGTCTGCCCAGTCTGCTCCCACATCCATCCGTTTGCTGCGTGGCCTTGAGCAAGCCACTTCATTCCACTCCACTCAGCCTCAGTGAGCAACAGTGGTCCCGGTGTCTCCACCATGGGGTCACTGGAGGCAGGGACATGAACCACTCAGCAGAACTGTGTTAGCTCCGCTGCGCCCCAGCACCAGTCTTCATCCTCCTCCCCATTCCTTATCATAATGAGCTCATCTAGACCCAGCCTTTCAGTGCAAAAATTCAAGTCACCCTGATTTGAGTGCTCACAAAGACCCCAGCTCTCAGCAGATCAGAAGAGCACTTCTCGAGCATGGTGCGGAGAGCCCTAGGGCTCCAAGACCTCTTTTATGGGGTCTTCCCCAGGACAACCACGCTCATGAGAATGCTAAGATAGTTCCCCCTCTTGTCCGTTCATGAGGGCACAGCAGCATCTCCTGGCATGACGTGCAATGCCGTCCCAGCTCCGATTGCCGATGAGATGTGTGCTGTGTATTCTTGTGCTTTCAAAGTCTTTCGGGTCGATTTCAGATATAGTAAATAATGACAGATATGACTCACTTTTTTAAAAAAGCTCCTTGAGGTCCTCAATAATTTTTTCATGAATTAATTAAATTGAGTGTTAAGGGATCCTGAGACCAAAACATTTGAGAATCGCTGGTTTGAACTGGGTTCGAATCCAGATTCCACCCCTGAACGTCTGTGAGTCCTGTAGCAAATTACTTTAAACGTGGGAAGCCACAGTTCCTCTTCCTGAAAAGGGGAGAGTGGCACCTTCCTCTTGTTGTCGAGGCGGATGGGAGATGCTGGAAGCCAAACACAGCAGTGCATTCAGTCGGTAAACCCACACGGCTCTGTACTGCCGAGGCCCATCCTCCAGGGCAGGGCTGCCAGCTCCCTGGCTTGCACACTAAGGACGAGGGTGCCCCACAGGATTCGGAGGGACTCTTAGCAGCTATTCAGAGTCCAGCAAACAAGAAGAAGCCAAGCGCCTGCCCCATAGCATTCATCCAGCCTGGCACTCTCCCCAGGCGGGCTCCCAGCCAGCTCCCTGAGCATACATTTTCCTACATGTCCAAGGTGTGAGAAAAGTAACACATTTGTTGTTGATCTTGTTGGGAAAAGCCTGGTTTTAAAAAGCAGTGTGTTTTGAACTCATTGCGAAGTACATTCTGTAATTCCTGACCAAAATACCAACTGACGTAAAAGAAGCTCCTTTACGGAAAAAAATATTTTGCTTGGAGATGGACCCCTGTATGCTCATGGAGGGTAAAGTGCTTCTTCCCTGAGCCGGAGCAGAGGGCGAGGTGGGAGGGCCAACCACCCCCCAGAGTGGCGCGGGAGTCACTGTTATTGCCCGTGCTACTGCCACTGAGGGGGACAGAAGCAGAACGTCCAAAGAAGCCACAGGGAGAGAAAAGCTATTCCAACTGAAAAGAGAATTCGGTTCAGTGGCCAGTTACAAAATAAATATATAAAACCTTGTGGCTTGCCAAACTCCCCAAAATAACTGTGACAAAATATATTGAAAAAAGATCCCATTCACAATTCAACAAGAAATTAGGAATCTTAGGAATAAAATAAACAAGGAAACAGACACAGGACTGGAGACCAACTCTTACCTGAGAAATACAAATTATTTAGTCACTGGAGAGATGAGACGTGTCTCTGGATAGAAAGACATAATATTGTTTTTAAAAATGTCCATTTTCTAGTAAGAAATATTTTGAAAGGAAAACAAATGGGTGGAGGAATGGGATTATCAGATATGAAAGATAAAATCTTTTGAGATTGAATTCCTGGTGCAAGAATGGACTGGGAAAGAGCAGAAAAGTGTACATGTCAGCCTGAAGTTATATAAACATGTACTACTTAAAAAGATGACCTTCCAAAGGGGAAAGCTTGGATTTTTTTCAATAAACAGTTTGGGCAAATGGCCAACCCCTTGAAATTAAATAAAGTTAGATTCCTGTTTCTTGTTCTAGATGGATTAAAGATTCAAATGTAAAATGAAACCATAAACACACTAGAAGCATATTTCAGTGATTATTTCTGTAATCTTGGTGGTGAGGGAGAACTTAATACACATGCAACCAAAGATTAAAGCAATCAGGGGAAAGGTAAATGGATTTGACCAGAAAACAAATTTTAACTTCTCTGAGTCGATAAACGCAAACAGATCTTCTCTTTAGAAATGAACTCTGTCTAGCAGCTTCAACTGAAACACTCCCAAATTCTCACCAACATAGGAAAAAATGAAACCCGCTACATTCATCCAGACCGTGAATATTCATTTAGTAGCTGTGAAAAATAAAAACGGAAAAGACCCCTGCCCTAATGGCATTGGCATCTGGAATGAGAAACAACTAAGAAGGAAACAAACAAAAAGACTGCCCATTGAAAGCTAGAATCCAAACACAAATTCACAGATTTTTGGAGAGGCTGCTAGTAGTCGGGTGGTGGCCATGGACCGCAGGGTGCCTATCTAAACTGCAATGTATGAGAAGATTTCTGCCCTCTCTGTCTGGTCCTGCAGCAGATCATTTTCAGAGGGATCTTCTTCCCCTGCACGTTTCATTTTCCCTCTTCGGTATTTTTTTTCATATTCCCTGCTATTTTCTCTAGTCTCTACTAAACCTTGAGAGGCCGAGTGTTCACACTGTGTCACATAAATAATTACAAATAAATGTAGGATTTCAAATGGTACTAGGAAGAGAAGTCCCTGATTATAGGTGGTCCTTAGATGAGTCTTTTTTTTTTTTTAAGATTTTATTTATTTATTTGAAAGAGAGAGAGAGAGCACAAGCAGGGAGGAGAGGGAGAAGCAGGCTCCCCCGTGAGGCGGGAGCCCGACGTGGGGCTCAGTCCCAGGACCCTGGGACCATAACCTGAGAAGGCAGCTGCTTAACCAACTGAGCCACCCAGGTGCCCCCTTCGATGAGTCTTTTAAATTTTAATCATTTTCTATTTATTTTATCCTGTTAGAAAAGCACTAGTTTTCCATTTATAGGAGAGCAATGACATTTCCTTTTACATGGATATGTTTAGGTAGAGAGTTGATTTGAATACAAGGTTAAGTACATAGATTGTTCAGGTACATGCCAAAAATTATGCCCTTGACCAGGGAAACGGCTGCAGTTTGGGAGATGCTGCTGGAGGCAAGGGACGGCCACGCAGTGCTCTGCCCAGCCTGTGTTTAGCACTACCAAGGGGAAGCCCGGACAGATTAGGGGACAACTGTGAGGAGGCAAGCAAAATGGTGAGGCTTGAGCTGGGCAGGAGAGGAAGGAGTCATTCTGGAGGGACTGAGGGCAACGATGACAGTGAAAGTGGGCATAAGAATGAGGGAATCTCAGCTATGGCAAAGCCTTTGGAGGGGATCCCTGGATAAGACACCGGGGGCCCTGGAGGGGTTACAGGGTAAGAGTTAGAGGCACACAGTGCCAGACTTGTGACCTCAAATCCAGCTCATCCTCCTTGGCGAGGCACTGAACCCCTCTGTGCCTAGGTTTGCCCTGGCATTACAACAGTGAGGATGACATTGCCCACCTCATGGGGCATTGACCATGCTTCAGCTTCCTCCCCTGTGAAGCAGAACCATGAGTAGGCCTCCCTCACGGGCGTGTGTGAGCACTGAGGGAATTCGCAATGTGCGGCACACGCAGCTTGACAGAGTCAGCTCTCTGCAGAGGTCAACGTCATTCTCTCCCGGGGCTCCTGACCACCCTCCCATACGAGCACAGGGAGCATAAACTTCATGTCAATTATTAGCATTTGCCCACATGTCTTCACCGGCTCTGACTTGCTCCGTGTCCCAGGAGGTCACCTCCAGGATTCCCATGGCCCCTTCACCAGGATTCGAGGCGCCCTGCTTCCCTCCCCACCCACCCCTGTGTAGGGGGAAGTGAGGCAGGGGGCAGCCAACCTCCAGTCCTCTTAAGTACCTTGCCCATGTTAAGCTAGAATCTGCCTCACCATGGGGGCAAATCAGACCAGGAAAATCCTTGAAAGCCATGTTAACCTGGACATGATAGGAAGTGTGGGAAGTGTTTCAACAACACAGGGTCAGGATAACCCTAAAGATACAGTGTCTTAAAAAAGATCTATAACCTTGTCACCCAATCTTTCTATTCCCAGCAGTCTCATCCTGTTCCTCTCCAACCCTCCCTCCCCCCTTCTCTCCCTCCCTCTTCCCCTCCCTCCCTCTTCCTTCTTGCCTTCCTTCCCTCTCTCTCTCTCCATCCTTACTTCTCTTCTTCCTTTTCTCTCTCCTTCTTTTCTGGGTATTAGGGAGCATTTTCTGTTCTTAAATAAATACAGTTCAGTACTAGTGTTGATAGCAACACTTTGGCCACTCATGACACAATCTCGCCTATCCAGACATTGCAGAGGCAACGCTTGTGAAACACAGCAGAGTTTCAACAGTGTTGGAAATTAGAACTATTGCCCAATGGCCCATCAGAAACCACTCCTGCAATGCTGAAATTCAGCCGCTGGGGAGAGAGCAAAGGGTGCTGGCACTGGTTTGCACCACAGAACCAGGCAGCGCAGCGGTGAGAGAGACCAGAGCTCCCATGGGGGACACAGTGGGTTTGGAAGCTAGAGGGTTGCTTGAAAGGTTTCAGGAGTGTCCCCTGGAACCACCTATCTCGCCAGCCCTCGCCCCTGTCCTTACCCCACCTGGAGCATCATGTTCTTATCCCTGGGAGAAACTGGAGGACAAGCATCTCTGAAGAAAAAGCATTGACCTGTGATCTAAGGGCCAGGTGACAAGAAGGAAGTGAAGAGCCAGGCTTTAGTTCCAGGAGTAACCTGATCTGATTTGCATTTTAGAGCTGGTCCTGGTGGCTGTGTGCAAAGTGTAGAAAATAGAATGTGGGGGCCAGATGGCTAGCAGATACCAGCTGGAGAGCTCTGCAGTCAGCCAGCAGAGGGGCCAGCGCTGAGACCCCTGGTCAGGTGCAGAGACACCCCAGGTGTCTGCTGCAAATTGACAGACAGATCTTCTCTGGGCAGTTGAGCAGCAAGGCTCCGGGACAGCACGAGACCTCTGGAATGAGAAATAGCCTGGAGGGAAGCAGTATCTCCTGGAAGGCAGTTGTGGTAGAAACGTTAGGATCTGGTCCCCAGTGTAGGCTCCCTGGGTTTGAGTCCCCCCCCTTGACTACCTGCTAGCTGGAGGATGGTTGGTCCATTACTTAATCTCTTTGGGTCTCAGTGATGGCCAGATGAGCTGGTTTGTAAAAGTATCTGAAAATAAAGCCATATCAAAAGAACCGTCTTCTCCTTATAGGGCTGTGAGAGTCTCTTCTGCTTAAGATCCCTCCTCATGGACATTCACATGGGCCCCATAGCTTCACATTCTGCCTCAAAGTAAAGAGTACATGCCCTGCAGAAAATCTTTCAAATTCATTCAAAATAAAAGTCCTGATTTAAAAAAACAAAAGCTTTTAATATTTTATTTTAAATTAAATTAAATTAAAATTAAATTAAAATAATTTTAAAATAAAATGTTTTCATTTTATGCAGAATGATATTTGAAGAGTGCCTATCTTTTCCTTATTGGATTTTAAAGCATTTTATATACTGGAGATCTTAAAATACCCTCAAATGTTGAAATTATTAAGCTATTTTTTCATTTCATCATTTCACTTTATTTTAAGGCCTTTTGCCATGTGGAAATTTTAGTTTTTATGTGGACAGACCCATCCAACTTTTCCTCTCAGCTGGCGGAGAAGGGCTCTCCCCATGCCAAGTTTATAGAACTAGCTTCCTGTGTTTTCTTCCAATTCCTTTAAGGTTTTATTTTTCACATCTTAATATTTAATTCATCTGGAAGAAATCTGACTTTTATGATTTTGGTCACTGAGCCCAACATTATTTGCTAAGTAATCCATTTCGTTGATCTGGAATGCCACTTTTATCGCTTACAGAAGGCCCATGTATGCACGCGGCTGGTTCCTATTTCTATGGCTTTCTCCTGCACCCTGCAAGAAGGATTCTTTTAATTCCTAGACCTCTAGAGTAGCCTTTTATATCAGATAAGACAAATAACTCCCACTGTTCTTCTTCACTCTGAAAATGTACATGCTATTCTCAAATACGTATCCCATCTGGTGAAATTTAGAATTACTTTATCAAATTCCAAATACATTCCGTTCACATTTTGAATGAGAGTGAAATGAATCTGTAGATTAATTTGAAAGAAATTTCTGTCTTTATTTTTTCTATTGAAGTACATTGACACAGAATGTTACATTGATTTCAAGTGTACAACATAGCGATTCGACAGACACGTTACGCTCTGCTCCCAAGTGTAACCGCCATATGTCACCATATGCACTGTTACAATGCCATTGACTCTATTCCTTAGGCTGTACCTTTCATCTCCATAACTTATTCATTCCACAGCTGGAAGCCTGTCTTTCCTACTCCCCTTCACCCATTTTGTCCATCCTCACCTTCTCACCTTTGGGGACCACCAGTTTGTTCTCTGTATTTATGATTCTGTTTCTCCTTTTTTGTTTGTTTGTTTGTTTTGGTTTTCAGATTTTACATATAAATGAAATCATATGGTATTTGCCTTTCTCTGTCTGACTTATTTCACTTAGCATAATAGCCTCTAGCTCCATCTTTGTTGTTGGAAATGGCAAGATTTCATTTTTTATGGCTGAGTAATATTCCATTGTATATGTGTATATATGTGTGTGTGTATATACATACATATAGAGATACCATATCTTCCTTATTCATTCATTTAGGTTGTTTCCATATCTTGGCCATTGTAAACTATGCTGCAATAAACGGGGGGATGAATGTATCTTCTCAAATTAGTGTTTTCTTTTTCTTTGGGTAAATACCCAGTACTGGAATTATTGGATAATATGTTAAGAAATTTCTGTCTTTAAAATGTTGAGTCTTCTTCTCCAGGAATCAGAAAAATCACTTTCTATTTATGTTTTTTTATACCCTTAGTTTACTTTTATTGTTATTGTTTTCTTCACATGAGTGTTTGCATTCTTACTTTTTTTGTGTGGTAAGAGCTTTATTGAGATACAATTCATGTATATTCATACAACTCAGCTATTTTTAGGGTATAATTCAGTGGTTTTAAGTGTATTCACAAAGTTGTGATAGTTGTGCAATTATCGCCACATTCAATTATAGAACATTTTCATCTCCTCAATAAGATTCCCATACCCTTCAGGTACACCCTCAATCTACTATCCCCCTCAGCCCTAGACAACGACTAATGTACTTTATGTCTCTCTCTGTTTACCTATTCTGGACATGTCACAAAATTGAATCACATAATATGTGGTCTTTTGTGATTAGCGTCTTTTGCTTAGTGTGATGTTTTAAAGGTTCAGTCATGCTGCAGCATGTGTCAGTACTACATTCCTTTTCATGGCTAAATAATATTCCATTGTAAACAACATCTTATTTATCCATCTATCACTTGATGGACATTTGGGTTGTTTTCACCTTTTGGCAGTTATGAATAATGCTGCTGTGAACATTTGTGTGCAAGTTTTCACGTGGACATATTTCAATTCTCTTGGAAATGGAATTGTTGAGTCAAATAGTAACTCTATATTTCACTTCTTGAGAAACTGCTAGACTGTTTTCCAAAGTGGCTGAACAATTTCACATTCTCACCAGCAGTGTGTGAGGGTTCTAATTTCTCCTTGCTAACACTTGTTATTGTCTGACTTTTTGATTATAACTATTCTAGTGATTGTGAAGTGGTATCTCACTGAGGTCCTGATTTGCATTTCCCAGATGACTAGTGATGTTGATCATTTCGCATAGGCTTTTAGCTACTTGTATCTTTTTGGGGGGAAATGTTTATTCAGGTCCTTTGACCATTTTTAAATTGGGTTATTTGTCCTTTATTATTGAGTTGTATGTATTCTCTATATATTCTACATAGATTCTAGATTCTCTGTATATTCAAGTCCTTTCACAGACACATACGATTTGCAAATATTTTGTCACATTCTGTAAGTTGCGTTTTCACTTTCTTGAGAGTGTTCTTTGAAACAAATGTCTTCAATTTTGGAGTCCAATATATCTATTTTTTTCTTTTACTGTTTATGCTTTTAGTATCATATCTAAAAACTCATTGCCAAATCCTAGGCCATAAAGATTTACTCCTATGTTTTCTTCTAATGGTGTTATAACTCCAGGGCTTTCATTTAGGTCTTTGATCCATTCCTAGTTAATTTTTATATATGGTGTAATGTAAGGGTCCAACATCATTCTTTTGGATGAGGCTATCCTGTTCCAGCACCGTTTGTTGAAGAGATTATTCTTCCCCTGTTGAATGGACTTGGCACGCTTGTTAAAAACTAGTTGACCATAGATACATAGGTTTGCTTCTGTTCTCTTGATTCTGTACCATTGATCATATGTCTATCCTCATGCCAGTACCACACTGCCTTGATGACTGTAGGTTTTTGTTTAAGTTTTGAAGTCAGGAAGTGTGAGTCCTCTAACTTTTGTTTCTTTCCAAGATTGTCTATTCTGATTTTTTAAAATATTTTTTTATTATATTATGTTAGTCACTTGAGTTTCCACATTAATTTTAGGATCAGCTTGTCAATTTCTACAAAGAATCCAGGATGAGTAGACCAGTGTGGGTCTTAACCATAATAAGTCTTCCAATCCATGAACATGGGATGTCTTCCCATCTATTTAAATTTTTTATTTCTTTCAATGGAACTTTACAGTTTTCAGAGTGTAAGTTTTGTACTTCTTTTGTCAAGTTTGTGCCTAAGTATTCTACTCCTTTTGATGCTATCATAAATGGAATTGTTATCATAATTTCATTTTTAGATTGTTCACTGCAAGTATATAGAAATAGAATTAATTTTTATATTATTTCTCTTGCATTTTGCAACCTTGCTGAACTTGTGTGTTAGCTCTAACAGTGAATTCCTTAGGGATGTTTATATACAACATCATGTAATTTGCAAATAGAGACCGTTTTACTTCTTTCTTTCCAATCTGGATTTGAATCCAGAATTATATGTATAACTCATGTGTGTTACTCTGGCTCACCTCCCTGTAATTCGGAGACCTTTAGCCAGGGTGCATAGATGTCTAAAGTGTCCACTGATTTGTTCCAAGCAGCCCATAAGGCCCTTGAAAATCTGTACAAAATGTTGAACATATGATCACACTTGAGGGAGAGGGGCTGAATGAGCACCCAGATCACTCACTTCTTTATCTTGAGGTTTGCTGTCCATGCCAAGCCTGGGGAAGACAGAGCTCCTTTGAGCATAGGCTGCAGGCAGGGGTGCTGGAGACCCCAGGATACCCAGGGGTCCAGGAGGGAATGCTTTGAAGAGACCCATCCTTCCTGGGGCTCCCACTCATCTCCCATCACCTGTCAGGGATTCCCATTCTGGTGGGACAGATCTGTCCTTCCCAGTGAGCTACTGTGTGTGCTTTCTTCTCCTCACCCTCCATGTGGCCTGGTTCCTCCACAACCCCTTTGTGTGAGCTAACCAGAGCTACAGAAGTAAGGACACTCATTGGTCCAGAGCCAAAGCAAACTCCAACTTGCTCCAGAACCTGGATTCCCCACTTAGGACTCCATCACAAGGAGGATCTATGCATGGGAATCTGCTCAAAAGGAACCCGTAAGTTCCTGGTCACAAGGGAAGGAGTTTTACTGCCCTAGCAATCTCAGCACTGAGTCAGCCTCTTAATTCTACAGGAGGAGAATGAGGCCTCAATGTTGAAATTCCTTCCTCTAGATCATTTGAGAAGCCGAAGCTAAGCCAGGGCAAACACCAAAGCCTGTGGTTCCCAGCACCATGCTGTCTCTTTACTAGTGTCTGGCCAAGAGAAACCACCAGTGGTGGGCAAAAGTGGTTTGAGGTGGTAGGTGGATAAACACATCGTATTCCAATAGTTATGTTTTATTTCAATGTACATTGAACTATATCTGACGTATCAACTCCATGCTCTCGCAGGTACAATGGCTTAAATGAGGCTAAAAGGGATGTTTGAAAGGCTAAAACTGACTTGATTAAAACATTAAGAAATCAGTCTGTTAGAGACATGGAAAATGGCAAAAAGGGAGAATTGAAGCAAATGATCTTCAAGAAAACTCAGGCTCCATCGAGTTGGTGGGTTTGAATTTATACATGAGCATATAATGGATGTGAATAAACCTCTTCTGAACAAGGAAAACCAACTCGAGTCAAGTACTGGCAGTGGGCAGGTGCTAAGGCTGACTGCTTATCTTCCCAGTGCATTCACCCCTTCCTCAAACCCACCAAGAAGTACTCACTTCACCTGGGGAAGGCAACCAGTGAACTTGGAAGGAAGTGATGCCCAGAATCCAGAGGCCCCACAGTGGTGATTCTTCCTCTGCGCAGCCCTCCAGCCCGAGCACCACCCAGCCTCCCCCACCTCACTCTCTGCCCATGTGCTGCAGCTCATCACTGACATCCTCTCTGGTGCAGAGAGCTGGAGTCACCATTCTGGATGTGGTCTGCTCACTGCTGGGCAGAATGCCTGGCTCTCAGTTCTGGACGTATGGTCAATGTTGGACAGCCAGCAGCCCTTTCATGGTGCTAATACTCCCCCAGCTTGACCCCAAGGCCATCAGGCCTGACAACGTGGCATGAGGACATGTTGATACCATCTAGAAACAAAAATCACTTAAAACTCTTTTTCCCAAAATTAAAGTTTTTGGGTTGTTGTGGTTGTTGTTGTTTTCCTGCCTGCAAAAATCTGTGAATTCAGTCCAATTTCAACCAAAATCTCAACAGGGTATTGAAACTTGAGAAGCTGACATGAAAGTTCATCCAAAAGAGAAAATACTTACGAATACTTAAGTTTTTCAAAAAAGCTCCCAAAAGACTTTGGCAATTAGTGCAGACAATCCAGGAACAGATTTATGTTCATGTGGAAATTTCTTATGTGATAAAGGTGGCATTTCTAACCAGAGCTGAAAGGATGAAGGGTCAAGAAATGCTTTGGGGAAACTCACTATCTGTTTTGAAACCAATAATGTTAGATTCTTTTTCCACACCATTGACAAGCAAAAATGTCAGGTGTATTTAAAGAGCTATACATAAAAAGTTTACAAAATGTTTAGAACCAAATAGGAAACAACACTTTAAAAATCGTGTTGTGTAGAAGGCTTTACTAAGCAAGAAATGAAACCCAGTAACACAAAGTAAATGGCTGGCAGGTCTGACTATGTAGTAACTAAATGAATCATGCCTTAAACAAATTGGAAACTAATTGCAGACAAAATTATTTACAAAAGATGCAATGAGCAAATGGCTAATACCTATTTTGCATAAACATCTCCTACAAATTAATAAGAAAAACATAGTTAGGAAATGGGTGAGGATCAAACAGACAATTCACAGAAGAAAAAAGAGAACGGGATTTCAACCTTGCTCACAACCAAGGAAATGAATTTAAAACAAGACATTAGTGCTCATATATTTGTCTCATCGTGGCCACATTCTACCTGTGGTTCTAGAGCCTCCTTTTTTTTTCTTTGTTAAAATGATGTGATTTTAATGTTTTCTTGTGGATTTGCTGTCCTCACCTCCTACCTTTTTTTTTCTTTTTTTTATAATTTTTTAAGTTATTTTATGTTAGTCACCATACAGTACATCCCTGGTTTTTGATGTAAAGTTCCATGATTCATTAGTTGTGTATAACACCCAGTGCACCATGCAATACGTGCCCTCCTTACTACCCATCACCAGCCTATCCCATCCCCCCACTCCCCTCCCCTCTGAGGCCCTCAGTTTGTTTCTCATAGTCCATAGTCTCTCATGCTTCCTTCCCCCTTCTGATTACCCCCCTTTCTTTATCCCTTTCTTCCCCTACCGATCTTCCTAGTTCTTATGTTCCATAGATGAGAGAAACCATATGATAATTGTCTTTCTCTGCTTGACTTATTTCACTTAGCATTATCTCCTCCAGTGCTGTCCATGTTGCAGCAAATGTTGAGAACTCGTTCTTTCTGATAGCTGAGTAATATTCCATTGTATATATGGACCACAACTTCTTAATCCAGTCATCTGTTGAAGGGCATCTCGGCTCCTTCCACGATTTAGCTATTGTGGACATTGCTGCTATGAACATTGGGGTGCATATGGCCCTTCTCTTCACTACGTCTGTATCTTTGGGGTAAATACCCAGTAGTGCAATGGCTGGATCATAGGGTAGCTCAATTTTTAACTTTTTAAGGGACCTCCACACTGTTTTCCAGATGCAAAAGAATGAAACTTGACCACTCTCTCACACCATACACAAAGATAAACTCCAAATGCATGAAAGACCTCAATGTGAGACAAGAATCCATCAAAATCCTAGAGGAGAACATAGGCAGCAACCTCTTTGACATCTGCCACAGCACCTTTTTTCATGACACCTCTCCAAAGGCAAGAGAAACAAAAGAAAAAAATGAACTTGTGGGACTTCATCAAAATAGAAAGCTTCTGCACAGCCAAGGAAACAGTCAAAAGACTAAGAGGCAGCCCACGGAATGGGAAAAGATATTTGCAAATGACACTACAGATAAAAGACTGGTATCTAAGATCCACAAAGAACTTCTCAAACTCAATACATGAGAAACAAATAATCAAATCAAAAAATGGGAAGAAGATATGAACAGACACTTTTCCAATGAAGACATACAAATGGCTAACAGACACAAGAAAAAATGTTCAAAATCATTAGCCGTCAGGGAAATTCAAATCAAAACCACACTGAAATACCACCTTACGCCAGTTAGAATGGCAAAAATTGACAAGGCAGGAAACAACAAATGTTGGAGAGGATATAGATTCCTTTTTTAAACTAACATAAGCATAAATTAATAAATACAGGCCCATGGCATGTTAATACCTTCCTTCTCTGCATGCATAAGTTAGTTTATCTTTCCCTTTGTGACTGAAATTTTCTTTCTGTTTCACTCTTTTTAGCTCTGTGCTATGAGCTTCTCTACAACACATCCTCACACTAGACTCCCAGGGGACAGATGGCTAGGCCAAAGGGAAAGCACATTTTGATGCAGAAGGACACAGCTGTCCCCAAAGTCCTGTGCGATTGGAACCCTCATCCCCAACCCACCCCCGCCCCCATTCTGGAGCTCAAGAAGGATTGTTTGCCAATTCCTGGCCCATCAGAGTCTTCTCATTCCTTCAAAATTATTTCTAGTCATTTGATAATATCACAATATGCAAATGTCAAATCATTATGTGGTACACCTGAAACTAATACAAAGTTATATGTCAATTATACCTCGATTAAAAAAATCTTTCTTTTTTTTAGTTACAAATTAAACAACTTTAAGAAATTGTTTCTAATCTGTATATACTGTTGCCATTTATCTATTAGGGTGCTGCTTTTTTTTTTTTTTTTTTTTTTTGCTTATGTTTTACTGACTTTCAAGAATCCTTTTTATAGTTTATCATTTGCTATTTTATATGGTTGAATCTATCAAACTTCTTCTGCTTTATGTGTTCTAGCATTGTTGCCAGGCTTAGGAAGTGCTTCTTCATTCCACCTGGAATGTTATCGAAACATCCACCTTAATTGTATCTTTGTGTCTCACAAACCACAGTACTTTCCACTTTGGAGAAGGAATCACTAAGCTCCTTCAGAACAGCACTTCCTGGCCACTTCCCAGAGGAAGGGGCACCGGGGGTGCTAGAAGGGCTATCAATATCTCTTTCACATAACACTTAGTCATTTAAAAATATATAGTTTTTACATTTTAATGTAGCCATTGAGGGAACTGCTTCAACATTGTTATATAAAATTGGCCTTGTCAAAACACCCTGTTCATGCAACTCTCCCATCATGTACTAGTACAATTTTTTTTTTTAACCAAGAAGAAAACTTTCCTCGTATCCTTCTCCAATTTCATCTTGTTAGGGGCCACAACTTCAGAGAGGATGACAGAGTGCTGTGTCTGGAACATTCTCCCCACAACCCAAAAACTCTCATCCATAGCTAAGTTCATTTCAGAGGTTCTAGGTAAATGGAGAGAGGTGTTGCCTCTGGGCCCTGGCCAAGCTTTCCCAGAGGAAAGGAGCAGTGTCTTCAGGCACTTCAGTGGCTCTCCCATTGGGAGCACAAAGAGATTTTGTAAGATGGCTCACTGTTGACAAAATAAATGTTTACTGAAAGAAGACCAGGCCACAGTTTCTTAAAATGAGGGCAAAAATGTGAAACATGCAAAAGACCCATGTAAATCATCCCTGGAAGCTGCGAACATTGAACTGACACTAACAAAGAGAGGGTCAGCTAAAAGGAAGAGATGTTTGAGAAGCATCTGGAACAAAGTGGACAGAGACACTAAAGGGGGAAGGACAGGAGCCCACACAGAATGAATAACCAAGGCTAGAACAGAAGGAAGTTTGCCAGCATCAAACAGACCTGAAATAGGAACTTAAGGAGTATATTTTAGATTGTCAAGACACAGGCTGGTGATAAGTGAACTACAAGTGCAGGATCCTGCATGTTGCTCAACTATAGCAGAAATAATACCCATAGGAGGGAAGGAAGGCTGTGCCCGAGACTCTGTCTCTCCTGACTCCAGATGCTCCTCTGAGCCCTGTGTCTGTCTCCTGCCTCATGGCTCACAGTTGTTCCCCAGGGCAATGTTTGCACCTAGGACATCTGGGACGCAGTCGCCTGGCCAGACTGAGCCATCAGCTGCTCTCCACAGGAGAGTTAGGAATGAACAGAGGCCTGCAGCTGTGATTCGTGGCAGCACCAAGACCCTGGGGAGGAGTGGGGTACGCAGGTGTTGGAGGGTTCTACGTGAGGAGTGGGCTAATCTGCTGGATGTTTTGATAGGTTCAATTATGTGCTGGGTGGAGAATGGACAATGTGGGGGGACAGAGGTACATGTGGGGAGAGGTTGAAAAAGGACAGATTGTGGAGGTAGAACCAATAGGGGAGAGTAAAGCAAATAGGGATCCAAAAACAGCTTTTCGGCTTGGGGCCATTTTCTGAAATGGGAAGAATAGAAGAGAAACAGGCTTGGTGGTGGGGGGATGATTTGGAGATCTGTTTTGGCCAGTGATGGACTGAATTGTGTCCCCCCCCCCCAAAGTTCGCGTGTTGAAACCCTAAGCCCCAGTGGGAGGGTGTTTACAGATAGGGCCTTTGGGTGTCAATCAGGGTTAGATGAGGTCACGAGTGTGAGGCCTCATGATGGGATTGGTGTCTGATAGGAAGGGACTAGAGAGTTCTTTAGTCTCCAATGAGGACGCATCGAGAAGGTGGCTGTCTGCAAAGCAGGATGAGGGGCCTCATCAGGAGCCCAATCTGTTAGCACCTTGATCTTGGACTTCCAGCCTCCAGAACTGTGAGGAATCGATGTCTGTGGTTGAAGCTCCCAGCCTGGGGTAGCTTGTTAGAGCAGCCCAAGCAGGATAAGGCAGCGGGTTACATTCCAGATGCCTCCTCGGCCTCAGTGTGTCTGTGTGAGACATTACTGTCCCTTGTCCCTCGTGTGAGCCCTACCCCTGGCGACCACAGAGCCTGGACATCCTGGGAGAACCTCGATTTTTTTTTTAATTTTTTATTTATTAATTTGACAGAGAGAAACAGCCAGCGAGAGAGGGAACACAAGCAGGGGGAGTGGGAGAGGAAGAAGCAGGCTCCCAGTGGAGGAGCCTGATGTGGGGCTCGATTCCAGAACGCTGGGATCACGCCCTGAGCTGAAGGCAGACGCTTAACGACTGAGCCACCCAGGCGCCCCAAGAACCTCGATTTTTATGTGCCATTGGCTGTCACACTTTAAACGTCATCCTCGGTTCAGAACCATGGTCACCTGCCGGGCCCATGCAGACCTTTCCGTGCTCCCCAGAAGATGACACAGAGAGTGCATGTCATGACCGCATGCCGCATAACTTCCATGCTCGTCCCTGCAACACAAAGGCCCAGTCTGTGTGGGCCCCGGGCGAGGGGCGGGGGGGAAACAAGCGAAGACCACGGAGCACATTTGGGGATTCACACCCACACCCACTGCCTGTTGCGTTTTGAGATAATGCTAGATTTCTCGAAAAGTTGCAAAGCCAGGGCCGATCATTCCTGCATACCCTGTATACCCTTCACCCAGCCTCCCCTCGGGTTACCATCCCCCACAGTCATAGTGTGTTCACCCAGAGGGGTGATTTCCGCCACAGTCCTAGGGAGCGGACTGCAGACTTTTTCTGGACTTGACCGCACCCCACTAGTGATCCTGTCTGCGGTCTCAGGCTGCATTTCGCTGTCGCAACGCCTTAGTCTCCTGCAGTCCGAGTCAGTTCCTCAGCCTTCCTTGCCTTTCATGATGCATTTG
This sequence comes from Ursus maritimus, assembly GCF_017311325.1. Taxonomy (NCBI): domain Eukaryota; kingdom Metazoa; phylum Chordata; class Mammalia; order Carnivora; family Ursidae; genus Ursus; species Ursus maritimus. Next base: position 449,209 of record NW_024423786.1, read on the forward strand.
AAGGGTGCTGGTCCTTTACTCTGCAGCGTCCCTCTTTTTGGGTCTGTCTGACTCTCCCGTGACTGGACTGAGGTGATGCACTTTCAGCAATCCTGTGGCAAGAGCACAGAAGTGTCCCCCAGGTGCATCCTATCGGAGGGTGCTTCGTGTTGCTGTCTTCCAACTGCGATGTTACCCTTGATGGCGTGTGGACTGCTGCCAGCCTGGATGCTCCACTGTAAACTTACTACTGTCCTCTTTGCACTCACTAAATATTTCAGGGGCAATACCCTGAGTTTGCGTCAGCTTTCACCCACTAATGTTAATATCCAGCCGCGGGTCCTGCCTGCAGCCATTATTACTGACGTATTCCAGTGGTGATCTTCCTTTCCTCTCGGTTCTTCTACATTTATTAATGAGAATTTTTCTGTAAGGAAGAAGTTAATGCGCTTTAACAATCAATAATTAAGCCAGACTCCGGGCGTTAGAGCCAGGGACAGGAAGAAGAGCAAAGCTTGCAAGGACAAAGGGTGGGCCGAGTCACTATTTAACTGAGCACGTCTCCCCGCTCAGGTCTGACCCTTCACTGCCTTCCCCCTCCCCCATCCCCCTCCCCGGCTGTGACTGACCTCTGCGGCTGCGCTGTCAGCCGTCCCTGCCTGGCCCTTGCCTGCGCTTCAGTGGGGCATCTCCACAGAGCAGGACCTGCTTCCTTCTTTCCTCCCTGAGAAAACCTCCCTCTCACAGCCTTTTTCTCTTACAGCCAAGAATTTTGTCAGTGACCCTTTTCTTCCGTGCAAACATACACAGCACCCCCGCATATGCATACGCACACCCATGCACACGTACATACACGTTGCATGTGCACGCCGGCACTGTGCGCTCACACGCATGACACCTGCGCACACACATGTACATGCACACATGTGCGTCACAGATGCACATGTACACACGTGTGCACGCATATCTGCACATCCACACGCAAACATGCCCACCACGCGTGCAACATATGTTCTGACAACACATGTCAGATCATTGTTTTTAAACATCAAACAAGCAAGATGATAACAATAGCTTAGGCTTTCGAATAGCCCAGTTAGCCCTTACTTGAATCCAACTTGAAGGGCTGCTCCTCTTAGTACCCCCTTTAAAAGATGAAGGGCTGCAACACCAGGAGCCCAAGGTCGCACACCCACTGAGAGGCAACAATTGGCAACCAGTCAGGACCTTTGGACTCAAGGCCTGTGTCTTCAACCCCCTCCCTGTGTGCTGATTCACCCTGGACTTGTCCCGTCTGTGTCTCCAGTGCCGACACGGACAGACTGGTGCCTGCTTCCTTCCCCTAGCCCTCTGCTTCCACCCAGAAAGGGGGTCAGCTTCCCCCACAGTAACTGAGGCTGCCGTATCGCACGACATCCCTGAGTGGCATTCACATCTCATGTTTGTCAGCCTGCTGGGACTTTAAAAATTGCAGTGTTGTTTTACTGTGTGTTAAACTTGTATAAATTTGCACTTAATTTGCATTGAATAGTAAAGCCTTACATTTCTCAGCAATTGAGACAGCTGCTCTTTTTTTTTTAAGATTTATTTATTCGTTTTAGAGAGAGAGAGTGCACACAAGCAAGGAGAGGGGCAGAGGAAGAGGGAGAAGCAGACTCCCCACTGAGTATGGAGCCTCACGTAGGCCTCGATCTCAGGACCCTGAGATCCTGACTGGAGCCGAAATCAAAAGTCAGGTGTTTAACCGACTGAGCCACCAGGTGCCCCACAAGAGAGAGCTGCTCTTGTTTTTGCATGACGGCCTCACTGACCCACGGCTGACACGCTGGTTCTGCCAGTCCTTAGGGCAAGCTTGGGGGGCCGGCTCCACACTCCATTCCTTATCTCCGCATACGGAAAACACAGCACCTACCTTGAAACCTTGTTCTGAACACACGAGTTAATCCGTTAAGGAAGCCGGCATCTTCAAATAGTGAAACTTGGCTACTGTTATTACCCGTTATTTTCAGGGGTGTTCAACGTTTCTCTTACTGGTTTGTAAAGACTCTTCACATTCTTGGGGTCTTACCTTTGTGATACAAACATTTAGTTCTGTTGTTTGTTTATTCACTTTCTTTGCAGTGTTTAACCCTAAACGTCATCTAAAATTCTATTAGTCAAATGTAGTGATGTTTTCTTTTATAGTTTCTCACTATAGTGTTGGGCTTATAAAGGCCTGGCCTGTTTTATCTTTATTAAACATCACCTAACCTTTTTCCCTAGTACAGTATGTGAATGGTTTTGTTTATTTTTACACTTAAAAATGCACCTGGAATTCATTCTGACGTAAGGTATCCAGCTCTAATTCTCTTGCAAAGGATAAGCCTGATGACCTAACAGCACTTTCTAATTAATTTATTCTCACCTCACCATTTTAAAAGATTACTTTCTATCACATCATGTTTCCCAGACATGGAAACCCTTTCGTGGGTTTGTAACCCTTTTGCTCTTCTACTAGGGAGGCAGGCTGGCTTTCTATCGTGACTTCTGGCTGGGTGCGTCCCACCTCATTGCTATGGGACCATCCATGGGGTAGTGAGGCGGCAGGTGCACACTCGCACCCGGAGTTCAGTCTGGGGGCAGCGCTGGGTGCGCTCTCTGTGTGCAGCAGATGCCTTCATCTCCGCGGAGCCAGCAAGCATTCCACACCACTTTCCTGATATGCAAGGTGGGCGAGAACTCCCACTTTCGTTTCCTGGGGGGTTGTTGAGAGGATCAAGCAGGATGAGCCCATTCCAGTCCGTGCCTGCAGGGGCTGCATGTAGGGTGTATTACAGACTGAATTGTATCCCTCAGAAGTCCTATGTTGAAGCACTAACCCCCACCGTCTCAGAACGTGACTGTCTTCGGAGATAGAGTCTCTTCAGGGGTGATTAAGTTTAAATAGGGTCGTAGGGGTGCCCCTGTCCAATCGGACTGGTGTCCTTAGACGGAGAGGACACAGAGGACGACCATGTGAGGACACAAGGAGAAGATGGCCATCTGTAAGCCAAGGACAGGGACTCTGGAAGGAACCTTGATCGTGGACTTCCAGCCTCCAGAACTGTGAGAAAATAAACAACAGCCCAGTGTGTGGAACTTCGCTATGGCACCTGAGCAGACAAATAGGGAGCATGAGCTGGGAGCGCCTGGTTCTGGGGACCTGCTGGTGTAGCACGAGGTCTCAAAAGCTGGCTGCCCTGCAGGGAGGCTCCAGGAGCCTGACGATGAGCTAGACAGCTCGACATGTATCAGGCAAAAGACCTCTGGGGAGCCAAGGCCCCGGGCCACAGTGAGTCAGGGTGCCCTCCCCTCCAGCCGGGGAGACATTAAAGCAGGGTGGCCCCACTTTCAGGAGCAACAAGCTGTGGTGGACAGAAAAAAAAATGAGCCCATTTGGCACCAAGGCCCCCCCTTTCCTGGCCTCTGCCCTTCGCTGGCTTGCAGTTCTCTAACAGCTAAACCGGACCACAGCGAAGCTCTGGCCAGCCCCTCGGCAGCACTGGCCTCTGCCCACACACCTCACCATCCCACAGCAGCGACAGGCCTGTCCCCTTGGCTGGAGACCTCCAAGGGGCCCACAAGGCATGCCCAGAGCTTCCAGTATTTCCCACCAGCCACATGGCAGTTGGGCAGTAGTCCTAACATTGCTCCACTGCACAAAACTCAGTTATAAGAAACCAAACATCTCCTAAAGATGAGCATATATTTGAACAGACATTTCACCAAAGATACAAAGATGGCAAACGAAAGTGCTTGAAAACAGGTAGCTCTGGTTCTCAGAGTTGTTTTGACTCTTCTGGTTCTTCTGCATTTCCCTGTGAATCTTAGGACCAAGCGGTCGATTTCTACGAAAAGCCCACTGAGCATCTGACTGAGATTGCATCGAATCTGTAGATCAATTTGGGCAGGACTGACGTCACAGCGATGTTTCATCCTCCAACCAGTGAAGGAAGAATAGCTCTCTATTTGTTTAGGTCTCCCTTGATTCCTCCAAAAATGTTTTATAGTGTTTAGACAATAGGTCTCACAGATTTATCCCTAGGTTGTGGATTTTTTTTTTGTTCTACTACAAATGGTGTGGATTTTTTTATTTCAATTTTTGACCATTACCAGCAGAGATAAATTGATTTTTGCATAAGATCTTGTACCTGCAATCTTGCTAAACCCACTTACTACTTCTAGTGGATTCCATCAGATTTTCCTCATAGGCAATCATGTCGTCTGTGAGTAAACATGGTTCACTCCTTCTTTTCCAATCTCGACGCATTTTGTTTCTTCTTCTTCCTTTATTGAGCTGGATAGAACCTCTGGTACACTGCGGAATAGATGTGTTGAGAGTGGGCATGCTGGTTTGTTGCTGATCTTAAGGAGACAGCATTCAGTCTTTTACCATAACACATGATGCTAGCTCTAGGCTTTTTCACAGACACCCTTTGTCAGTTGAGGAACTGCCCTCTTTCCTGGTTTTCTAAGAATTTTTTTTTTTTTTGATCAGAATGGATGTTGGAGTTGGTACAGCCACTCTGGAAAACAGTGTGGAGGTCCCTTAAAAAGTTAAAAATTGAGCTACCCTATGACCCAGCATTGCACTACTGGGCATTTACCCCAAAGATACAGACATAGTGAAGAGAAGGGCCATAGGCACCCCAATGTTCATAGCAGCATTGTCCACAATAGCTAAATCGTGGAAGGAGCCGAGATGCCCTTCAACAGATGACTGGATTAAGAAGCTGTGGTCCATGTATACAATGGAATATTACTCAGCTATCAGAAAGAACGAGTTCTCAACATTTGCTGCAACATGGACGGCACTGCAGGAGATAATGCTAAGTGAAATAAGTCAAGCAGAGAAAGACAATTATCATATGATTTCTCTCATCTATGGAACATAAGAAATAGGATGATCGGTAGGGGAAGAAAGGGATAAAGAAAGGGGGGTAATCAGAAGGGGGAATGAAACATGAGAGACTATGGACTCTGAAAAACAAACTGAGGACTTCAGAGGGGAGGGGGTGGAGGAATGGGATAGGCTAGTGATGGGTAGTAAGGAGGGCACATATTGCATGGTGCACTGGGTGTTATACGCAACTAATGAATCATCGAACTTTACATCGGAAACCGGGGATGTACTGTATGGTGACTAACATAATATAATAAAAAATCATTTAAAAAAAAAAAAAAGGATGGATGTTGGGTTTTGGGGTTTTTTTTCCCAAATGGTTGCTCTGTTTCTATTAAGATGGTAGTATGGGGTTTTTTAAATTTAATTTATTAATGCAGTGCATTGCATTGATTGGTGTTTTTCTAATGTTAAACTAACCTCGCATTCCTGAGATAAAACCCACTTGTTTGCGATGGCTTTCATTAAGCCAACTTGGCTAGGTTAAACTATATTCCCTAGAATTCCTTTCCTAGCGTGTTTTCAGTTAGGGTAGGCTATAAGAGGTAGCCACTGGCAAGGACAGATTAGATGATAGTGGTAATTTTTTTTTTAAGATTTTATTTATTTATTTGACACAGAGAAAGAGAGCACACAAGCAGGGGGAGGGGCAGTGGGAGAGGGAGAAGCAGAGGGGAGCCCGACACGGGGCCCCATCCCAGGACCCTGGGATCATGACCTGAGCCAAAGGCAGATGCTCAACCTACTGAGCCCCCCAGGCGCCCTGTTAGTGGTCATTTTATAGCACACACACCTCTCGACTACCCAAACACCAATCTCGGTGACGGTGTAAGTGACTTTTCAGAAATGAGGTCATACATATGTATGGTTCTGTTGGGTTCACTGATGTCTTTGTACCCTATAAATATTCTTGAACTTTGTTCTGGTGCTCAGTCAAGTTACTGGAACCAGTGTGATCATATCAAGTACTGCCTTTCAGATTCATTAAGTGGAAGCAAAACAGCACTTATCCTGATGAAGCAAGATCATTCTGAGTATGGCATCTAACACTCCATGAACTATTAGGTCTTCTGGTCTGGCTGGTGAGAATAGCTACACATCCCAGAACTTTATGAGCGCCCAGGCATTGTTCCTCTAATTTTTTCTAATGGGCCCTCCCTCAACCTTAGCTGTGTCCTCACCTGCACGCACTGACCCGTCCACTGCTGAGTGCTCTGGAGACCTCTCCTGTGTGCACGTCCCCCCGTGTGGCTCTCTGTCTGAGTTCCCCTCCTAGCACCTCCACATGAGAATGTTCTCAAGGCAGAAGCGGGGCTTGAAAACATTTGCTTTCCCATCTTTAGGGTCATTGTCCTTCACAATTTGATATCCAATGCTTTAACCACCATTGTTTCTTATCTTTTGTCTAGGTTTGTAATTGGTTCGTGCAGGAGGATAAATTAGGTCCCTGTTATTCCATCTTGGTTGGAAATGGAAGTCTGAGAATGCTTTTGAAGTTGCTGCCCTTCCACTCATTGAACGTGAGCTTGGAATACTGTTGGCTGCAAGAAACTGAAAATATGACTTTGCGAAAACCATTTACCGTTTACCCATGTAGTAAACATGGCTAGTCATTCCCCAATATCCTGTTCTCCCCTCTCCTCTCCATATAGAACTCTCAAATGTTAATTGGGCTCGTGGCCACCCAGGGCCCAGGTAGAATTTAGGTTTCTCAGTCCCCCAGGTACTAGGTGTGATAATGTGACGAAGTCCTTGCAAATTTACTGTAAATGAAAGTTTACAAAATGCTGCCAGTGATGTATTCTTACTTTAATAAATATGTATTTTTTATTTTAATAGAAATAAAGTTTAATTTTATTTAACATGATTAATTTGGGCTTTCTGTCATTCATATCTGAAACTAATTCTAACAAATAACAAAAAAAAGAAAAGAAAAGAATTATAGAGGCAGATGAATCTCAGAGTTAGTCCATGACACAGAGGTACAAGAACCCAGCACTTTCCATAATTAAGTCCCACCCTCTTTAGTGTATTATCTTTTTCTTCTCATACTTGGAGCCTCAGGGTTGCAAGAAGGCTGCCACAGATTCAGGCATCACATTTATGTACCAGCAAAAAGAGGGGGGGAAGAGCAGCTCCCACCATTCACCACTTTCATCTGGCATCTATCTCTTCTATCAAGGAAGAAAAAATCTCCCCAAAAGTCCCTTCCACACTTCATTCCTCAGAACTGGGCACTTGGCCGCTCCTACTGCAAGGGAGGTTCGGAAAGTTACGGTCTGCTCTTCTAGTCTCTGCTATGGGAGGCGAGCAGGGGGAAAGTGTTTGGGTGTGGTTGTTGGGCTGGGCAACCCAACATTATCTGCCCCACACAATAGGGATTACAGCCATCCTAAAAGCAAAGGTTTTGAAAGCCCAGACATCTGAATATAGCCTTTTTTTGTGGGGAGGGGAGAAGAGAAAAGAAGGAGAATGTCTTTCTTAGACTGTCTTTGGGATTCTCAAACTTTGGTGTGCAAGGGATTTATTGATCAGAGGTGTATGGAGACATCAAGGCTTATTTTATGCATTATATTTGATGAGTGGCTAAAGAGATTTTCACAGAAAAATCTGACTTTATCTTCTTTTATTTCTGCACTCACCAGCCTGCATACTAAGCACTATGTAAGAGGCAGCTCTGTCCTTCTTCATTCAACTCTCAGGCCCATAGGGCCTAAGGGATTCGGCTCCAGAAGCTTTCTTCTCAGGTTTGTACTTTGGAAGTCAAGAGGCCTGGAATGCTGGTTATTTGGGGGCATCAAAGCCCCAGAGGTGCTCTCTTCGCCTTCCCTACTCAGGGACTAACCACAGTTCTGGAATCCTTACCCTCCTGGAAGCCTCTTGGGCTTATGGGTAGAAGTCTTGGTGAATGTTGCTTAGAAGTCACATTGAAGGGGGCGCCTGGGTGGCACAGCGGTTAAGCGTCTGCCTTCGGCTCAGGGCGTGATCCCGGCGTTATGGGATCGAGCCCCACATCAGGCTCCTCTGCTCTGAGCCTGCTTCTTCCTCTCCCACTCCCCCTGCTTGTGTTCCCTCTCTCGCTGGCTGTCTCTATCTCTGTTGAATGAATAAATAAAATCTTAAAAAAAAAAAAAAAGTCACATTGAGGAAAAAAACACATTGTGGCAGCTCTCCCCCAACCCCCAAAATATTTACTCTATGAAAATAAATGTGTAACCCAGATGTTGACTGGTTGAACCTCACTCCACGCCCTGCTGCAAACTCCCCTGGGCCTGTGGTCTCTTGGCAAACTTGGACTCTGGCCTTAAATGGCCATTTTCTTTAGCGTGGATGCTCGCGTGCGCACACACACACACACGCCTACGTGTGCACACATACGCATACACTTACACATAAACACGTGCACACAGCACACGCACACACAAACACGTGTACCCCTCTGTGCAGTCCAGTGCACTGAATGCTTGTGGCCCCTCCCCAAACTCATATGTGGAAGTCTAATCCAGGTGGAGTCTTCAAGGGGTGATTAGGTCAGGAGGGAAGAGCCCTCGGGAAGGGGGTTAGTGCCCTTACCAGAAGAGGTCAGAGTTAGGTCTGTCCACTCTGCTGTGCCCGGCAAGAAGGACCTCTGCAAACCAGGAGGAGGGCTCTCCCTGAACGGGCCCGTGCTGGCGCCCGACCTCAGACTGCCAGCCTCCAGGCCCGGGAGAAATAAATGTCCGCTGTCAATCACCGCACACAGGTCTCCAGCCCTTTGTGACAGCAGCCCGAGCTGACCAAGTCAGGCAGTGAGAGGGGTGGACAGGGCATTTGCACTGCAGAATGTCGACTGCCTCCCACCGGCAGCGCACAACTGTTTAAAAAGAGGCCCTTCCTCTGCTTCCACCATGCTTTCTCCCTAGCCCTTTGTGGCCCCAGCCCAGCCCCATCCAAACCCCTCTGAGCCGTGACAATCCAGAGCAAGCCCTGATGGGTGCCCATCCAACACTCCCCTCCCCCAAGGGCCTGACTCCCCCCCCCACCACCATCCCGGAGCACAGGCTTCTCCACTCCCCACTCTCCACTGCGGCACCATCCGTCCTTCCCAGCCTCCAGCCGTGGGACCTGCACGTGGACCACTGTCTGGCAGGGCCCACGGAGACTCCCTTCAGGACGCCAGCCGGCCGGGGGTCCGTGGAGAAGCCAGACGTCAGGAGGGGACGCAGACTGTGGAATGCGACGTGGGGCTGCTATGTTGAGGAAGTGAGAGAAATAAGCACCATGCTGGTCAGAGGCGAGCATCTAGAGCGGGTTACAGGGCCACCGGCACGTCTTCCCGTGGCCTTGCCACAGAGCAGGGCCACACATGTGGCAGCACCGCCAGAAGACTCAGCCGCAGGCGGGTCTTGTTTGTTTTCGAGAAACAAAACCAGTCACAGATCAGAATGCTTTGCGTAAAAGTCAGGATCTTTAGCTTGTCTTCAAAAATGCACAGCTCAGGTGACACTGGGCCCCCGTTTCCACAGGGCGGACAGCAGCTGGAACTGAGGAGGGGCTGTCCCCCAGCCCAGGCTCCGTCCCAGCTGGCCAGAGGCCTCACTCTGGGGTCTTCCTCTCTGCTCTCTTACTTCCCAGGTGGGCCGCCATCAGTCGTCAGGGAGAACCCCACAGTAGACTTGACAAGCCTCCTAGCCTGCCTCTTCCCCAGCAACACCATGTCTTCCCGGGCCTCAGCACTTTCGTGCCTGCTCTGCAGCCCTGGCCTGAAGACATGGCAAGTCTGGGCAGAAGGCGCAGGGGGCAGAGAGAGGGCACAGACTGGTCAGCTAGCAGTGGACAGGAAGCCAGCCTAGCAGCCCCCAAGCTGAGGAAGAACCGTGGGCTGGCTGGGCTGGGCCCGTTCCTGGCTGGCCTTCTGCTCTAAGGCATACTGTTCGTCTCTGCAGAAGCAGACCCTGAGGTAGACACCCACTTGCAGGATGGCCTACAGAGCAACACTGTGGGGACAGGAAGGAAGCCAACAGTCCTAGCACACGCACCGTAACAGACACCATCAGTGGGGCCACCTAAACAACAGACACTTCTTTCTTGCAGTTCTGTGGCAGATCATCTCACGTCTCCTTGTATAAGGGCACTAATCCCACTCATGAGGCTCTACCTTCATGACCTGTCACCTCCAAAGGCCCCACCTCCTACACAATCACACTGACGGGTTGGGGTTCAACATATGAATTTTAGAGGAACGCAAACATGCAGTCCTTTGCACGAACATTGATGGAGGGACAGTTGAGCTACGGTGCAGGCCTGACACAGGCCTCAGCCATCCTCCCGGGGGCTCTGGAGCTGGTGGCTTGCAGAGTTGTCCCAAGTTGGGAAGACAGGCCAGGCCTGATTCCTGGTGTCAGTCTGTTACTGGAAGGAGCCATGAATGAGCCGTTTCTCTTCAGGTGAGGAAATCCCCAAAAAGCTGATCAGTGCCTGGTCAGCAGCCAGAAAATAAGTCCCCTGTTTCTGAAGGGGGATCCGAGAAATTCATCCCAGCATCCACCACAATGTGACCCTGAAATAAAAGCCCAGGGGAGTTCCTCGGGGACAGACCCATGGGGTTCAGAGCTCAGAGGTCCCTGCCCTGCCCAGGGTTTTATCTGTCCTGTAAGTCCTGACTTGGCACCGCTGGCCTCGGAGCTCAGCCCAAAGGACGCCAGGGAAAATCTTTCCATGCAATAACAGGAGGAACCTCTCCTGGTGAGTGTAGTAATCCTAAGTGGAGAGCAGACCTTCTCCCCAGCAGTGAGGAAGCTCCTGTACCATTTCCCAGAGGAGCTGACTCTGCTCTCCCCCGGGTGTCTCCGAGTAGAAGAAAGATCTGACAATGACCCACTGAGAAATGTGGGGAAACAGTAAAGCAGCATGCTAACTTCACTGCCGGGCAGCTCACCAAGGAGGGCAGGACTCAAGCAAGGCTGGCAAGGCAAGGAAGGTGGTGTTGAAATGCAGAGAGGGGTGACAGCGGAATGGTGGGGGGGAGGGGAGTGTGGAAGATGCTTAGATGTGTGGGTGCAGAGAGCAGAGAAGCTCAGTGACAGGGTAGACACTGCCATTGACTCACCCAACAAATACCACATGAGGACATAGTAATGTCTGAAATTCATGAAGTAAGCAAATAATCTGTAAAAAAAAGAATATATATGAAAGAGCATCCTTGAAGGGACTGAGGGAAATGGTGCTGGCCTAAGTAAGTCTGGGAATGAGGGGAATCTCTAAGAACAGCATCAAGAGAGCACATTGCATGGTGCACTGGGTGTTATACGCAACTAATGAATCATCGAACTTTACATCAAAAATAAATAAATAAATAAAAATTTTAAAAAATTAAAAAAAAAAGAGAGAGAGCACATAAGCACCCATCCCAGCTGGCAAAGTAGTTTCCTATGGGTGAGCAATTCTAATGCCTCCCTCCATGTATCCTGGAATTGCACAATTGACTAAGGAACTGAACGGCAGGTGGCAGGGCCAGGTTTCTCACTGTTGGAGTGGGAGATTACAGGCAAACCAACGCAGAGGGCTGGGCTGGAATGATCCATGCATAATGGACGGGAGTTGGAGACATGAATACAAGCTCATGTATAGCTTAAGACGGGTACGGATGGTCACATATGGAAATATTTATGGATATGGGTGTGTGCACACACAGATATTTCTTTGCTCTGCAAGTTGGAAGGACCTAGAAGAAATGGCAGTCCCCTAGCACAGCGAACACCAAACGTTGGTTTCTGATACCATTCTCCAGCAGAAGGAATAGGGCTCCTTGGGGAAATGGCTGATTCCAGGGTTGGGGCAGGGAATATGCAGGGTGACCCTGGAACATCTTGTAGCGCTGAAAGTAAGGAAGTGCTCAGAAAACAAAACCACAATAATGAGGGCTGCAGGAGCCAAATGAAGGAGCGCCCACTGGCCAAAGCTGGAACAACTGGAGCGTGAAAACAAATAATGTAGCACGTTATAACCCAAAATATAAAATACACATGTATGAGTCCTGGGAACTCATGTTCCAGACAACCTTCTTGCCCCATGTCTGGCCTGCAGGCTCTACCCTCAGCTGCAAACTCAGGAGCTGTTTCACACTGGCTACAGAACAAGTGTAACACAACGTCGGGGGGGGATTGGGGGGCCCTGTGAGTGCGGAGACCCTGCTGAGCTCCGGGAGTCCTCAAGGGTGGTGTAGAAGTCAGCTCAGGTTCCAGAACAAAGTCCCATAGATGGAGTGGCTGAGACAACGGATAGTACCTCTCTCACAGTTCTGGAGGCTGGAATTCAAAGATGAAGGTGTCTGCAGGGTTGGTTTCTTCTGGGGCCTCTGTCCTTGGCTTGTGGATGGCTGTCTTCTCCCTGTGTCCTCCCATGGTCACCCCTCTGTGAATGTCTATGTACTAATCTACTCTTTCTATAAGGACACTAGTCATATTGGATAGCCCCCCTCAATGACTTCACTTTAACCCAGTTACCTCTTTAAAGACCCTGTCTCGAAATACAGTTACATCTAAGGTATGGGGTGTTAGGACTTCCACATACGAATGGAGGAAAAGGCACAGCCCAGGGGCTTCCACACGCCCAGAAGCCCCTTTGTGGGGAGGCTGACTGCAGCACCTCCTCAGGAACCCCTGTCCACACGACCTTTGCCGCGTTTGGTGGCGCGTCCACAGCGGGGTGCCAGGGCAGCGCTGGGTCCTAGGCTAAGGCAGAGGATGGTCTCCCCCAGCCTCTGTGCCGCACCCCACATCACAGGCCCCCTGCAGCTTGCCGCCCACACCTGCAAGTTCCCCTGCTATGCACGTCCCTCACTCTGGCCATCACAGCTACGCCAGAGTCTCACTGCCCCCACCAACCAGAAATGGGCCCTTCCCCCAGACTCCAGAAGCTTGAGTCCAGTCCAAAGAGCCTTTGGGGGAAGAGAATTCCTGGCACATTCCTTCCTCTTCCAAGTCAAGCTCCCAGTTTTCCTCTGGGTGGCTGCACGAGCTCCAGTGTACATAAGCAGACTAACATTAGACCACGGGCAGGGGTTGATAATGTTTGCATCTGGGTCCTGGGCTCCGCCAGTCCAAGGTGCCCATGTGTATCCTCCACCTTGTAAAATCTGGACATCCCTCCAGAGGCCTCTACCCTGTCTTCTCAACACAATTCAGAGGTCAGGAAAGAGCCTTGGCCTTGAGCTGCAACTGGGAACGCCCTCTCTTGCACCTGGACAGTGTATATTTCTCACCCTTCCTCTGGAACCACAGCTTATTTATTGGCTCCCCCGCAGAGGGAGAGAACCCTCTATACCCTGTTGCTTTTCTCCTCCAGAGCTCTGACCTTAATTTCCTTGACCTTCACTAACCTCTGGGTAGGTCAGGTCCAAGGGCAGTGGAAAAGGTAAGAATATACTAGAAAGCAGAGTCCCCCCCCCCCCGTCCCCACCAGCTTGAGCCCAGAGTTTGTGGACCCCCCACCCTGTTTACTACTAAGAGGTCAGGAGTTAGCCAGGAAGGTGGCCCAGCCCCAGCCCCTTGCTTATCGGCTGGCTTGAAGGCAGGGCAGCTGCTGGTCCAACCAGTTCCCTATCAACCACGGACAGCTGGGTTGGCCGCCCTTGCTTGGATCCAGTCACCTGCTGCATTCCAGCCCACCCTCTAGAAAGGGAGTAGCTGTGCAGCCACTGAGTAATATGGGCCCACCAGGCAGCCCCAGTTCTGCAGCCACTCCCAGGTCCTTCTTGCAGCATCTGGAGTCAAGCGTGCGATACACGCCTGTGCCTGCCAGAGTTCACGGGAAGGAGAGCTGCTGTCTAAAAACCAGTCTTGGGGCGCCTGGGTGGCTCAGTCGTTAAGCGTCTGCCTTCAGCTCAGGGTGTGATCCCAGAGTCCTGGGATCGAGCCCTGCGTCGGTTCCCTGCTCTGCTGGGAGCCTGCTTCTTCCTCTCCCACTCCCCCTGCTTGTGTTCCCTCTCTCGCTGCCTCTCTCTCTCTCTGTCAAATAAATAAATAAAATCTTAAAAAAATAAAAATAAAAAAAATAAAAACCAGAGTTTAGCCCTCTCATCAACTGACTGCACAGGTCGTGGCTTCCCCCCATTTTTATTTCTCCTTCTCAGATAAGATCTCACCAGGTATGTTCATTTGTATGACTGGTCACTTTTACACTGTGACAGCAGAGTGAGTGGTTGGACAGAAACTGCCTATGGCTTGCAAAGCCTAAACTATCTCCTATCTTGATTTTCGTGGAAAAGCTTGCTGACCCTGATGTCAGGCAGCCTCACTATTATGCCTGGTGGCCAGTGCCCACCATCACCCTCAGGGACTCTCATCCTCAGGGAGGCCTGGCTAGGCTTCCTCACAAAGCAGCGTTGGGCTTCTAAGAGGCTGGGTGCAGAAGCTGCAAAGCCCGGGCTCAGAAATCACAAGTCAGTCCCATGGCAGCCATATTGAGGGAGTGGGGACAGGATCCCATGATGGGAGACTCGGCAGTCACTCACCAAGGGCCACATAGCAGGGGTGGAAGGAACTGCCACCATCATTACAAAAATCATGCAGATGTCTTCCCCTGAACACCCCAGTTCAGCTAAGTCCAGCCCAGGGTCCCTGACAAAGCTTTACTGACTGGGTGAGGAGAATGGATTATCACACAGAATGACCTTCACTGCGTCCAGCGTGGTGTTCTTAGGGCTCAGATTCCCCAAACACGCCCCCCTTCCTCCCATTCAGTAGCTACTCCGGTCAGGCAGACCGGAGTGTGGGATGAAAGGTTTGGGGAGCTCGGAGAGGTGCAGAGAGCCAAGGCTAAGAGTAGGTCTGTGGGCAGGGGAGCTGGGGGTTAGAAATGCTCCTTGCGGGGGGGGGGGGTGGAGGTGAATAGTCAAAACTGAACAGTGCCCCTGCCTAGCTGACCTGCCCCCATACAGGACCAAGCCTTTACAGGGTCTGTTACCAAGAGGGGAGCCCAGAGGGACAGACAAGCTGCCTGAAGGGCACACTAACAGCCAGACTGCATTGCTCAAGATTTCTTTTTGCAAACAATAAACTGACTTCAACTTAAATAAGCAGAAAAGGGACTTAAGAGAAAGACCCAGAGTAGCACACCACATCTATCAGAGAACGAGGGTCAGATCAATGGGCAAGAACCATGGACAGAATCATCTTCAAGATCATACCACAGGGAGAGACTTGCTGGTCTTGGCTGGCACTGCTGCCCCAGCACTGCTGTGAGCTCTGCCCCAGGCACCACGTGAATTAAGGCCACCATGGTGAATCATGAGCTGCCCTCTCTCTCTCTCTTTTTTTTTTTTTTTTTTTTTTTTTTTGTCATTTGCTCCAAATCCAAGGCTCAAGGCAGAAGCATCTGCTTGGCGAAGCATAGGTCCTAGCCCATAACCTGCCCAGGATCAAGGTAAGCAAGTATCATACAGAATGCAATTCCTCAACCTGAATGAGGAAGGACGATGCTGGGGAACCAAGACAGATTGCCCAGCACAGTCCACCCCTTTGACTGACTGATGTACTCAGGTGGTGACCTCGGCTGCAAACCCAAACTCCTGAGTGTAAAGTTTACAAAGCATCCCAACCACATTAATGGGAGAAAGAGAGTTGAAAGAAAAGTTAATCTGCGCAAACATCTCTGTGACCTAACCAAGGAAAGACATGCAAAATGGCCATTTCTTCATTTCAGCAACGGACCATGAGGCCATAGCTGCTGCCTGTGATTCCCGCTTTTCCTTCCCAGCTGCAGTTCCTGCACTCTCACCAGTGTCAGGAGGAAGCTTCTTGATCTCACCCCTCGGTGACGCAAGTCCCTAGGGTCTTCCACTAAATTTCGCCATAAGATTTGGAAGTACTAGGAGGTCTTCTAAATTCCATCCATTCTCCTTCCCACCTTCACCGTGTGGCAACAAACCCATTAAGTCAAACACCAAAAGCAATACCATAAGCCATGAATATAATGGTGGGTAGACTAGATGTCACCTGGGGCTGCCCTGTGCTCTGAGATCTAATTAACATTGGCTCTACATCCCTAATTCTATGTCTTGTAGGCATTCAAATCCCTCCCAAATATGTCTACAAATGTTCCAGGGAAAACGCCTTTGTGGTCATCCTGTGCTCTGAGTCCGTGATCCAGGCCAGCTGGCTCAGTTGTACATAGCACCAACTTGGAGGCATGAAAAAAACAGCTCATCTCTCCAGATCCACCATTTTTCTTTCTTTCTGCCTTCACCCTTCCCTCTCTGTCCTTCCATCTGGGCCTTCCCCAGCCTCAAATTCCTCTATTTTATCATGTCAAGCAACTTGACTACAACTTCATTCTGCGGGCTCACCTCACACATGCCTTTAACTTACAGGAAATCAGCCACAGTAGTTCCTGAAAATGGGGGAGAAAAATGCACATGAATTTTGGTCACGTGGGATAACCCATGCTCATGTAATAGAAGGTACACTTCCCAACCCTGACTCCAATTCTCACAGCGTGAGTTTCCAGCTTCGTTTACGGCGATCCTCGCATTGAAAGACATGTATTTGTCATACAAAATAATTGCTTCTAAATGCAGGCCAACTACTGATTCCACCCAACTTGAGGGGAAATACAGCTGTGATGGGCATACAGAGAGAGGGGAAGGTAGCGCCCAAGGTGGCTAGCATACATCACACACTGCTCTGTGGATGATTTAAGAAAAAAATTCGAAAGTATTTTTGGCTAATTAGGATTTCATCTTCTGACCTGGTTTTAGAATTTAACTCCCTTTTAAGACATGACTCAACTTGATTTTTTTGTTTTATTGCTTTTAATTAATAAACTTTATTTTTATAGCAATTTTAGGTTCATAGCAAAATTTAGTGGGAAGTACAGAGTCCTGCTATATGCCCTGTCCTCCCACACATGCGCAGTCTCCCTTATCGTCAGCATCCTGCCCCAGAGTGGTGCATTTCTTACATAGATGAACCGACGCTGACACGCTGCCAGCACCCGAGCTCCATAGTTTACACAAGGGTTCACTCTGTGGGGTTGCACAAATGAATAATGACGTGTATCCATCGTGATACACACAGAGTATTTTCACTGCCCTAATAATCCTCTGTGCTCTAATCATCCCTCCTCCTAACCCCCAGCAACCTCAGATCTTTTGGCCTTCGCCATAGTTTTGCTTTTCCCAGGACATCACATAGTTGGAACCATACAATTTGTAGCCTTTTCAGATGGGCTTCTTTCACTTAGTAATATGCACTTAAAGTTCTTCCATGTCTTTTCATAGCTTGATAGCTCATTTCTTTTCAGTGCTAACTAACACCCCACTGTACCACCGTACGATAGTGCATCCATTCACCTACTGAAAAACATCTCAGTTGCTTCCAAGTTTCGGCAATGAAGAACAGAGCTACCATAAACATCCATGTGCAGGTTTTTGTGCAGACGTAAGTTTTCAATTCATTTGGGGAAATACCAAGAAGTGTGATTGCTGCATCTTATGAAAAGTGTTTAGTTTTATGAGAAACTGCCAAACTGTCTTCCAAAGTCTCTGCCGTGTTGCGTCCCACCAGCCACGAACGAGAGCTCCTGTTGTTCTACACCCTCGCTGGCGCTTGGTTTGTCAGTGTTCTGGGTTTGGGCCATTTAAATAGATGTGTAGTGGAGTCTCGCTGTGGTTTTAATTTGCATTTCCCTGACGACAGGTGATGTGGAGCACCTTTTCATATGCTTACCTGTCATCTGCGTGTCTTCTTTGAGGAGGTGTCTCTTCAGGTCTTTGACCCTTCTTTTTTTTTTTTTTTTTTTTTGGTCAGGCTGTTCATTTTCTTACAGTTGAATTTAGGAGCTCTTTCTTTGATTTTAATGATTTGGCTCCTAATCACAGTTATGCCCCCCCCTTATACCATGGGCTTATCAAGGGTTTTCCCAAACAGAGATATTTCTCTCCCTTGGAGGATTTCTAGTCCCAGCTCATGTACACCTGCCAGCAATACGCTCAGCAGTGACGTGTGGCAAGTCAGGGAGAACAGAAGGGGTGACTGATGGCTGGGGGAGATCTGGGAAGACCTCTCGGAGGAGGGGGCACATCTGGAGTGCAGCTGAAGAAAGAGTAAGACTCCAGTTGAGACACAGGGTGAGGAGGGCATAGCCGACTAGGGAGACAGCATCAGGAGAAGCCTGGGGAGGGACAAAGTGACCGTGTGGACACAGTGGCTGAAAGTGAATGAAAGCAGTATTGGGGACACTGCCCATGTTGGGGCAGGGGTGCACACACCGGCCAGACTGGAACTTGCAACTAATTTGTTGGGACTTCCTCAAAGGATCTCAAACTCCTAGAGGAGCCCAAGAGGTAACATAGATGGGTGAGGCAGATAATGTGTGAGACAGCAGGGAGCAGTGAGATCTCTGACACACTGGAGGTCACATGACCCCTCTAGCAGGGCAGGGCAGGGCAGGGCAGAGCTCCTGAGCTATAGTTGGTAGGTGCCCTTCAGGAACATGGCCCAGTACTGCCTTATCACTTTTCAAAAGAAGCTGAACGTGTAGGTTTTTATGTGAAATCTCATTTTTTAAATGCTAGCCCTGAGTTTTTGCATATGTGCTGCTGAAGCGAGCACCAGCTCTGAGTTTTTGAATCATGAGCACCAAACAAAATGTGAGCATAAGCTGAAACTGGCAGCAAGGCCCCCACGTGCTCTCCATGCACAAAGACACATGCGGGAATGCACGCGCATCCACACAGAGCCTGTGCGTGCTCACATGGACCTGCACAAGTGCACACTCAGTGCGGCCCCGAGCGCACACTCAGACGAGCATGCACGCCTGCACGCACACGCCTGAACTCACCCGGCTGCACGTGCCTGCACACAAACGCACACCCATGTACGCAAATACTGTGTACACATGTACACACAGGCATGCAGCCTTGGACTGGAACTCTCCAGCAGAGGCCTGGAGAACATAGGGGCCCCCTCGGGCCTGGATGAAGATGGTAGTCAGTCCACAGTCTCTGTGGGTGAGGGGAAGGGTGTCATGGGCCAAGTCTCCGCGTCACTGAACACGGTACCTCACACAGCCCTGGGCTTTCTGCCTTTCTGCTTGGATTCCCTTCCCACTGGCCAATGTTTCTCTGAGCTGTCAGAGGCCCAGGTGCCATGTCTTCTCGGTAGAGGTAGAGGCAGCCCCAGTCTGTCAGCACCTCTCTGCAGCCACTGGACTGCTGCTTCTCCAGAGCACCCGTGCAAGAGTAGGTTTTAAAAGTGTATTTTTATGGTGGTCAGATGCGCCCATGATAATCAATCCATGAGCACTACAGAGCAAAGAGGGCAGGTGACAACCTGGACACCCCCTCCCGACCCTCTTCCAGGGGCAGTCTCTCTCTCTCTCTTTTTTTTTTTTTTAGTTTCAGGGGTAGAATTTAGAGATTCATCGTTCGCATATAATACCTAGTGCTCACTCCACCACGTGTCCTCCTTAATGCCCATCACCCAGTAGAGTTAAGAGTCTCTTATGGTTTGTATCCCTCTCTGTTTCTATCTTATTTTATTTTTCCTTCGCTTCCCCTATGTTCATCTGTTTTGTTTCTTAAATTCCACAGACGAGTGAAATCATGTATTTGTCTTTCTCTGACTGATTATTTTGCTTAGCATAACGTCCTCTAGCTCCATCCACGTTGTTGCAAACAGCAAGTTTTCATTTTCTTTGATGGCTGAGTAATATTCCAGGTATATATATATATACTACATTTTCCTTATCCATTCATCAGTTGATTGACACCTGGGCACTTTCCATAGTTTGACTAGTTTGGACATTGCTGCTATAAACATTGGGGTCCACGTGCAGGGGCAGCCTCTCTTAACTGTCTGGTTTTCATCCCACTGGAGACTGCATCCAAGGGTAGCTGACATGTGAAATAACCTGCATCTGGAGTTGCTGACTCTGGACTCTGCCAATTCCCTTAGGAAAGATGTGGTGTCCGCAACCTTCCTGTCCGCCTCTCTCCTTCGCAGCTCCTCCACAGCTCATGTTTAGGACTTGTGTTTTTATTTTACTTCTATTAATACCTGGGTCCATTTCCTACTGCTGTAACAAATTACCATGAACTTGGTAGCTGAAAACAACACCAAGTCATTCTCGCACCGTTCTAGAGCTCAGAAATCCTAGAATGAAGATGTAGGACAGTGTTCCTTCTGGAGGCCTCAGGGAGAATGGGCCTCCTTGCCTTTCTACCTTGCAGAGGCACCTACGTTCCTTCCTCCATCTTCTAAGTCAGCAGCATCTTCTCATCTCTCCCCCTGACCTCTGCCTCCACTGTCACACCACCTTCTGACCCTCTTATACGGACCCTTATGATGGTATTGTGTGCACCAGATAATCCAGGGTCATCTCCTCAGGTGGAGACCCTTAAAGTAATCACACCTGCAGAGTCCTTTTTGCTGTGTGAGGGAATATATTCCCAGGTTCTGGAGATTCGGACATGGACATCTTTGGGAGACCGTTATTCTGTCTACCACACTACCTTTATAACTTTAAATAATGTGTTTAAATATCTATATCTTATCCCATCAATTTTAGCAATAGCTCTTGCTACTACCCACTTTGTTTGCTCAACAAACACTTGTTCTGGGAGCTGGGTTTATAGCCCTGAACAAAACAAGCAAAACCCCAATTCCCAAGGAATTTATGTTCTAGTGAAAAACACATAAGAAACTAAATAAATAGGTAAATCCTGTTTCCAACATAATTGTTTTTCGGATGATGATTTGGCAAAGATTACCAGGATTTAAAATGCGCCCACCCTTTGACCCAGCCAACCCAGCCATTAAAAGTCTGTGTATGAAACTATGTGTGCGACGTGTACTTTAAAGCAGCGTTTATGACAGCAAACGTTTGGGAGCTAATCAAACACGTATTAATGGTAAATAACTTACCATTAAATATGTGGTGCCCAGAAGCTAGAATTTATAGAATAATATTATGGTATGTGTTCCAGAATGTGGGTTTATGGCAAACTCTGTCCTGACAGAGCAGTCTAGCAGGGAATGAACACAGGAGTAAATCACAGTGTGGAAGGTGTGCCGTGGAGAAAGACCAAGAGTACAGAGGGATGAGGAGTGCTGGTGGGTATAACTTTTGTTTGTTTTTATTCTGAAATATTTTAGATTTACAAGAGTTGCAAAGACAGCACAGAGGTTTCCTGAATGCCCCTCTCCCAGCTTGCCCTATGAACACATTGCATAACCAGGGTATGTTTATCAAGACATGAAGGGAGACACAAACTATCAACTGGAGTCCTCTCTCATGCAGTAACATCCAAGCACAGACTTGAAGGAGGGGAGGAAGGAACTGTGGGGTAGCTGAGGAAGAGTGCTTCAGGCAGAGGGAACAGTCAATGCAAAGCCCACAAGGCAAGAGCTGCCTGTTTCCCCAGAATAGCAGACTAGCCTGGAGTGGATGAAGAAGCTTGGTAGGTGGTGAGGTCCACACGGTGCAGGACGGACCACCCTTGCAGGGCTTTCCCAGGTCTTCCTTCTCCTCTGAGTGAAGCAGGTGAATCCTTGGAAGGTTCTGAGCAGAGGGGGGACATGATCAGACAGATTTTATCTGGATCGCCTGGCTGCTGTGCTGTGGGTGTGTGGCCAGAGCAGGGAGAGCAGGGGGAGCTACTGCTACAGGGTGTGCGAGAGGTCATGGGTGGCTTGGGCCCCAGCGGCTGGGAGGAGTGGTCCTTTTCCAGGTACATTCTGCTGGTGAAGGAGATGTTCCTTCATGGATCGGACGCACTCCACGGCTCTTAGGGCCTGCCATCTCCCCCGAGCGTGCTTCTCCATATTCTTGCTGCACCTTTGTCAGCTACATTCGTGTTGTGGGTTTACACCTTAATTAGGTCCCACCACCTTAACCAAGCCTTCCATCCAGGATGCACAGGGTGATTCTAAAAACTAAAACCCTGGGGCACCTGGGTGGCACATCGGTTAAAGCGTCTGCCTTCGGCTCAGGGCGTGATCCTGGCGTTGCGGGATCGAGCCCCACATCAGGCTCCTCTCCTGGGAGCCTGCTTCTTCCTCTCCCACTCCCCCTGCTTGTGTTCCCTCTCTCGCTGGCTGTTTCTATCTCTGTCAAATAAATAAATAAAATCTTTAAAAAAAAAAAACTAAAACCCTATGCGGAGTTTTTATATATGCAAATTGTATCTAATTATGACGACTTCACTGCCAACCAAGTAAAGAGCTAGTTTCTGGGCACCATACTTTACCCAATTCTCCATTAGTAAATTTTTAGATTGTTCCCCACTGTTTGCAGTTGTAAGTATTGTTAAAAAGAACAAACTTGTTTGCATATCTTTGTACATGGATTTTTTTTAAAGAAATTCTCTTTCTCCCCTCCTCTTATTTTTTTTTTAAAGATTTTATTTATTTATTTGACAGAGACAGCCAGCGAGAGAGGGAACACAAGCAGGGGGAGTGGGAGAGGAAGAAGCAGGCTCATAGCAGAGGAGCCTGATGTGGGGCTCGATCCCAGAACGCCGGGATCACGCCCTGAGCCGAAGGCAGACGCTTAACCGCTGTGCCACCCAGGCGCCCCGTGTACATGGATTTTAAAAATATCTTCCTTTAGTGTTCTCTTTCCCCGCAGTTTTGGGATGTACTCGGTGCCCAGCACTGTGCAAGTTGAAGACGTACAGCATGATGGTTGGACTTACGTGTATCATGATACGCTCACCAGAATATAAGTTTAGCTAACATCTATCATCTTATGTAGATACAAAAGGAAAAAAGAAAAGAAAAAAAATGTTTTATTCCTTGTGATGAGAACTCTTAAGATTTACTCTCTACACAACTTTCAGGTATACCACACAGCAGTGTTCACTATCTTCACCAGGCAGTAAACACACATCCCTAGTGTGTTTGTCTTATACTGCAAGTTTGTACTTTTTCACCCTCTTCTCTAATCCGCCCTCTCCCCACTCCCACCGGTGTGACCATGAACCTGATCTCTTCTGAGTTTCATTTTTTCTTGTTTAGATTCCATGTATAAGTAAGATCATAAGGTATGTGTCTTTCTCTGTCTGACTTAGTTCACTTAGCATAATGTCCTCCATATGCAGATTTTTAATGGTGAATTTGCCGGGTCAAAGAATAGGCATATTTTAAATTTTGATTAATTCTTCCAAAGTATCTTCCTAAAACCACTGTGCTGCAGTCAACAGTGAAGAGAGTAGCCATTTCCCCACCCTGGATATATTGTCAGTCTTTCACATTTTTTCAATCTAGCCAGCATAAATAGGATATATTGTTATTTTTATCTTCCCATGTATATTTCCAAGGTCAAACGTCTCCTATACTTATTTGCTACTTGGCATTTCTTTTTCTACAAGTTACTAGCTTATATCCACTGCACACTTTTCTGTTGGCATTCTTACCTTTTACTCACTAATATATAGAACAGTTCCATGCGTTCCAGATATATTTGGGTTGTTGGCTCACACAATTCTCTCCACATCTAATACTTGTCCTTCTAACTTTGTCTATGGTTGTCTACTCTTAAATCAAGATCTTAAATATTGGTGTCAAATATATCTATTATTTCCATTGTGGCTTCTGTTTTGTTATTTCTTGTACTTGAGTGTTTATGGTTGGCTCTTTAATCTGGAGTGGATTTTGTGTGTATGGTGTGAGGTAAGGCTTTATCTTTCCTTATGCCATATAATAACCAGTTGTCCCACTGTCATGTATTAAATGTATCTTACATTGAATTCCCTATTATTTATGTCCTTTTCGAGGATCTTTATTCTGTTTTGTGACTTATTTGCCTTTGTCTATTCTAATACCACATTTTAAAACTCTCTTACTTCTATAGGGTATTTCCATACTTCCTAAGGCAGGCTACTCACCACCACCATGATGCAAAATTGTATTGCACTCTTGCACATTTATATTTCTAGATAGACATTAAAACCAAGTAAAGTGTCATCAAAAACAATCCCCTTAGGATTTGTACTGGAATTGCTTTGAAGTATGAATTAACATGACAAAAAGTGTGAATCTTTACAATTTGGAGTCTCTGATAAAGGAAAAATGGTAGGCAACTCCATTCAGTCTATTTATTTAGTCTTTTTATGTGTTCCATTAAAGTTTTATCATATATTATTGCACATTTTTGATAAGTTTACTGCCATGTTGTTTGTGATTTTTCTTGCTGTTGTGAAAGTCATGAATGCTATTTCTTGTTATAGCTCTAGTTGGTTTTTGACCACATTGTTGGCACCAGTGATGATCCCTCCATTTATCCATGCCCTTTGCCATGGGACTTCACACCGCCCTCACTTGGGGTGGGGTAGCCTATGCCACCCCCTGACACTTGGCCACATGGCCTACATTAGTCAATGGGCTGTAGTGGACAGGACACAAGCAGAGGCTGGAGATGGGCTTGTACACTGGAGCTTGCTCTCTTGCCTTCACCATGGTTAGGGGTGACCAGGTAGGACCCCAGCTTTGCCCTCACCATGCAAACATGCCCCAGCTGGCCCACTGGGCCCAGGAGGATCGTGAGTGGCATGGAGAGCAGAGCTCCAGCTAAACTGCCCCAGCCTAGCTCAAGTTAGAGCAGAACTCTCCACCAAACCACAGACACACGGGTGAGGCCAACCTAGATTAGCGGACCCCTAGCCAGCCCACAGATGCATCGGCTATAATGCAAAATCACTACCGTTCTGGAGCACTGAGTTTTGAGGCAGGTCATTATGCAGCAATTGCCACCTGACACAATGACAATGTCAGTCATCTAATTCCACGTGTCCATCTTGCATCTGGTCACTAAGTGCGCAGTCACAAATTCTGGTAGACCTTCAGTTGATTATTTTCTGACTGTCTGGATAATTATGTCATATACAGTAAAGATCACCCTGTTTCTTCCTTTCCTATCATCCCTCTTTGTTTTTGTTGTCATTGGCAAGGTCTTCACAAACAGTACCAAGGGCACATTTATGTTTGTGTGGGCGCATGCGGGGAGTGTGTTGCTCTTTGCGAATACAGGTGTTAGGGCACCCAGTGTCTCCAGCAGCCTGAGAACATTGCTCTAAGCACAGTAAATTTGTCTAGCATCCCTCTTGTAGGAAGAGCAGGCTAGGTGGGAGCCAGATGTGAATTGACATGAATGGATTTCAGGAGATAGCATGCCCCTGTCAACATGGCCCCTGACAATGCCAGTGTCAACATGGCAGCAGGAGGTGGAGGGAGAGAAAAAGAAGCACTTAAGATGCCCTCTCACCCTCAGCTCCATGGACACAAACTAGAGAGTCACAGGGCGCCCAGGATAACCACCTGGCATTTTTAAGTGAGGCTCAGCTGCCCAGTTATCCAAGAGTATAACCACCCCCTCACGGAGACAGGCCGCTGCCCTTAGTTCTCAGGCCTCCCAAGACCAGGACATATATTTGGGGGTTCTTCTCATGAGCTACAAGGCCTGCCCCTCTGTGGGGGTGGAAAGAGTGATGGCATAAAAGAATTCAGGCCCAGGTAGTATTCCCAGGTGGCACTGTATGGAACAGTACAATGACTAGCTTCCTGTTGAGAAAAATGCAAATAAAACCCATGAAATGTACATGACCTTTTAAAGCCACTACAATTTCTGATTGGGTTTATCTTGTTTATTGCTTGATACTTAATCATCAGTGGCTTGTGTTAAGTATTCAATGGTCTGTGAATGAACACAGAGAAGACATGGAAAACAGACCCCCGCAATCCTTTTGCAGAGGGAGTGAGCTTGCCCTCTGCTAGACCAATCTGCATACTAGATGCCAAGGCGTTGGTGCTGGAGAATGTCTAATCTCACAAATGTCTGTTGGAAGAGTACTGTGTTCATTTAGCAGAAATGTCTTATGAGGGGTGCCTGAGTGGCTCAGTCGTTGACCGTCTGCCTTCAGCTCAGAGCATGATCCCAGCGTTCTGGGATCGAGCCCCACATCAGGCTCCTCTGCTGGGAGCCTGCTTCTTCTTCTCCCACTCCCTGCTTGTGTTCCCTCTCTTGCTCCCTCTCTCTGTCAAAATAAATAAATAAAATCTTTAAAAAAGAAAAAAAAGAAATGTCTTATGATGCCTCTTGGGGTAAAGCAGATGGGGACGCTGAGGGAATACTCAAGTAACAATGAGTAGTAATAAACATACCACCAGCAATAACAGCTTCTGTTCCCTGCCAGATGCCCCTCTAAGTACATTTCACGTTTTAACTCATTTTGTCTGCACAATGACCTATGAGAGAGGTACCCTTGTCAATCCACACAGGTGAGGAAATGGAGGCAAGGAGAGTTTACAGGAACCCAGAGTCTGAGTCTGAATTCTTCTGTGTATTTAAAGAGGTAGGGAATTTGATGTTCTAGGAGGAAAAGGAAGGTGCTTACACAGTGGTACAGGGATAGATTCAAGAAGCAAGTCCCTGGGTGCCTCACAGAGAAGGTAGCAGGTGTATTATATATCATGTAGTTCTTTTTTTAAAGATTTTATTCATTTATTTATTCATGAAAGACAGAGAGAGAGAGAGGCGGAGGCAGAGGGAGAAGCAGACTCCCTGCAGAGCGGGGGGCCCAATGCGGGACTCCATCCCAGGACCCTGGGATCATGACCTGAGCCAAAGGCAGATGTTTAAACGGCTGAGCCACCCAGGTGCTCTATATCATATAGTTCTATTATTTAAATTATAAATAACAGTATATAATACAGTTGTGTTCTTTAAACTCCATATGTGTACATGTAGTTATTATATGTTATTTTGTTATGTTATAGTATTGTATTATATTAGTGTATATGTTATATATAGTATATTGTATATGTTATATGTTAAAATATATGTTATATTATAATTATACTACTTATATTATATAAATTATAATACTACTTATTTTATTACAGTATTTCAACAGGAACATCAAATAAGTATTTCCCAAGGGAAATCGTCAGGGCCATAGGACCCCACAAACCTTCAGGTAAGGTCACACAGATGCCATTTGCCTGAGTGGCTGGACTCTCAGAACCAGTACGACAAACCGGTGTTGTGGCAGAAGGCGGTCTGCTGAGCCAATGAGGGGCGTCATCACTACTTGAAAAACAAGAAAACATGTCAACTAGTGTGAGAAGAAGGCACAGGTGTCCCAGCAGGCATAGCCCGCTCCACCATGGGAATTTTGTGTAGGATGTCTGGTGGCCCTCAGCCCGGGAGGTCCCATGAAATTCCACCTGTGCACCTAAATTGCTAGCAAGGTCCACCAGTTCTAATGGCTGGGAGTCGAGGAGAGAAGACTTCCACCGCTCACCACGTTCCCACCCTCAAAGTTCTCCCTCAAGCTGACACACACGTAGGGCCACATCTTCAGCACCCAGGGTGGGAACCTGAAATTCTCTGCATGGTGCCATCATGGGTCCTGAACATCCTCTGAGGGGGCAGTCGTCCACTTGTCCCGCAGCAGCCCCAAGCCAGTGTGAGTGCCCACTTTTTATCCAGGGGCTTCAGTGGGACCCACCGCCCACTTTGCTGTGGGACTAGACAGGTGGCCTTCATCCCTCTTCCAAGCTGAGCCCCCTGGGGACAGTTGTTCAACCAGTTACCAATTTACCAATTAGAAATGGCACCTGGCTTCATTTCTTCATTGTACGCACGGGACAAAGACTTCTCAGGGAAGACGGAAATAAAAAATAGGATATCAGGGGCGCCTGGGTGGCACAGCGGTTAAGCGTCTGCCTTTGGCTCAGGGCGTGATCCCAGCGTTCTGGGTTCGAGCCCCACATCAGGCTCCTCCGCTATGAGCCTGCTTCTTCCTCTCCCGCTCCCCCTGCTTGTGTTCCCTCTCTCGCTGGTTGTCTCTATCTGTGTCAAATAAATAAATAAAATCTTTAAAAAAAATAGGATATCAAGAAATGTGACTGATATAAATTGCTCTTCTAAAAGGCCAAGACTTCTTTGGGAAAGAGGTAACTCATGACAGACATGCTTCAAACATTCACACAACTTCCAGTCTGTTCATACAGCCTGGGGCTTTAGAGCCAGATAACTGGTATTACATTATTACTTCTTCATTGCAAACTTTCCTTCTCTTTCTGCTACAGTATTTGACATCTGCACTTAGATTTTAAAACCCATTTGCAAGTATCTAGACTCATCTCTAGGTAAGTGTATTTTCATTCTTAGATATGTCCAGCTATGACCTTCCTGCTTTTGTGCAGCTCCTCCTTCTGCTCATCTCCCAGTTGGTCACATCTCTGATGTCATCTTTTGGCAAGAGCTGTGGTGATCCCACTCCTCACCTACGCCAGCTGCTACCCCGTATGGACACGGCTCTTGGGTTCTACAAGGTTAGCTCAGCTCAGAGTTGAGCCCAGTTCCCAGAACTGACGCTGGGTACAGGTGGGCAATAAACAGCTCTGGGGAGGATCCTTAGGTCTCTATCGGAGGCAAATGCTGCTGTGTCCTTGTACCCGGAGGGCTCTGAGAGTCAGCGCAGATGAACTGAGACAGGGAAGGACCGATGGTGGTTGGAAGATTTCTCAGTCTCAGGGTCCAGACCTCCTTCCACCACAGTCTCCTTCTTCAAGGCCAAGTGTCCCTTCCCACCTAGGACTGACAGGGCTGCAGTACACAGCAGGACCTTATGAGATGTGGTGGCTCTGAGCTTCCGCATCCTTATCTCAGATGCTCTCCTCCAGTGGGAGGCCCTTCTTCAGTTGGTGCATTTTTCTTCTTTCCACCTTATCAGTGGTTGTCACCTCTTGTCCACTGTGCAATGGGTCTATTGTTTTAAATATAACTTACTCCATCTTCACACATCCCAGGGGTCAGCATTATCACACTCATTTCACAAATAAGGACTCTGAAGTTCAGAGAGGCCAACCAAGCTTACATGGCCTCATTCCAACTAAATGCCTCTAAGACCCACCCACTATGCTCTCCTGTCCTCCAAGGGTGAGATATTTTCCTGGTCCTCCACTTTTATGTGTATATGGTCAGAATTATATACTATATTATATTAGGATATATGTCATATATTAGTATGTTATATGTTATGTATGCATATATATGTCTATGTTATAGGTTATTAGTGTGTTATGTGTTATCTATTAATATATTATATATCAGTTTATTATGTGTTAGTATGTTATATACGTTACATATTAGTGCAATATATTATATAATAGTATATTATGTTATTAGTACATTATATGTGCTATGTATTAGTATATATGCTATTTTTCTGGAGTCTGATCCAGACTCCCCAGCATCCAGTTATTGGTGGTGTGTTTTCTGCCTGCCATACCCATGTATCTCATTTCCATCCTTCCTTCCCCACTAGTTCTGAAAGATCTATGGCGTTTGCCTGCCCCACTTGCTGTACCAAGGCAGGCTTTAACTCTGACATTACCATCTTTGTTTCCTTGTGATTTTCCCTGATCCTTTCCATTTCTCTCTGCATCCCATCCTCTTGCTTTTCTATTCCACCCTGAGCTCTCTCTGTGGCTTTGCAGGAGATGGATGGTAACAGGAAACTTCCAAAGATGCCTTTCTGGGTCCTGCAGTGGATGGCTGAGGTGCCCCCTTTCTTTGAGTCTCCTGAATGCTGCTCCCCTCCATCTGAGGTTTGTTTCCATTTAGACTTGGTGTTTGTCACACAGAGGACAGCCTTTGCTCTCACTCTTTGTTCCCTTATGTGACATTCAAAGCCGCTAGTCACATCAACTGCTGTGCAGGCTGACAGACCTGTTCCCAGCAGCATCTCCCTGAACCCACTGTCTGGGACCTGGGTACTCTGAATGCACAGAGCACAAGAAAAACTATGATTCCCTAGAAGTCTGAACCCGGGGTCTTTCTACTTCTGTTCCCCAACCCCCATAGCACTTTTATAGATTCTGGGACCTATCCAGGAGTAGACAATGATGACATTATGAGGTTTTATTTTGTTTACTTTTGTCCATATGAGTCAGGATTCTGCCATTGGCAGCCTTGGCTTGTCAATCAAAGCATCTTAGCTCTTCTTTCCCAGTTTTCCTTCATGACCCCCTGCTGTCCCTGCAAGCCTGATTGTTGGTCCCACACCTGTCAGTGACCCTCACTCTCAGAATGTGGCTGGGGCCATGGGTCAGCAGACCCACCAGGCCCCCTTGCCTTCACCATGCTGCCCAGGTGCTCCTCTGCCAGGAGTATGCACAGTGCCAGGTGTGGTGGATGTGCTCACAGTGGAAAGGCCGATCCCATGCTCCCCTTCACTCTCCTGTAGTGGAACCCCTGTGTTTTAGCTGTGCTCACAACCTCTCAGATCAAGACCACATTTTCCAGCTTTCCTTGTGCTGGATGAGGCCATGTGACTAGGTTCTGGCCAAAGAGACGCAAGGGGGCTGAACTGTGCAAATCCCAGCCCATGCCCTCACAGGGAGAGGGAACATGCAACCCCTTGCCTGCTTTCTGTGGGCTCACCAGATACCCTGGCGAGCCATCTTGGACCAGCACCTAGGATGTGGAGGGCAACAGGATAGGAGCCTGGCTGCTCCACGCCGGAGCCACCTATCAGCTAAGGCTGCTTACTTCCAGATTCTTCCAATAGGGAAAAATAAATGTCTACCTGTGTAAGCCACAGTGTTTGGGGGGCTCTTTGTTATAGCAACCTAACCCATACTCTGCCTGTTACAGTGCTCATATAATAAATGGTACTTTCTTCCCCTCTGTGTGCCTTGGGGAAGGGGTATTGTGCAGGGAAGGGTGCCAGGGGGGTTGTTAAGGCTAGATTTCTGCTCTGCAGCCATCCAGATTCCTCTCTATTACAAACAGCTGGGGGCACACTGGCCGGCGTCTCCATCTGCTTTCTTGGCTCATGAGCCAAGACAAATACTACTCTTCCAGTCACAGCAGTCACAAAGGGTGACAAAGGTGGTGGCATGGGGGTCTCTCAGAGGCAAGAGACAAGTCAGGTGCCTCAACAGAACTCTCAGAGTTCCCATGGGTCCCCCCATGGAGGCACTTGTGAAGGCACAGGCCACAGCAGAGAATGAAGGCCCTGCCTCCCCAGCTTTTCCATCTGCTGAGAGGAGGCTCGCACCTAGAAAGGGTCTTGACTGTTGTTCAAAGTCACATTCATTCTCCCACCTACTGTTCACCAACCATGCTGTAACCTGGGGACTGTCATGTCTATACTACAGGGTGAAGAAGCTGAACTCAGAAAGGTTTGATAAACTTGCCCAAAGTGGAGTGCAGATCCAGAGGCAGTGGTCTTCATGTTACACTCCCTCTGCTTTGCTGTCCCTGCCAGCCCTCTCTCAGATGACCCCTCTGGAAAGCAGAGACCTGGGTTGTGCTGCCCATCCAGGGCAGGTGCCAACACACACATCAGGTGGGGAGTCTGGAGCTCAGACTGAGGGTGATGGCTAGACCCCCCTGCACACGTGGCCAACCTCGCCTTGGCCAGGACAGGTTAGCCAGAGGACTGTCGTCTCAGTGCAGTGGGCTTTGGGGGACACACACTGAGATGAGCAGCATCCTGGGTCAGTGCCTGGCATCGTAGGGGCCTGGGTTCACTGACTTACTCCTCCTCCTGTATGATTGTCCTGACCTCCACTGTTCCTTTTATCCTGGCTGCATTGCTTGGTTATGGATAAAGAAAGGCCATGTTAATACACCTGGAAATCAATGCCTCCTTTCCCCAGAGCATGTTTGACCATAGAGGGTAAGTTTGGTCAGGGGCAAAGGGTAGAGGTCATAAGGCCGAGTCCTTTCTGCAGGACCAGAGCTGGTCAGAATAGAGCGTCCATTCTCCAATCACCCGTGCTGTAGTGCTGAGCGCGCATGAAGGCTTCATGTCTGCCGGCTCCCACCGGACAGGAAAGATGATGGTGGCAGATGGCTCCCATCAGCGGGAACAATGGCTTCCACCTTCAGAGATACATGACTTCACACACACACACACACACACACGCACGCACGTGTATAAACCCTGCTTAGACATCCCTCCGCCGGAAATCCATAGGTGCATCACCACCTGCTACCATCTCCAAGGGTGTCACTAAGAAAGACTTGCCGTGCTTTCATTGGGCTCCTGGGGAAAGGATCGCCTCTAGAAGTTTCTTGCCTCTCACTTCACGTGGACAGGAGATTTGGGGCAGCCTTGTCACAGCAGCCACAGAGCCCAGCCTGCCCTGCCCAATTTCAGCCACCCAGTTGAGCCCCCTTGCTAGCTCACGGCCTCTCTTTGTTCTCTGGTTCCCACTGTCCCCAGCTTTCAACCCACCCAGGACATGTGGAAGCATTCAGACCTCAACCGTGCAAGCACATGGTAGAGATCCCAAAAATCTGGGGGAGTTTGGGAGGACTTGTCTCCCCAGAGCTCAGAGTAGCTCGGATGGGTGGAGAAGGTGGCCTCATTGCATATACTGACCTCTCCAAGGCTCCTCTCTACCAGTCAGCACTCAGTGCATTTATAATGTCCTGGGCAGGTGGGAATAACATGCCATTTCCTAAAGGGAGTCTCCTCAGCACACCATGCATACAGTGGGTGCACAGCAGATGCTTGAAGGCCTGCACAGCGAGCACTGAGTGAGGGTCTCCAACAGCACATCGGAGTAGCACTGATCACTGTGGGTCTAGCCTAGCCTGTGCGGGCCTCCTGTGGGTGATTCTGGGATGGGGCTGGATTTGGGTTTGTGGAGAGAGGAGAGGGAGCCCTCCAGAAAACTGCAGAGAACAGAAACCCAGCAGCTGGCACGGAGATGGGGTCGCTTTGAGAAGCCTGCACTGGTGTGCCTGGGGCTGAACCCCAAAGGGGTCTTCATGTCCCTCTGGGTACAAATCAAGGTCCCCTAAATGCTGCAAACACAGGCACAGAGACTCAGCCCTCAGAATCACCCCTATTTCCTGGCAAAGCAGAGGAAAACAGCACATGAATGCCATAAAGTTATTGAGTTCTTTTTTCTTTTTATTGGCAAAGTAAATATATTTTTATGAAGGACCAAAGAAAATATACATAATTGTAACATATGTACACCAGCTTTATAGATTTTTTAATTTCAAATTTACACAAATGTTGATATGTTATTAAAAGATACTTTATGTAGATGTACCTATGTACAGCTTATTTACATACATTCATAGGATGTGAAATAAACCTGTCAAAACAAGCTAGTTCATTTGATATTAATTTCTAGACAAAATAAGGAATGCATTTCTAGATCAGGATTCGGAGGCTCTATCTAGTTCTCCTACACGCAATGCAGCCTGCTCCCCTCTCTTCCCCAAGGTGACCCTGGAGGCTGGTGTCTGGATATGTCTGGAAACAGGATGAGGGGATGAGCCATGCTGGGTACAGATGCTCTGAGGCTAGCCTGCATCTGTCTGCCTGCCCTGCACTTTAACTCAAGCACATGCACTGTCGGGCCCCCAAAGAGGGGGCTTCTCAGCCTAATTTCACATCTGCCCAGGGGCCAGGTTCTGCACCCCTGACTGCCCTGCTCATACCCTCTGGTAGTCAGGCTGAGCGGGAGATCTTGCACAAAGCCACCCTCACACCACAGTGCAGCCCTGGACTTCTGGCCTACTTCCTTCTTCCCAGCATGGCTCCCTCTGGGAACTGACATTTCAAAACTGCACATTTCTTCTTCTGAACAAAAAAGTGCCAGCCTTGGCCCAGGCAGGGAGCCCAGTGGGAGAAGGTCCAGGCTCTCAGCGCCGCTGCAGCACAGGCCGGCCCGCGGGAAGGCACGAAGGCAAGAAGGCAGGAAGGCCGGCCTGCAGCCCGGGTGCTGGGGGCCCAGCCCCCAGGGACGCGGGCGTGGCTCTAGGTCTTCCTAGGAAAGGCTGCAGGCTGGGGGCTCCGGGTTCCCGCCTCCCAGGCAAGCCCCCGTCTTCCTGCAACTCCCGGGCTTCAGAAAGTGGGTTGGCAACATTGTCACGTCCCTCTGAAGAGGCAAATAAATTATTGCTACAAAATAACGGGGCGGGGGAGGGGGCGGGAGCAGGCGGGTCCTCAGTTCACCGCGCGCACCGAGCGGCTGCTCCGGGGAAAGCGGTGCACCTTGATGTGCTTGGAGAGGTGGTCGCTCCGCGCGAACTTCTTCTCACACACAGGACACTGGTAGGGCTTCACGCCCGAGTGCGAGCGCCGGTGCCGCGACAGCTCATCGGAGCGGGAGAACCTGCGGGACACGCACCACGGGCCACAGTCATTAGGGCCCGCCCCGCCAGGTGCCCACCCAGAAGGCAGGTGCAGGGCTCTACCGGGCCAGGCAGGCGCGGCCCCACCACTTCTCCGGCTCCTGAGTCACTTCTGAATCCACTAGTAAAAAGTCACTGTCCCCAGCCCCCCCTCCCCAGGGTGGCAAGAACTGTCAGTAAAAGGCTCAGTGGTGACACAGCGATCCGTTCTTGGGCATCTGGGCCTGCAAGCAGCTGGTAAATACCCTGAGGGGCTGACCCACCAGAGCCCAGGATTTACTCTCCACAGCTCCCTCCCCCCCTTCCCATCCCCCCCCCAAGCAGTGGGATCACCCTGGCCCGCACTGCAGCTAGCTACACCTTATGCTGCCCCCTAGGTAGAATTTGGGGTTCTATGAAGGTCTGCATGAGGAAGCCCATCCAGAGGGGAAACCTGGGAGAGGTGTCTCTTTCCCCAGCACTGCGGGGAGCCCCTGGCTCTTCTCTTCATTACAGCCAAGGTAGGGTCTGCAGACTTGAGCTCCCACCCCACTCCTGGTCATTGCTTTCCTGAAGGCTGGGTCCCCTAAGCTGTCACCAGACAAAACTACACCACTGCAAGGTACTTCTGAGAGTTTAAATGGTTCACCTGCCACCACCCTCTTTTGGCCACAGCCTGCCTGGGAGCAAGTGCTCCCATAGCCCAGAGGCCACTGAGAAGTAGCAGCTGCTAATGTGAGAGCTAAGGATCCCAGCTGGACCACAGGGCCCAGACCACGGGCACTGACTTCAGGCATTTGAAACTCCCCCCACCCCATGACCCTCGTCCTGACAATGAGATCCCACTCCCCAAACATACATACTGTCTTCCTCCATGTTCTACATACACTGAGCCATCCTTGGTCCCTCTTGCCACGGGCCATTTGCATATATTGGTCCCTCCATCTGAAATGCTCTTCTCTCCCCTCTTCTTGCTCCCTCCCACGCATTCCTTAGAGCTCAGCTCAAATGTCACTTCCTCTAGGACTGCATCCCATTCTAGGCTCCCATGGCACAAAATGTGACTCTCTCCTGGCCCCACCACTACTGTTAATTTTAAATTCGTTTTCAACTTTTTGATGAATGTCAGTCTGTGCCATTAGACCATCAGCTCCATGCGGAAAGACGTGTGTGTCTCGTCCCCTGTGGTCCATTCCGCAAGCAGCCCAGTGCCTAGCACATGGCAGGTGCCCAGTAAGTGCATTTACACGAAAGCATGGACACAGCAAGCACCCACGGGACGATGGAGGGCTATCACAGGGAATTCTTCTCAAGTCCCATTGCCTGAACACACACACACACACACACACACACACACGTGTGCACACCACACAACGCACATGTACACACCGCTATATACATGCCACACACATGCACATCCCAAACATGGATGCACTGCAGGCACACACGTGTCCACGCTACATGTGTGCGCAAGTACATGGTCACATCACATGTGGGGGCGTGCACATACATGAACACGTGTGCATGCATGCACGCACACACACACACACGTACCAGGTTCAGTAGCCCCTCCCTGAACCTGCGGCCACCCAGCAAGAGGTAGGGTAGCTGGAACAGCTGTCCCCAAACCAGCCAACGGGTAGCCTACCTCTTGCCTGACCCTCTGGGTGGAGGCCTTCCTTAATCCCACAGCCTGCCAAGGACTAGAAGGAACATACCCTGGGGAAGGGTCAGCCGGGGAGTAGGAAGGCCTGAGCACCGGATAGGGAGTCTGCCCAGGAGCACAGAGGACAGGCACTTAGCCTGGCTCAGCTACCTCTGGGGCCCAGGGCCTTGTTCTGAGAGAACAGCCAGGTTTCTGCACTTGGAGGCTAGCACTACACTTTATTTCCCAGAGCACCAATCGAGGCTGGCACAGAGCAATGCTCTCAGCATATGTTTGGAATAATGGAAGCCTGACTGGCCCATTTGCCAGATCTGGAAATGGAGGCTCAGAGTGATGAGGGCCTGATCCAGCATCCCCAGCATGATAGAGCAGGCAAGGCCAGAGCAAAGGTTCCGGCATAGCTCCTTACCGTGCCCTGCCCACTCTGGTGACTGCAGAGTGCCTGGCCTCCTCCACATTGCCTGGCTGGGCAGTGTCTGTCACTGGAGCCCTGAGCCAGTGAGGATGTGGCATCAATGCACCCTGCAGGTCAGAGCCTGGACCCCGCTCCCAGGCCAGGGCCACCTGCCCCCTGCAGGAGCTGAACACACAGCTTCAGAACAGGTGGGCCTGCCCAGGGCTGGGGCAAGCAGGAAGCCACAGAAACAGCGCCACCAGTAATAGTCTTTGCTGAGCCTTTCTGGGCACCAGGCACTGGTGTTATCTTGTCCCTTTCTGGCCGGAGAGCCAAGATCAGGCCCAGAGAACCGACAATACCACAGCAAGGGCTCAACAAGGACAAGGGGGTTGCCAGGGTCACACAGCCAGCGGGATGGTTGGCTCCTTTCAGGTCCCCACCCCACCGGGAGCCCT
Organism: Ursus maritimus; assembly: GCF_017311325.1. NCBI lineage: Eukaryota > Metazoa > Chordata > Mammalia > Carnivora > Ursidae > Ursus > Ursus maritimus. Next base: position 485,760 of record NW_024423786.1, read on the forward strand.
GCATGGTCTTCAGCAAGCTCGAGAACCATCTTGGGCCTGTTTCCTCACTCATCCAATGAAGACCTTGGGATTCCAGCCCACCTTCTGGGACTCGTCTCAGAGGCCAAAGGAGTTGACACAAATGCCACAGTGGCCCTCTCACCATGGGGACACTGAGGGAGGCCTGAGAGCCAGGCCTGTGAATAAGCTGTCCCTACCTGCAAGCTTCTTCCCTGCTGCCTCAGGGTCCTGTGACTTGAGGGGTCCATCCCTGGGAAGTGAGCCTCAGAAGATTCCTACCTCACACCCTCACACACATTCTCCCAGACAGCAGCTACTGGAGGAGCCTGAAGGCCACACAGTGGGAGGGAGGCCACGTGGCTAAGATGCACGCCTTACAGGCCGCCTACTGATCAGGTGACCTGAGCAAGTCACCAAGCTCTCTGAGGCTCAGTTTCCCCACCTGGAGACAGGGAAATGACAGATCTGCCTCACAGGACTGTGAGGATTGTAAAAGGCATTGAGTGTTTAGAACAGTGCTCAGCACATGGCAATTATTCAATGACTGTGAGCTCTGATTACCTGTAAGGAGCTCAGCGCAGCACCTGGTCCCTGTTGATGTCCAGGGGCACATGGGTCAGTACCATGATTCATGCTGCTGAGGTGCAGGAGAGGGAAGCAGCCCATAACGACAGCCCCACAACTGGCACATACTGCACCTTTGTGCAAAGCGCCCCTTCCATCAGCCAGAAAACCATTACTGTAGATAGTCAGGTCTCAAGGGCTGCAATGGGAACGGTGCTCCCTGGAGTGGTACAGTGCACAACCTGTCCAACAACACTTGGGGGCTCTGCCAAGAGTGAGGGGAAGAAGTTAGAGTATACCTCGTTGAACAGGAGCAGCAGTGATACAGGAGCCAAGAGAGCAGGCCAGCAGCGGACCCCTGGGTCTGAATCCTGTCCCTGCCACATCCTGGCTCTGGGGCCTCAGGCCTGCAACTACCCTTTTCTGGGCCTCCCATGTCCACTGGGGATGACCACAGTACCTGTCACATAGGGCTGCTAAAAGTTATTAAAATTCATATTAGCTGCGGAAGGAGGGTATTCTTTCTGGATGGAACAGGTTGGCCATTCCGGAACAGGACGTTCTGCTGCGGTGAACAAAGGAGGCCTGTGTCCGAGAGTGTAGCAAGGAAACTTCTAGGAAGGCAGGCAAACAGCCACTTCGCAGACAGTTAGATCGGGATAGGAAAAGTCTGGTTTGGGCCCCATCAAGGATGCCAGAACCACGTCCCAAGAGAGGAGGGGATAAGGAATACTGGGTTCAGGACCAAAAGCAGAAGGAAGTGGGGGCTGGTTACCTGGCAAATGATGACCTGGCGGGGGTGGGGGGAACACCATTCATTTCACAAAGGGACACAGGATACAGTGCCAGGGCCAGAACCAGCCCAGCAGGATAGAGAGCAAACTGCTCACCAGGGCCACCAGGAAGAAAGGCAGCCTTGGGGGTGGTAATCTCCCCACATGAGAAGGCAGGCAAGTACGCAGGGGTGCTGCCTGAAGACCAGCGGCAGGTGGAGATCCTCCTTCCCACCATTTGAGCAGGCCACCTCCCACGGGAGGTTTGCCCAGGGGGCTAGAGAGAGCTCCTGAGTCTGGGTAGAGGAGGTCAGGGAGGCAAATAGCCTGGGTTGAACTCCTGACTCTGGTACTCACTAGCTGTGTGACCAAGAAGAACTTACTTAACTATTCTGTGCCTCAAATTCCTCCTCTATAAATGGGAACAACTACTGATGCCTACGGTGTGGAGTCGCTTGGAGCATTACATGAGTTACTTGGGAACGTTCAGAGCATGCATTAGGAGCCACTGTCATTGCCATTGTTGTTGTTGGCTCTTCTCCCCTAGCCCAGAAGCTGACACCTGAAAGAGCTGCTGGCTTCGTGGGGGAGAGAGGACACCCAGCCATTACGGTACCAGGCACACAGGGAGAGAGGTTGAGGAAAAGGCCAGCCACGTAGCTGCAGGCGTCAGGTTTCCAGGTGGGAAAGGTATGTCCACCAGACTGCTGGTGGGTAAGGGGGGCTGAGGCACCTGCCTGAGGGCACACCCAGAGCCATGCTCACTAGCTCCAGCCCTGTGGGCTCTCTGGGAAACGCAGATTGGTGCCTCCATGTCACGGAGCTGTTGTAAGGACTCAACAAGCTTATCTATGTGACATGTGCAGAACGAAGCAGGGACCTTCGCAAGACCAATTACCATTGCCATCAGGAGGAAAGTGTTGGAGACAGAGGGTGCAGAGAGGGCGCAGAGAGGGCGCAGAGAGGGCACAGAGAGAGTGGGGGCCTGAGTGGGAGCCTGCATTGTGGAAGGGAGGTTGGCAAGCAGATCGTGCCAGAAAGAGAAGTCTGGAGAGGAATCTAAGTGTACCAAGGCACAGGAAAAGGCCAGAATAGCCTCAAAAGGCAATGAGTTCCTCATGGCAGTAAGTACACAAGCAAGGGTGGGGATTTGTGGAAGGTATTCCCGCTCTGAGAACCTCAGAGCAGTGCCCAGCATGGTCAGAAAATATGGCGCCTGTTATCATCACTACTACTGCTGTCCCATCCAGACCAAGCTGCCCCAAAGCCGGTCTGTCCTCCTGCCCAACTACTGCAAGGGCTCCCTCCACATACAAGGGACAGGCACATCTTGTGTACATCTCCAGGTGCTCAGGATTCCTGAAGGCCAACTCTGCATTCTCAGAGAAAAAGCTCTCCCAAAGGGCTGGTCCCTTCAGCTCCCTGTGCCTCCATCACCTGTAACCGCCCACAAAGGCCAGACCCTATTCCAGGGGAACCTTGGGAGAAGCTGGGGATGTGTGAAGGCCTAGGAGTGGCTGGAGGCAGGGATGGCTCCATGGTCAGCTCCACAGAGACCTCGCTATGCCAGGCACACACTAGCAAAGGTGAATCCCCTCCATGAATCCCACTCCCACTTGCTTGCACACCTCCTACAATGGGGAACTCATCACTTCCAGAGGCTACTGTGCTAGATTTGAGATATGCCTCCCTAAGATGCACTCTGGGCTGAGGGTTCCATCTGCTCTCTGGGACAGCCCAGAGGAAGGCAGATCCCCTCCTCCTGGGGGATTGGAACAAGTGGTCAGCCTTCACCAAGGACCACACACTTCCTCACCGTGGCCCTACCCAGCCTCATCCTGACTAGAGGGGCCACTCGCCAAGAGTCAGCAGTGGCCAGGGGACAGTGCCCAGGAAGGTGAGTCCATCATGAGTCAGACCAGTGCTCTGTCCAGCCAGATGCCCAACCCCTCCACAGCCCTGCCCCCCACCAAGAAGAAAGTGCATCCAGGAGGAGTCCCTGTGAGTCTGGGGCACTTCCAAAATGGCACCCTTCTCAGACTCTGCTCTTGTATAAGTAACAGGACCACCAATGAGAAGGGGCAGGGTGCCCCTGCACCCCGACCCTGGTAGGGAGCAGACCCTCCACTTCACTGATGAGGAAACTGAGGCTTGGCCAGGGGGGACCTCCCCCAGGGCACACAGCAAGTTGAAGGCTGACCTAGGCCGAGGCGCCCCGCCATTGCCGCCAGCCACCCCCTACCCCAGGTGTCACAACGCCCCTCCCTTCTACAGTTGAGCGCCTGCCTCTGGGGCCCCAGTGCCTCAGCTTCTCCCCCAACCCCCAAGCTCTGACCATCAACACCGCATATCCACCACCGCGTCGGGCCCTGCAAGTGGCCCCACGGGTGGTGCACCTGTCACCCTAGGGCCCACACGGCAGACTGTGGGAGAGCCCAGCTGTGGTACCCTGAGCACAGGAGCTCCTGGCTGCCTGCTTTTCAGGAAAAGGTGCACAAGCCCACCTGGAGGCCCATCCAGCTCTGCCACCCGCTGGCTGCGTAGCCCTGAGCAAGACCCCTGTCCTTTGAGAGCTGGTTCCCTGCTGTACCGCACAGAGTGGAGTCCGGAAGAACTCTTTCACCTTCACTTCAGCATCCCCCGCCTGGTCCTCCCCTCTTGGTTGTCCTTTGAAGTTTCCAAATACACCTTCAAGTACCCCCACGGGAGCAAGGACCAGGCCCAGCCCATGACTCCAAGAACATCTACAAGTGAAGCTGCCCCTTCTGGTTGGAACAGCAGCGTTTCTGGGATGTGACTTCTCTGATAGGCCCTCTGGGCTGGAATCCCATTTACAAAGTGGTATGGCCTCGGGCAAGTTACCTAGCTGGTCTGAGCCTGTGTGCCCAGCTGAAAGATGGCATAAAGGGTAGAACTTACCCTTAGGGGTGCTGTGAGGCACAGAGGGAGCAGTGCACACATGGCCACAGCCCCCTCTGACACACAGCCCTTACTCCATCATTTTTAGCTGCCCTTGTAGCTAAGAAAAGAGCCGTTCTGCCAAGGCCCAGCTCCTCACCCTCAGCATGAGCCTCAGCAAGCCCTACTGGTCGTTATGAAACTGGAGACCAGTTGCTTTCAGGCTCTAGTGATCACCAGGGACAAGGAAACCTCTGGGCAGCCATGCCCACTCTGGCCCTGCTCCTGCCTGCCCCCTTCTCGCCTTCCTAATCAACCTTATCTAATGGTAAACCAGGCCTTGAGGACACACCCAAGGAAGCAGAGATGAGCCAGCCGTGCTCAGTGCCCGGCCTGTCACCTGTCATACTGACCTCCAGCCGCAGCCCGGCCAGGTGCAGGCAAAGGGCTTCTCGCCTGTGTGCCGGCGCAAGTGGGCCTTGAGGTGGCTGCTTTTGGTGTACATCTTGCTGCAGCCGGGGAAAGTACATTTGTGCATTTTGATGAGTTCTGCTGCCGGATTCTTGGGGAACTTCTGGCCCATGAGTAGGCCGGTGGGGCCAGGCCCCAGGGGTCCCGACCCAATGGGCTTGGCAGCAATGGGCACAGGGGCGATACGCACGAACTTGGAGGACAGGTTCACATTGGAGGAGGGCACCACCTGGGGCACAAGCGCAAAGGTCTGACCCTGGATATTGACCAGAAGCTGGGCCACCTTGACACTTTCCGGCGCCTGCCCAGGGGAGGCAGGCTCTGTGCCTGATTCCTGCTTCACCTGCACAGGCTGGATCTGCAGCAGCACGGGGATGGGGCCATCAGATGTGGGCCCCCCACCTGGGTTCTGGCTGCTGCTCGCACCGGCACTGCCCAGAGTGGGGGTGCAGCGCTCTCTCCCACTGGAGCCAGGATGGAGGTGGCCCCTGTGTGGCCCGGCTGAGAGCTGGCCACAGACCTCTGAGTCCTTGCTGTTGCTCTCTGGGGCCTCCTTGACCCCCAGCTCCATGTTTTCCTCCAGAAACTCTTCAATCTCCTCCAGGGTGGGTTGGAAGGGCCTTGGGACATCATCGGGGTCTCCCACAGGAAATTTGGGGAAGCAGAAATGCTCCCCCTTCACAGGTGCTGGTGCCCTCCGCCAGGCCCCCCAAGCCATGGGGCCACTGCTGGCCCCAATGCCACTGCCACCGCCACCGCCCAGTGTGGCCTGGGACAGCAGGAAGTCCAAGATACTGTCCTGGCCCTCGGCACCTGAGCCACCAGTGTAGCAGGAGCAGACAGCTTGTGAGTCCGGGCTGGCACAGGAGCAGAGGCTGGAGGCGTCGCTGTCATCCTCCGAGAGGGGCGAGGGCAGCATGTGGTATGCCCGCCCACTGGCCAGCCTGTCGCCCAGATAACCAACTGGGCATTTCGGCGACGAGAAGTTCTCGTCCACTGGAAGCAAGTGGTCCACCATGCTGGCCTGGCCGTGCCGTTGGCGGCTGCAGAGAGGAACAAAGGAGGCTTGGTCAGGAGGATGGCATGCTCACCTGCCACCTCGCAGGCCTGTGCCCCCACCCCACTGCCAGCCCACAGTCTCCCATTGCCAAATGCCTGGATCCTGTCTGTATCCCATCCCGTGGGAGAACTCTGTCTGCAAGAGTGTTTTCCAAAATTACACCACCTGTTTGCAAAAGAGTGCTATCCAAGCCCATTGCACAATCCAGGGTACTTTTGGTTTCAAACAGGTTTTCCAGAACAATTCAGGAAAGAACACCCGTGTAAGTGTGAATGATTGAATGTGAGTGCATGTGAGCGAGAAAGTACGCACGGAGGCTGTCTGTTCCCTGAAACGGCCAAGGTTGGGGAACCTCGTCCTGCTAATTGGAGTGGCTACATTTCTGAGGACACCTGACATCAGCTCCATTCTTGTTGAGTCACTGGAAGGGGGTAGGAGAATGGCCATTTGCCCTCTGACCCCTGTGTTGTTGGGGCCTGGGTAGGGTTGCCAGATTGAGCAAATAAAACTACAGGCCACCCAATTAAATTTGATTTTCAGGTTTTAAAAAACCAGCAACTTGTAACATAAGTATATCCCAAATATTAAATGGGCCATGATTTAAAAATTACTTTATCTGATATTGAACCTTAACATGGCAGTCTATTTTAATCAGGGAAGTCTAATTTGTGGCAAAAAAAAAAAAAAAAATTAAAGACCCACATGCGCCTGTCCTCGCAGGCTGTTTCTCCATCTGAAGGGGGGCAGCTCAACCACCCTCCCATTCTCAGACTCCTCCAGCCTCACCTGCCTCCTCTGTGAAATGGGAAAGTCAGGGACAGAACAAAATGCTCTCAATTGTACCCAGACACTTCACCACTGGGTGGACAGGACCCTACCCCATGGTGATAACTCACGAGCACAGAAGTGGACCCAGGTCCCAGAGCACCTGCACGGCCACTACCTCATTTTGATTTCACAGCCGCTTAGTGGGATAGAAGATAAGATACCCTTGACCCTTAGCCCATGGAGCACTCACCACCTCAGGAAGGCCCAGCTAACTTCTGTCTCCCTACTAGACCATGAACTCCATGAGGGCAGGCTAGGCTGCTGGGTCTCCACTGTGTTCCCAGCTTCCGGCGTGCCCGCTGGTGCCCAGGAGGGTCTCAGAGAATATCAACAGAGAAGAGAGGGACATCTGCGTCCTCTGAAGGCCATGCTCGGTCCGGTGTCCAAGGAGAGTCAACAGTGTACGGCTGTAATAGGGCCACCTCTGTGGACTTTTGTCCCCGCCCAGTGACCAGTGAGGCTCGGGAAAAGGGAACATTCTACATCTGAAACCAGAGATTCTCTGCTGCCTGTCACCACTCTGCACCCACCCCTATGCTCTGTCTTGAGGACTACTCCTGGACCTGGCACACAGCATGACCCAAGAGTCAACAAGTCAACAAGCCTGGCCAGGGACAGAGACCTCTCAGGGCCATCTAGGATCATCATCAGCTGTGCACTCCCCAAATCTCAGTTTCCGCATCTGTTCCAGGTCCCAATGACCTCAGTTCCCCATTAATCCAGGAAGCCTCATGGAGCTCCAGGAAACTAAGGCAAGGTAGATGCCCTTGGCAATCTGCACCTAGGGCAGTTTTACCAGGACACTTGGCCCTTTGATTTTAAATACTCATCTGACGATTTAAAACTGGGAGTTTCAAAATACACACTAATCACCAAATCAGGTGGTGAGAAGGAATGAAAGCGCCAGATAATGTGAAGGGCAACGAGCCCACACGGGGCCCTAGGGCACGCCACCACCCCTTGCACCCACCCTCTGAGCAGGAGTTTCTGCTCCTCCCTCTGCAACTGAGCCGGGCAGCCTCAGGCAGGTGCCATAACCTCTCTGTGTCTGTGTCTCGGTCTGCTGGGTGGGGCTGCTGCTGGTGGGGCCTAGTTCCCAGGGTGCTGAAAGAGTTCAATGAGCTGACACAAGTTGAACACTTACTACAGGGCTGGCACATGCAGGTGTTGGTCAGTACCAGCCATTAGGATTAACTTCCAAATAGGTGAACACATGGTCTTTCTGTCCCTCCGCTGTGATCCTAAGGAATCAGGGGAGGCTCCAGCCTTCCTGGAACCTAGGAACGGGCCTTAACTGGTGGTAAGAGGCAGATCCGGCCATGTTCTTGCCCACTTAAAACTCTCCCCCGAAATGTGATCACCAGCTGAATATTACATGATAGTAAGGAATTACTGTTAATATTTTTAAGTGTGATGATGGTATTACAGTTGATAACTGAGATAGTCACAGATGAAATGGTATAAAAAGAAAGAGCGGGGGCGGGGGGGAGTGCCTGGGTGGCACAGTGGTTAAGCGTCTGCCTTCGGCTCAGGGCGTGATCCCGGCGTTATGGGAGTGATCCCGGCATTATGGGATCAAGCCCCACATCAGGCTCCTCCGCTATGAGCCTGTTTCTTCCTCTCCCACTCTCCCTGCTTGTGTTCCCTCTCTCGCTGGCTGTCTCTATCTCTGTTGAATAAATAAATAAAATCTTAAAAAAAAAAAGAAAGAAAGAAAGAAAGAGCAGGGGAAATAAGTCGTGTAGGGTAGGGTAGGAGAAAACCTCTATTAACTTCTCCAGGAACTGTGACCCCCTCTTCTCCCAGCAGCCCAGCATCTGGGCCTTGCCCATCTCTCTCAGACCTCACCTCCACCTGCTCCACTCCACACTGGCTGTGCCCTCTCTGTGGGTCCCTCTTCCCCAATGCTCCCAGTGGGAGTGCCTTATTTAGATCTCAGCTCTGAAGTCACTGCAGGGGGGGTGGGGGCCTCTCCTGACCACCCTCTGTCAAATCATCCCACATTGTATTCTTCCAGCAGTTGCTACCAGGGGGAAACTGTCTTTGCTATGTATTTGTGTACTTTATTTTCTGTCTACCTCCCCACCAAAATACAAGCTGTTCTGACTATCCAGTCCACCGCTATCCCAGAGTCTAAAAGAGGACCTGGCAGAATTTGCTGGTTGAGTGAGTGAGAGGTTCTTGGGGAAGTCAGGCAGGCAGTAGGGGCATGTGGATTCCACCAGGAATAGAATGGCCAGGGTCAGGCAGAAGAGTTTTAATGCAGGGCTGAGCAGCCTGGGCTGGACACTCAGGCACTCAGAGCAAAGAAGGGGCTCTGGGGCTACCCCCAGCACTGGCATAGAAAAAGGGCCTGCCAGGGCTGGAGGCAGCCGGCTCGGGCACTAAAACACAGCAGCACATGGCAGGGCCAGAAGCACAGCCCAAAATAAGAGTCTCTGCTCCCTGCGCCGTCCGCAGGCCCCAAAGTCGCACAGGCCAGGCGTCCTCCCACCTGTAGGACGGTGGGGGCTCCCAGTAGCCACCGAGTCCTTGGGGGAAAGGTGATCTCAGGGACTAAAGCATTTGGGGATTTTTGTCAGCTCCCCAGGGACTGGGCGAGAAAACATCCCCTCTGCGTCCTGGGAAGGGGGGTGGTCCTTTGGGAATACCACGGTGGGGAGGAAAGAGGGAACCCGACAGACGGCCATGGTGGGTGGGGGTGGCCTCTCCGCTGTCCCCCGCCACCACCCCCTGGCTACCGTTCTGCTCATGTTCAGTGGAAAGAACCAGGGGCTCTGCGTGGGTAGTAGGAGTACGAGACGTGTGAACAGTGCGGGTGTGCGAGAAGGGGTGTGAGTTCATGTCGTGTGATCATGCGTGTGCGGGGCGTGGTGCGCGGCAGCAGTGTGGCTGTGCCGGAGGATGTCCCCGACATACCCGCGCGTGGAGCTGGCGTGGGTGCCCGCGCGGGTGTGGGAAGGTGCGTGGGAAAGGAAGACATGGGGGACCCGCTCAGACCCCTCGGTAGAGCCCCGCAGCGCTGTCCGCTGGGCACCATGCCCTCGGCCCGCGCCCCCTCCCCCAGAGGCCACGGCTGCGGTGACCGACAGTAACCCCACCACCACAGGGCACTCCGTCCCCCATCCCCAGCCTCTGACCGGACGGCGAGTCTGCCTGTCCGCTCCTCTCGCCAGGCCCGGCCGGGTGCCCGCCATATGGGAGGGCCGGACCGCAAGGCGCGCAGGACTGGAGGGGCCAGACGCCGAGGCGGCGGCCCGGACCTGCGCGGGGAAAGTGCCTATGGGCAACTGGGGGTCACTCTCCCACGGGCTTGTCCGATCCCCGGCCCCGCGCGGGGGCTCACCCCGCTCCTCCGACATTTCCTCGGACACTCGCGCGGAGCTTGGGCCAGCCGCGGGGGAACCGGGCCACAAGACCAGAGACCAGTTAGCGCTCCGCTGCCCCACTCGGGTCCCAACCAGCCCCCTGGGCGCCCGGAGCCGCGTCCACGCGGCGGTCCGGCCTCCCCAAGCCTCTCCCACCTGAACTTGGCGCACGCCCGGCTAGCGGCCAGGCCCCGGCGGTCCTGAGGCCCCGGGGGCTGGGCTGGGGGCGGCAGCCTGGCTCCCGGTCCGGAGGCGGCCGCGGGCCCAGCCGCGAGTCCTGCTTTGGTTCGCTCGCCCGCTGGCCCGCGGGTCGCTGCGGCGGAGCACTCGCCGGCCGCCGCTAGCTCGGCGCTCACTCCCCGCGGCTCACGTGACGCCGCGGGCGCCGCGAAGGCTCGCAGGAGGCTCGGCCCCGGGCGCGCGCCCCATTGGCCCGCGCCGCGCGTCACGCGCCCCGCCCCGCCCCCAGCCCCGCCCCGGCCGCGCAGGGCTCCGCCGCCGCCCGCGCGCTCCCGGTCCGGGAACCACCGGCCCCGCGCGGCCCGCCGTCCCCAGCCACTGCCCCTCCCCCAGCACGGCCGTGGGCTCTCGGCGTCCGCGGGAGCCGCTTCTGAAGCTTGGTCCCCACGTGAGAACGCGAGACGGGCCTCGGGCCCCGCCCAAAGCCCTGAGATTGTCCCGAAGTGGGGTTTCCAGGCGGGGGTCTTGGGGCCGCCCGGGCCAGGTCTGCCCTCCACCCCCACTCCCACCTCGAGCCCGGTACCGGCCGCTGTATCTCCGGCTGAGAGCCGGGAAAGTCGGGGACTTGCCTTAGGGAACGTATTGTTGGAGAAATACGGTACAGTCTTTCTGCTGAGCAATCACGGTTACCCCCCGGGGAAAGTGCGCGCTCGCGGCACTGCCTCCGCGGCCTCCCAGAAGGTCTGAGGGCGATTGACCCCTGCCTCAAATCACTGACACCCGTGTCTGGGCCAACGTCCTGAAGACAGAGCAGTGCTCCGCAGGCTACCAAGGCCGTGCTCAGGCTGCTGGAGTCCGCAGCAGTCCCGGGACGCGTTGGCATCCCACTCAGAGGTGGGAAGAGGGAGGTTCAGAGTGACTTGACCAAGGAGTACTAGTGAGCCGAGCGTGCCAGGCACCCTGCTGCGCCCTTTACCCCACACTCCTGTGGGATCCTCAGCCAAGCATTTACAGATGAAGAAACGGACTCCGAGGGGCCGCGGTCCTCCCCCAGGTCACTCAGCGGGTAAGAGAGAGCAGGGGGTGAGGCAGAGCCTGTCTGTCTGCCCCAGCGAGGGCATCTTCCAGGCAACCCAGGGACACGTGGGCAGAGGTCCTTCTAAGGAGTGAACATCCCTTCCCTTCCTGGCCTGGGATGTGGAGAGCATTTTCTCCGCTCCCCTCCCAGCACACTGCCAGAGCAGGAACGCATGGCCAGGAGCTGTCTGGGCTCTCTGGAATGTTGTGGGTCTGGGCTCCTGCGTCCATGCCAGCGCTGGCCCTGGATCATGTGGTTCTCCCTGTGCACCCAGTGGGGGCCAGGGATGCAGCGCCTGCTGCCATCCCGGCAGCCAAACCGGGGCTTGGTGGGCAGGTGTGGAGGACACTGGTGTTGAAGATGACATAAGTTCTAGCAGCTCGGACACATAGGTGGTCAGAAACTGAAGAGCAGAAGGGCGCCTGGGTGGCGCCATCGTTAAGTGTCTGTCTTCCGCTCAGGGCGTGATCCCAGCGTTCTGGGATCGAGCCCCATACCAGGCTCCTCCGCTGGGAGCCTGCTTCTTCCTCTCCCACTCCCCCTGCTTGTGTTCCCTCTCTCCTGGCTGTCTCTCTCTCTCTCTCTCTGTCAAATAAATAAATAAGATCTTTAAAAAAAAAAAAAGAAAGAAAGAAACTGAAGAGCAGAGAACGATAAATCCTGTGCGACTTCACTTCCGTGTGGAATCTTAAAAACTAAAAACAAACCATTCATAGAAAAAGGATCAGACTTGTGGTCACCAGAGACAGAGGGTGGGGGGAAAGGGAATTGGGAAAGGTGGTCAAAAGGGACAAACTTCCAGGTATAAGATAAGTAAGCCCTGGGGTCTTCAGGGACAACATGACGTTCAACACTGCTGTGTGATACACAGGAAAGTTATCCCAAGAGTTCTCACCAGAAGGAAGTTTGTTTTCTTTTTTCGCTTTTCCCTTTTATTATATGTATATGAGATGATGGCTGCTAACTAAACTTACTGTGGTAATTATTTCACAATGTATGTGAGTCAGACCATTACGTTGTACATGCTGAGTTCATACAGTGCTGCATGTCAATTACGTCTCAATGAAACTGAGGGAAACGAACCTGAAGGACAGCCAAGATACTCGTTACAACCTGAGTCAGATCATGTCTCTCCTTGACTCAGAACATTCCAGTGGCTCTCAGCTATCACAGCCTGCAATGCCCTACAGGAGCTGTACCCCAGGCCCCATTACATCCCTGACCATACTCTCTACTCCTTTCCCCTTGCTTATATCACTGCAGCCACCCTGGCTTCCTTGCAGTTCCGCAAACATACAAGGCACAGTCCTACCCCAGGGCCCTTGAATGTGCTGTTCCCACTGCCTATACAAACTCTTCCCCACAAATTACATGGCTCCCTCACCTCCTTCAGGGTTTTATTCAGATGTTATCTCCTCAGGGAGCCCTGCCTTAACCACCCAATCTAACACTCTCCCTAATATTTCCTATTCCCCTATCTTGTTTAACTTTTTGTATTGTCATTTATTCCCTGCTAATGTATTAAACAATTTACATTTTATTTTGTTTGGTTTTGGTCTCCTCCAATAGAATGCATGCTCCACCAAAGCAGTGATTTCTGTCCATGTGTTCCGTTCATATCTCTAGCACCAAGCACACAGTAAATGCTCAATTGTTGAATTAATGAATTTCTGAAAGACTTAAAGCAAACAGGGTCAGCCTGAGAAGAATTAAACAGGGCTGAGGAACCTACCCCAAATGAGTTAAGAAGTTGGCCACTGGAGAAATTAGAAGATCAGTCCACCCCCCCCCCCCCGCAAAGAGACCCAGAACACCCCCCAAGCTAGTTTCCAAGGAGTGCCTTTGTACAGAGTGCCTCCTCTCTGGTTTGTTCTCCTCCTCCCTCCAGCACCCGAGTTGGCCTTGTTAACTGCATCATCCTTCAGACATCAGCTCAGACTTCTCTTTGTGGAGGACATAGTCCCGTGAAAACCTTATTTCCAGGCTACACGAGGTCTCACATGTCTGTCCCTCATGGCGCAATATTCAGAATGTAGCAGGGGCTCAGTAAACTTGTATTGAGTAAATAAACAGATGAATGAGTGAGTGGGGACACTGGCAGCCCAAGTCCACCTGAGCAGCTAGGTATGGCATTCACCCCAGGCCATACTGAAGGAGAAAAACCCCCAATGTAGTGGGGAGAATCTGTTACTGGAATTCTCTGCCCAGAAGAAAAGGAAGCCAGGGAGTACTCTTCCAAGCAGAACTGATAAAGAAAAAGAAACGTTTCCCTTCACACTATGAAAACCTCTAACATAGTTTCCCCTAAATTAATTCCTTTCTACTTCTGCATCCTCTCATGTGGAGAAGGGCCTGAGTCCCTGGCGCCTGTCCAGCTCTGACCAGTTGCAAAGGCCCAGGAACAGAAGTGGGGCTTACATCTAGGGTAAGCTTTGGGCAAGTTAGTTTGCCTGTCAGAACCTCAGTTTGCTCACCTACAAAATGGGTGCCAAGACCCCTGTCCTAATTGCTTCACGGGGTTGTTGGAGGAGGAAATACAGTACTAGATGGGAAAAGGCATTGGAAAAGTAGAGAGGCTGGGAAGAGACAGTTATCAGCCCTGGGCAATGCTGCGAAATGGAAGCCCTGGCACACAGCACCCCAACCCCCCCCCCCGCCCCCCGCAGCAGGGCGATGGCAATGCTCTCCCAGGGTGGCAAGGTGCTCCACCTGGGGAGGAGGGAGCGGCATTGCTGAGAAGCGTGTGTGCAGGCCACCTTGGACAGGAGGCATTCCAGGGTGTGCTCGGCCAGAAAATGCAAGAAAGCCTATGAAACAGTGGCCACGTTGTCGATGGAACCAAGTGTGGATTCTCTGTTCCCTTACAGATTCGAGCCCAAGCCTCTTGGACTGACATCCAGGCCATTCACTTGAGTAATCCTTTTACAAAATAACACCTGCACATTGCTTTAGTGAAAGGCATGAAATAAAAAGTAAAATTCCACTTGGCCTGAGTCTCACTCAGCATTTCTGTTTTGGTTTTCGTATGACCTGATTGTAAATAATATGCTTGTCTCCGTTGTGTTTATAATGGAAGAAAATGATGCCTTCTCTCTGTGTGCTGCACATTCTGTGTCTGCCCGTCCCGGTCTCTCTCTGCCCTTCTGCCCCTGCTCTGGGCCCCCAGAGGCTCATCTGCACAGGCCACCTGCAGGGGCCCTTTGGTTTCCAAGAGGGTTTGGCGGGCGGGTGGGAGGCACTGAAACAGATGAGGATGTGGGGGACATGCAGTTGGATTCGTCCCCTGTGGGTCACTGACAGGTGGCTGTGTCCTTCCGATGGGCGCAGCTCCTCTCAGGCAGCCCGGCAGAGCTTCCCGAAGCCCCTCCTCTCCTAACCTTTGCCCAAGACACCTCTGCCCCCTACTATCCCCATCCTCGCCCCAAATTACTCCTCCTCAGGCCCGTTTGGGGCCAACCCTCCTTGCTGGATATCTCCAGCTTTTAGGTTAATAAGATGGCAGCACTCACGTTGCACCTCACAGATGCTCACCTTATTTTGCCTTCACAAACCCCAGAGGTCAGCATTACAGATGAGGAAATGCTGCTCAGAGGGGGAGCGTGTCACCCAGGGAATCATAGGCAGCGTCCAATGACACGATTACCGTGGGGCACACACACACTGCCCCCCTCTGGCCGTCCAGCCCCTGGTGGGCTCCTGAGGCCTGGCTGAGGGACCTCGGGCATACGGCTGAGCCCACGACAGGGCCCGGGACACCCACAGCCGGATGGCAGGGCCTGTCCTGAGCATGCTTGCGGGCCTCACCAACTCTGCCACTCTGCCCCACGGGCAAGGGCCTGTGTGTTGTCACAGAAGCCACATCCCTGAACCACAGAGCATCTGCAGCCCTGGCCTCTCCCACCTCCCCTCAGCTCCAAATCTGCCCTCGACATCTCCCCCTGAGCACCTCACAGACATCACAAAGCAAAAGCACCCCAAGGAAAACCCATCAAGCCTGGCCCTCTGCCCCGGTGTACTAGTAAGCCCAGGCTGCTGTAACAACACAGATCGGGCTTAAACAACAGACGTCGTTTCCTCATGATTCTAGAGGCTGGAAGTCGGAGATCAAGGTGTCTGCAGGGTTGGTTCCTTCTAAGGATGGTTTTCTTCTCCCGGGGTCCTCATGTGCTCGTCCCTCTGGGCGTGTCTGGGGCCTCATCTCTTCTTCTTAAGAGCACCTGCCAGGTTGCATTAGCGTGCGCCTCAGTGACCTCATTTCACTCGCATTACCTCTTAAAGACCCTGTCTCCAAAAACAGTACATATTGTGAGGCACTGGAGGTTAGGATTTCAATGTATGAATCTGGGGGGTATAGTAACACCCTAACCCCTGGACTGCCCCCATCCCACACTTGCCTCACCCAGGGCTATGTCCAGCACCTCCCACCTAGTTACCTGCTGCCACTGTCCCCACTCCACCCCCTTCGCTCTCCCGTGCTGCGATGCAGGTGGCCAGCTAGAGCAGTCTCCTGTCTGAGAGCCCACGTTGGCTCCCCCTGGCCACAGTAAAAGGCAAGCCCCAACTTACCCTGGCATTCAAGGCTCTGAGAGACACAGCTCTTGCCAGGTGTCTAGTTGCCCCCACTCTTCCCACCCGAGGGCAGTACTTTCTCTTGGACAGCCCCACCTCGGTCAGAGCAAGGACTCTGGACTGACCTGTCTGGGATCAAACCCTGCCTCTGCCACCCCTGAGCTGTGTAACTTTATGAGAGTTGTTTCTCCTTCTTGGCCACCATACCTATAATACGGGGACAACAGCAGCAGTGGCTCAGCCATGAAGGCATCCTACCCGATCCCTCTTAAAGGGCTGCTTTGAGGATCCTCGCTGACTGATGGCCTCCAGCACCCCCACGTCTAGATCTGGCGCAGCTTCACGCAGAAGCAAGGATGTCAGGCGCTGGAGCCAGTCACTCCCACCTGACCCCCCAGCCTCCCCACAGGCAGTCTGAGCTCTGGTGCTCTCTGCCGAGTGTGGCCAAGTTGTCTCCAAGCTGCCCTGTGGTCTGAGGCTCTCCCTCTCCAGTCCTCCCTCCTGCCCCCTCTCCTCTCCCGGGTACCAGCCCGGACCTAGATCTAAGGCTTTCCTGGCTGGATCCCGCTCCTCCCTCCTTCCCCTCATCCTCCGCAGGCACTTCCCCACAAGTCTCTTGCTTGTCTGACTCCTTCTTGGCATCTGCTCTCTGAAGGTGAGAACTGGTACAGGGAGCTATCTCACAGGTTGCTCAAGGCATAAATGAATTAATACACACAGAGACCTTAGAAAAGTGCCTGGAACAGAGGAGGTCTCCCTGACTCCCAGCCCCCATGTAGTTCCCTCATGAGGGCCATTCTCAGGGACTTCAACCACCCTATGCACAGAAGATTTCTGTGTGTTCTTCTGTAGACCAGGCCTTCTTCAGTTTCCTGAGTGTGCTGTACTTCCTCTGACCACAGGGCCTTTGCACCCAGTGCTGCCTTTGTTGTGAACACTCTTACCCCTCTTTCCTATTAGCTCAGATGTTACTTCCCCAGGGAAGCCTTCACTGTGTACCTCTCTTTCAAAGCATTTTTCAAGGTTTATCCACTTATGTGTGTGTTCATTTATTTCACACTAGTCTCTCTGGGGCGAAGATTGCCAGTCCTCAGACATTCATCCATCCCTTCCCAGATCTCCCAGTTATCAGCAGAGCACAGAATGGCCCCAAAGAAAGCTTGCATTCCGCAGCCTCCCTTGCAGCAGGCCAATGGGATGTGTGCAGAAGTGATGGCTGTCCATTCTGAGTCCCCCTGTGAAGGGAAGCGGCATGCCTCCCTCCATGTTCCCTTCCCTCCCTCTCTGCTGGCTGGAATGCTGGTAGGCAGACAAGGGCAACGGACAAGGACAAGGCGGAGGAATACAGACCCAAAGAGCCGCACGGACTCTCTGCTTCGCCAGCGTGGGCTTTCAAGGACAGAAAACTAAAGTTAGTGTAGCTTGTCGAAGCTAGTATTACTTTGGGTCTCTGTTACGGCAGACATTTCTCTACCCGCGGAACAGGAACCTCTGCGAAGGCAGAGAACAGGTCCGTCTTGGTTATCGCAACATCCTCTTGGCACCTAGAAGGTCCTTGATTAATGCATGATGAGCAAGTGAATGAGTTCTTTGGGGACTGGACCCTTTCTTAGTCTCCTCGGTGACCCTCTGCAGCACCCAGCTTGTGGAGTGAAGCTGGACAGAAATCTACAGCACCACTACTGCTAGAACTTTCCGTGATGGAGGAAATGCTCCATAAGGTACCACACGCGGCTCGTGGCCAGCCCCTGGGCAGCGCACACCAGAGCTGTAAGGGAGTGTAGACAGGATGTAGATCAGAGCAGCCCCGCACACACGGAGGAGCAGGCAGTCTGCTGAAATCGGGTAGACATATGACGCAGCCTGGCACACGAGCCACGCCAGCAGGTGGAGGGAGCCTGCGAACCCTGCTCCTGGCCCCCTCAGTGAGGGTCACACTGAGGAGTCGTGTCTCGGTGGAGCAGAGCCAATCACAGTGGCCAGCCCTCCCTCATCATCCAGTGCCTGCTGACCCCCACCACTACAGGTGAGGGAGGAAGACCTGTATCTGCCCCATAGCAGGGGTCCCGAGCAGCCTGACCAGCCCCGGGCTGCTGACGAGGTGGGCAGAAAGACCTTGGACTGACCACGTGCCAGGCCCTTACTGGACACTCCGCAGCTACGCTCTCTGAGACAGACTGAAGAGCAGAGAGTCTGCTGAGTGCCACGCGCAGTGCTGTGATGCAGACAGCAGCCTGCACAGCTTGACTCTTCCCGTGTTACAGAAAAGAAAGTTGAGGCCAGAGAGGTGGAGCAGTTCACCCAAGGTCATACAGCAAACGCAGTGGCAAAGACGAAACTAGAACTCGGACCTACCTCACCTGTTTCTGCTTCATCTGCTGCTCCTCGTGGCCAACCCTGCCACTCGGAGAAATCGCCCCATAAGGAATAAGGATGGAGGCAGAACAGCTGGATGCCACAGGGCTGGAGCCCCATCTCAGACCTCACACCAGCCTGCAGGCCCCTGCGACTGGCAGTACCAACCCGACCGGCGAGGCTCTCGGTGCTGCCTGTACACCAGAAAGGGGAAGTATCATCGTCCAAGCTGGCCGCTGGCCCAGCAAGTCAGTAGAAAAGGAAGGCTTCCTCTTGGGAACACCCTGCAACTCTGCACAGGGTACAATGTAACGGGCCCATTGGTTGGAAAGAGCAGGAGCCCCCTGGGCAAAAGCCAAGTGGACAAGGGGAGATCAGGGAAGTGTGGCGGCACTGCGCTAATCTCTTTAAACAGGTGACTTTATTGAATCCCCATCGTTCCCCTCACACCAGGTTCATTTTACAGACGGGGAGACAGAGGCGTGGACAGGTCACTTACTAGGGATCACACAGCCAGCAGGAGGTGGTGCCCAGGTTCCAACCCAGAAGAGAACAAGGTAGTGGGAATTTGGGAGGTATCCGCTGCTTTCTGGAGAAGGCTTTGAGACCCTGGGAGGGGGAGGTAGGAGAAGGGTCTGGAGAGGGGACCCCTAAGAAGGTGTGAGGTGGGAGCCTGTAGGGGGCAGGTTGGGGCACGGAGGCTCCAGGCAATTCCTGGGGCAGGAAATGGCTGAAGCATACCTCTGGCAGTGACCCCTGGCATTGATGGCGTCAGTGGCTTCTGTCACTCGGTCCTCACTGTCCTTACAGCGACAGCTCTGGAAGATCCCGCTGCACGCAGGCCCAGGGGAGCAAGGACCAAAGGTCAGGGCTCTGGAGGTCCAAGTTTGACCAGCAGCCAAGTGCGCACAGGCCTGGGGTTGAGCCAAGCATGCCAGCCCACTGTGGGGATGGGGTGGTCAGGACAGAGATGTGACGCTGGCCTAGAGACTCAAAATGGCAGTGTCGTAAATAAGAGAGGAGTCCGTGCCATGCCCACCCACCAGTGCAAGCCGCTGACCGCCAGGGCTGGTACAGCAAGCTTCTCAGAACCAGGGGCCCAGGCCCCTCCATGGCCGGTCACTGCCCTCTCCCACATGACGACTCACAGCCACATACAGGCTCCAGAGCATGGGAAGGGGAGATAACAGGGTGCATGCCCCCACCCTTTAAGGCCACCATGCAGAAGGGAACACTGTCACTGGAGAAACCAAGGGCGGGGCGTGAGCTATGTGGCCAGGTTTGGGATTCTCTGCCAGTGGGGCTAGGAACCCAGACACCTGGAGTCCCATTCTGTCTCTAACCAGCTACAGAGATCAGAGCAGGTCACTACACTCTCTGGGTCCATTTTCTCCTCTGCACCAAAAGTTCAGCCAAAATAGCCTGGGAGGGGTCCTGAGAGGAGAAGTCTGAACCCACGGTCTTCTGAGGCAGTTGAGGCACAGCCTTGAGGAAGGAAAGGTGAAATCAGGCTGTGGATGGTTCCCTCAACTGCGCTGTGAGGCGGGGGGGCAAGCAATGCATCCCAGGCCATTGACGCAGCCCCCAAGCTTCCAAGCTTTCCTGGAAAAGCTTCTATGGACCAGAGCTAGTACATCAGGCAACCTTTATTAAGTGCCTGTTGTACACCAGGCATGAAACTAAGGACTAGCATTTATGAGTGTTTTCTATACGCCAGGCGCTAATTAAGTGCCTTTCAACTTCTACTTCACTCACGTCACGCAACTTCTCTGTGACGTAAGCCCTGTTGTTATCACCGTGGGAATAGTGGGCCTATAAAACAAGAACCAACCACCACGAAAAAGGAGCACTCAGAGAACAAGAAAGAATGTTTGAAAATGTAATACTTACTAGTATTCATGGAAACCCAGCCAAGACCGAGTAGCAGAACACCCTGAGAACCAAACCAAAGCAGCAGGTGGAAATTCTACAAGAAAAGTCCCATAGACAAGGTTTCCATGGAAGGAACTGAATTCACATTCAGGAAGGAAGAGCGATCAAGATCACCTTCCCGGTGAGATCTGTCCCCTCCTCGCTCCGGCGGGCAGGTGTTGATGTTGATGGCTAACAGGGAGTTACTGAGTCATTGCTGCCTGGTTAAAGTCCTCGACGCTTAATATGTTTTTCAGGCCAGGCTCGAGCCTGAGGTTCCCATCCCCTTTCCCCAGGGTGCCTGTCTTCCTAGTCCAGGGTGTCACTAGCCATCACCGGCTCTGAGCAAACTGCAAGGAACCAGCAGTGGAGCTGGGAAGTGACCGCTGATCGGCACCACAGGGCAGGCTTCACAGGTGTGCGAGGGGCAGGGTGGAGGGGTCTGTGCAAGGGTCCTGGACTTAACATGAAGACACCAAGTGCAGTGGGTTGGCACCACACCAGCCTGACACCAGCCACTTGCCAGATTCAAGGGGAAATTCCTCATTTCGAAACACAGTAAGGAAACCGGTGACCCAAGTGGGAAAAAGACAGAAGCAGAACGTGCAAGTGGCCAGTGCACACACAGGGAAATTTCTAACCTCACCACTGATCAAAGAAACACAGATTAAAGCAAGACACCCTTTTTATCTAACTGACAAGGACATTTTAAGTTATAACACTGGTGTAAAGAGGTACATTTGCAGAAAGCAACCTTGCAATATACACACCACTTTTCAGTCTGTAAGTCTGCTTCTAGAAACCGATCACAAAGAAACAATCAGATCTGTAGGCAGATTGATTTACAGGCTTGCTCTTCCCACGTTGCTTACAACTGAGAAAACTTAGAAACCATTCAATGTCCAACCATAGAAAGTGAGGATGAACTACACCAGGGGCCCATCTGTGCAATAGAATTTCATTTACCAATTTAAATTGGGTTTTCACAAGACTATTGATAAAAGTTAAAGTGAAGAAAAGAAAAACAGCATGCAAAATTTATATGGGAATTATTCTATATGTGATTAATTAAGAAAAACAGGCTTATAGAAAACATTAGAAATACACAGAGAAGTATTTACATCCATGACTTTTAAAAGTATTTACACTGAGTAATGGGATTACAAGCGATCTCTGTTTAGGGGCGCCTGGGTGGCTCAGACAGTTAAGCTTTCAGTTCAGGTCATGATCCCTGTCGTGAGATCGGGCCCCACATCGGGCTCCAGGATCAGTGATCTTTTTTTAGCATTCTATTTTTTACTTTACCGGATTTTCTACAATGAATGTATGCACACTACTTTTATAACCAGAAAAAAATATGGTCTGATTGTGTAGCTCCACGTTATTTTTTCATAGTTTTTGTGTTCATATAATAGTAAATATCCTCACTGCCCTCAAATCGGAAAATACAGACAGATATAAAAAAGAAAAAAAAAAGTCATTCATAATCCCATCATTGTTAACATTTTCTGGGTAATTACAAAAATGGAAACACATTTTACAGATTTTTAAACAATTGTAGCTACATACACATAACGTAAAATCGACCCTCCTAGCCCTTTAAGTGTAAGTTAGGTGCATTAAGTAAATTCACACTGTTGTGCAGCCATCTCCACTGTCTCTTTCCAAAATTTTTCATCTCCCCAGCCTGAAACTCCATCCCCATTAAACATGAACTCCCCAGTCCCCTCCCCCAGCCCCTGGCAGCCACCACCTGACTTTCTGTCTCTGAGTTTGGCGACTCGAGGGATCACATGTGAGTGGAATCATGCAGGATTTGTCCTCTTGTGACTGGCTTCTTTCAGGAACCGCAATGTCCTTAAGGTGGGTCCATGTCGTAGCCTATGACAGATCTTCCTTCCTTTTATTTTTTTTTATATATACATATTTTTTTATTATATTATATTAAGTCACCATACAGTACATCCCGGTTTCTGATGTGAGCTCGATGATTCATTAGTTGCGTATAACACCCAGTGCACCATGCAATACGTGCCCTCCTTACTACCCATCACCGGTCTATCCCATTCCCCCACCCCCCTCCCCTCTGAAGCCCTCAGTTTGTGTCTCATAGTCCATAGTCTCTCGTGGTTCATTCCCCCTTCTGTTTACCCCCCCTTTCTTTATTCCTTTTAAAGGCAGGTAATCAGAAGGGGGAATGAAGCATGAGAGACTATGGACTATGAGAAACAAACTGAGGGCTTCAGAGGGGAGGGGGTGGGGGAATGGGATAGGCTGGTGATGGGTAGTAAGGAGGGCACGTATTGCATGGTGCACTGGGTGTTATACACAACTAATGAATCATGGAACTTTACAGCAAAAACTAGGGATGTACTGTATGGTGACTAACATAATATAATAAAAAATTATTATTAAAAAAATAAAATAAAATAAAGGCTGAACCACATTCCATCACATTTTGCTTATCCATTCACCCATTGATGGACACTTGGGTCCCTTCTGGAGCCTTTTTCAAACAGAACAATATATTGTGTACTTCTTTCTGTGCCAATAAGCATAGATTAATAGCAGTTACTTTTACAATTTGCCTAGTATTCTGTATTTATTTAGCAAAATTTTTTACAAATAATGTTTCTTTATTTTTTATTGAAGTATAGTTGACATATGTTATATTAGTTTCAGGTGTGCAGCACAGCGGTCCTCCAATTTTCCATCATCATATACAAAACTGCAATACATCTTGTGTACTTATCCTACTATTTCTTTTTTGTTTTTTTAAGATTTTGTTTATTTATTAGAGAGAGAGAGAGACCACAAGCAGGGAGGAGAGAGAGAAGCGGACTCCCCACTGAGCAGAGAGCCCCACGCAGGGCTCGATCCCAGGACCCCGAGATCATGACCTGAGCTGAAGACAGATGCTTAACTGACTATGCCACCCAGGCACCCCTGTCCTATTATTTCTTAAAGATAAATTTGAAAAGTGAGATTTCTGAATGAAAGGGTATTTTTAGATTTGGTATCTTTTGACCGGCTTGTCCTCCAAAAATTATATTAGTCTAGATCTCCGCCATCGATGAATCCCAATCCCCATTTTCCATATCCTCGTCAATACTGAGTATTAGCACTTTATAAAAAGTGACAAAATTTTGGGCAGTTTTTGCCAATGTGGCAGGTTTTAAAAAAAGTGCCATTGTTTGAATTTGTATCTCTTGGGTTATCGGTGACGTTGACTTTTTTCCTATGCTTATATCTTACTGGTGGTTTGTGTGTCTTCTTAGGGTGCGTGTTTTATCTTCTTCTTCGTCTACTGATACTGATCTTTCTCTTACTTGAATTCTGTGCACCATGGACGTGGCCAACCCCGTTCTTGGAGTTGCCAGGTTTGTTTAGATTGACGTAACCAGATGCAGTCACGGATTCTGGAAGCCTTTGGTGTCATGTTTAGCAAACTCCTCTCTTTCAGGGTTCCACGTGGCTCAGGCACATTTTCGTCCTGCTCCATAGTGACACATCCCCTTCTAGTACTGCCATGGCTCCTGTTCTCATTAGCTTCTTTAGGCCAGTTGGAGCTTCCGCGGATGGGTGTGTGCTGAGATCAGGACCTCCCCTGTCTAAAAGTCAAGGCCGGCCAACCCTGGAGGTCTGTCCTTCCCCACACGCTTTCCCAGCTTAAGCACTTTCTCCCGTCCTGTGCTGGCCTTTTACACAACCCCCACGTTCAAGAAGAGAAAAACTCTGCGAGGCCAAGCCCCATTGCTCAGCTTCCCCAGAGGCATCTGCTTGTACACAAGAGGATTCGGGAGAAGCTACCAAGTGAGGGGGCCCAGTCCGTGGCCTTTCAAGAACCACTACTGACATGTAATGGGTAGCCATTGCGGGACAAGAAGCTCCTTCTCCAGCTGGCCAAACTGGCGGGCACCCACTCTGCCCACAATTTGGAATGATTTATGCCAAGTCAGGGTCAAACTGCGCCCCAGTCTTGCGGCGGGCCGGCTGCAGAGTGCATTGCCTCACTCAGTCCTCACAGTAAGTTTTACCTCCCATCTTGATTTGTCAGCTGAGGGGCTGGGCTGCAAAGAGGAACGTGTCTGGTGACACAGCCTGCAAGTGGCAGAGGCAGGCCGGAGGCTCTCCTGGTGCACGTCCTCGAGCTTTCTGCCCCATGTAGGGACCTGGCCCCTGGAGCAGGGACCTGGAGGGTGCGCCAGCTGTCAGGTCAGGGTGGTGTTAGACCCTCCAAGCTGTCAGCGCTGACAGGAGCATGGCCCAGGGCAGGCAAGGAGCCGGAGGTCTGAGGCTTGAGGGCCCGCAGCCATCCCCACCTGCACCCACTCCTCTGAACCCCAGCCCCCGCCCAGTGTGGTCAAACATACAAGGCATCCTGGGACATGCTTCCCTGAAGCCTCCCTGTTCTCAGCTACAGAAGCAGTTCATGCACTCACTCATTTAGCAGGCATTTATTGAGCACTTACTGTGTGCCATGCAGTGGTCTGGGGATTCAGCAGTTAGCAAGAGGCAAGGGCCTACCTTCTGGGAGCTTCTATTCTAGTGGGGATAAGCAAGGAGACAAGGGAATGGACCTCATAACTACTCATGAGAGTAAGTGCTAGGAACAGGTCATAATACTCACCCAACAGCTTTTTCTGCCCTCCTGGAGATTCTAATGCACCAACGTCCCTTGATGGCAAGACAGAGGCAAGCTGCTGCAGGAGGGCCAACCCGACAGGGCCTCTCTGAGGAGGTGACATTGCCATGAGAAGGAATTCTTGGTAAGAACTAAGGGAAGGGCAATCCAGGCCAAGGGAACGGCAAATGCCAAAGGCCCCGGCGGAAAAGAGCCTGTGGGTTTGAGGCACTGACAAGAAGTTGAGGCTGGGAGCCAGGGAGATGTGGGGATGAGGCAGAAGCAGGAGAGGAGATGAGGGAAGGCCCGGGATTCCAACATTTGGCACTACAGCCCACGGGGAGACACCACCTTCTGGCTCAACCAGCTTGCCTGTTACCAGAACGAAAGTCTCCTACTATCACCCAACCCGGGCTCCCTGCGGTGCGCGCTGGTGTTTTCTACTGTCTGCTCTCCTGTCGTTAAACGGAGGCAGAAAAAAGAAAGGAAAGAAATGCAACCCACGCGATTAACCTCCTGACCCGCTGAGGGACGCAATTTAAGGAACACTATCGTGGATGGTAATGAAGATTCGCGTTTGCGTTCCCAGAGCAATGGGAGCCCACGGAAGTGTCGGGGAGGGAGAGACTGGACCGGACTGAGGTTTTAAAGACTGTTGTGCTGTTGTATGCCAACCGGAGTGACCCGCGGGACAAGACAACGCACCGAAACGGGGGGTGCCGAATCAACGACAGGGCTGGGGCGCGGGTGGGGCCGGCGAGGGGCAGCAAGCAGCGACCCCACCGAGGCCGGGAGGAGCTGCAGGACGGCGCACGTCCGACCCCGGGCCCGGGAAAGCCCTTACCGCGCTCCGCTCCCGCCTCCCGGTGCCTGCAGCGCCTCCTATTGGCCGAACCGCTCGGGCGCCGGGGCAGGTGCCGCGTCAGCCTCCATCACCCGCAGCGGGCTTGAGACGGATGCGCGCGGAGCAGCCAGGCAGAGACGGTGCCGACTGTGAGCGGGCAGTGGCAGAGGACATGAAATGGCTTTGGGAGTAAGGGCGCCGGCGGAGCTTCAGGGCTAGCCAGGGATCGGATTGGGCTCCTGTAAGGAAAAGGTTTTGTTTCCTCTTTGAAGGCTCACGGGAAACACAAGGTGCGACACTGGCGGAGGGAGCAGGATGGGGTGGCGTGGAGAGAGCGATGTCAAGGCACACAGGCCTGGAGCCCAGCCCTGCTCAGCGGCGTGAGGGCGGGGAGGATGCTCACAGTATCCGGCCGCTCCGCCGGTCAGAATGCCACCGAGCTGGCTGTGCGACGTGTCCCCTCTGTTGCTGGGCCACAGGCAGCCCAGGGCAGAGGCGTGGCTGGGAGCAGGGGACCTTGCGGGTCGGGACAGGGCAGCTCACAGCTGACTATTTTCCTTGTCGGTCCGTCCATTCCCGGGTATCCTGGGTGTGTCACCCCCAGGTGTGTCATTCGGTTAAGGGGATCATGCTGGGATATTCTGAAGGCAAAAGCAAAGACAGAGACGGAGCTCAGCCTGGGATGGCATTGGGGTGGGGGGCCCAGCCCAATCCAGGGGGATGAAGGAAGATATGTGACATTCCATTATCTCCACGACCCCGACATGCTCGGGGAAGGGGCAGGGACAGAGGCAGGCCTGGATGGCGCACTTTCCCTTCATGGTCGTTTGCAGATGTCTTTATCCCTCTGTCCAACTACAGGTTAGAACCCAGTCGTGAGTCATGGGATCCCTTCAGTAAAGTGTAATCAGCATTGTTAAGAACAATAAACAAAGAAAAGGGTGCTATCAAAAGGGAAGGGAAAGAAAAGGTGTGTGTGGTCGCTACCGAGAACAGGCTGTGTGCTGGGTGCTGAGGAGAAGGTAGCAGACAAGACCCACACAGCCCATGCCCCAGGCACTTCCATAAACACCTGTCAGGAAGGAAGCTTAACCTTAATGCGGATGAAGAAAACCAGCCACAGACTGAGGCAGAAGGAAAGGGGAGCAGGAGGCATAGTTACACCGCAACGTCGAGATGGCTCCTCTTAGGGCATTTACATGGAAGGGCCCGGCCAGGCTGAGTCCCACAAGAGCATTCCTAGCCGAGACCTCGGCACGTGCTAAGGCACTGAGGTGAGGCAGACTGACAGGCCAGTGTGTCCGCAGCCTGGTGAGCACAGGGAGTGAAGCGGAGGTAAGCAGGCCAGACGGAAAGGCTTGCTTCCAGCCGAGGGCACTGGGAAGTTGTGCAGGGCCCTTTGCTACCCTGCCATCAGCCCTGGATCCGAGGTCCTGGGCACCCCATGGTCCAGGACTGCCACATTCTCTCCGCCTGCTTCCCAGTGACTTAGGAGTGGGCTCTCCCTGGTTCAAAACAGAACGCACCACGTGCCTGCCCTGAGCTGAGCCCCGAGTAGGGCGCTAAGGGAATGGAAGTCTGGTACTATGAGTGAGAGCATGCCCAGCGTGCCCACTGCTGGGACCGTAGCCACATGCATTCACTCAGTGTCGCAGACTCTTCTGTGTAACTCACGCACACAGCAAATAAGCCAAAAGGTAGAGAAGGGTGTTCAGTGAATAACCACTGTTCCTCCTATTGCCCCCCCCCCCCGCCACAGCGCCCCTTCCCAGAGGCCACCCTGTGGCCATTTCTATGGATATGTTAAGCAGAAAAGGATGGCCTTCTTTAATACACAATGTGGATTCTAACGCACACGCACACGCAAGCACACACGAGCACGCATACACGTGCCGCTTAACACTCTCCCTGAGGCCGTTCCATATGGATACGGGGGACATTCCCTGACATCTCAGACAGTTCCACTGTGTGTATGACTCACCATTCACGGTCAGCCCCTCCCGTGGCATAATGGGCTGGCTGGGCAGGGTAAGGGGAGTAGGGGCATCAGGTCAACGGTATTTGTATTTTTTAAAAAGATTTATTTATTTATTTTAGAGACAGAACGAGCATGGGGAGGAGCAGAGGGAGAGAATCTCCAGCAGACTCCCTGCTGAGTGTGGAGCTCAACACAGGGCTCAATCCCAGGACCCTGAGATCATGACCCGAGCCAAAATCAAGAGTTGGACACTCAACCAAGCTAGCCACCCAGGCGCCCCAAGGGTATTTGCATTTTTAAAGTGGACTAATATCTGAAAGGTATCTCACTGACTTTAGATAAGAAAATCAAAGAGGCAGGGGCTCCTAGTGGCTTAATCTGTTAAGCCCCTGGCTTTTGTTCTTAGTTCAGGTCTTGATCTCAGCGTCCTGAGTTCAAGCCCCATGCTGGGCTCCATGCTGGCCATGGAGCCTACTAAGAAAGAAAGAAAGAAAGAAAGAAAGAAAGAAAGAAAGAAAGAAAGAAAGAAAGAAAGAAAGAAAGAAAGATTGGGTTAACTGACTCCTAACCCTTTTGCCCACCAGCAACCCTGCCTAGCTCCCATTCCTCTTGTGGGCTAGGAAGGAGGAATCACTGGCCGGGGAGGGGGGATCACTGTCTCACCCCTGTAGGGCCCAGCCTCTATACTTGGGGTAACTGGAGGCCTCTGCCAGAGCATGCAGTCTCTGAATCTTCCTGCATCTTCTCCCACCGACCCCCACCCAGCCTCAGGCCATCCTCCATCCTCAGGATCAAGACCTCTTCAGCTGCCTGAAAATGGGTCTTTAGCTGGTCCTGGTCCTCGCTGGGACTTTTTTCTATGCCTCTGGCCACTTCTTGCAAAAGCAAATATTTTCCAGACAGTACTGGGCATGTTGCCACTGTCGGAGAAGCCAGGAAAATTCAGGGGCGCGAACAGCTAGGGCTGCAGAAGTCTGATTCGGATTGCGGTCTGGGCACTAGGAGCACGTGGCAGTCAGGCAGCGGAGGGGTCTGGGGTGCAGGCCTCCCCCTTCCATGCAAGGACCCTCAAGAATATTTCCAGTTCCGTCAGCATGACTCATCACTGCCTGGTGTACTCTCTGGGCATTTGAACCATGTCAGTGAACACACAGGCAAAGATTTCTGCCCTTGAGGAACTTGTAGTCTATCAGAGGAAGATAGGAAACAGACAGCAGAAAGACTCAGACAGACAATGATAGGGAAGGTCAGAAGAGAGAGATACTGTGGAGAAATAAGAAGTGGGGCCAAGTGATGTGTTCAGGTTGGAGATGCAGGCTGCAATGTGGAACAGGCCAGTAGGACCGGGGCTTGTTGAGAAGGTGACAGCAGTCTTGAAGGTGAAGGGAAGAGGAAACAGTGCAAAGGTCCTGAGGCATCTGGCCTGGTGTAGTTGAGAAATTCAAGGAGGCCAGTGTTGCCACAGCAACACGGGGAGAGTCAAAGGAGAAGGGTGAGGTTGGGTGATCCAGGAGACCACTTGGAGGCTCTTTCTGTAAACTGGATGAGGATGTCTGAGGCCGAGCAGCAGGCACAGTGTGAAGCCAGCAGGACCCTCAGCGGGACCAAGAGCTTAGCCCAGGCCAGGCTCTTCCAAGCGCTTTGCCAGTATTACTCCATTTAATGCTCACATAGCCTTAGAGGCCGGTGCACTCATGGTCCTGTTACATAGATAAGGATACCAGGCACAGAGAAGTAACGGAACTCACCCCAGGTCACACAGCTCAAAGATGGCAGAGGCCGGATTTGAACCCAAGTCCCCTGAAGCCAGAGCTCAGGCTCTTGAAGAGATACATGTTTTGGACAAAAAAGTCACAACCCTCACCCTGAGAGAAGACATTTGTAAAGACAATAGAACAAAGAGTCCTTGTCAGAGAGACGAGCTCGGGTCTGACCCCAGGCAGTCTCCCCAGAGGCGGGAACTCAAGCAAGCCCCTTGACTTCCCTGAATCTCCATCTCACCTTGTGAGGAATGGGAGCCGTGATGGTAGCTACCTGGCACAGAGCATGGCTCGAGGAGGGGGTGGAAGCATTGCCATCCACCTGGGATGCTGCAGGCTGCCCACCAGAGCGGCAGGCAGGGCTGGACAGGGGACCAGAGTAGGAGGAGCCTGCATCCCAGGGCCTGGGGAGAGCCGTTGACAGACAGGAGCCAAGAGTAGTGGTCACCAGAAAGATGCTGGGTCACAGAGTGGGGCCTGCATGGAGGGCCTCTCGGGGATACTGACCACCGGGAAAGGCAGAACAATGTGGGGGGGCGAGGCCCCAGACACACAGACCAGCCAGCTGTGCGGCCTTCACGTGTCCAGACCTGTCTGGGCCTCACTCTCGGCCCAGGGGCAGCTGGCTGAGACAGAGTGCCAGCTGCGGGTCGCAGAAGCTCCGGCCAGGATGAGAAACTCAGCTCAAGCTGGTCGTAAAATCCTTTTGTGTCATTCTTCCCCCCCCCCCCCCCCCCCGGAGGGTTTCTGTCGCTCGGGACTGTTTCTTAGGAGCACTTTTTGAAGCTCATGTCTTTACAAGTGATCTCTGCTCTCTGCCAGGAAGCTTCGGGGGCTCGGCATGTTCTGCAAAATACAAATGTGCAAATGTGCCGGCGGGGTGTGGCCACTGAGGCTGGAAGTTTGTCTTGTTCGGTTGATGTGGGCAGACTCTCACCCGCACGGGGTCCACCCTGCCTCGCTTCTTCCTCTGCTCCGGCCCCTGGCTCGCACCGCGCAGCTCTGTGTCTCGCCCCGAAGAGGAAGTCCGCTCCTCGTCCTCGGGTCGCCAGCTTCTGCCTCCTGCCTCCTGGAGGCTTGTCAAGCACATCCCCCGTGCTCACAGATCCCATCACTGTTCGGTATTATCGCTTGATTGTGTCCATCTTTCTTTTCTTTTTATCTTCCTTGCCCATGTACCGTGGATTTGAGGCCTGCTTTATCTCATCAGTGATGAAATCAGCCCCTTTCTGATACTTCTGTGTCAAGCAGCCTATTTATTCTGAGGGGAGAAACTTTTTTTCCTCTCCTCAAAACAACCCTTCAGAACGATACTACCCTCCGGGACCAGCCTTTTCCCAGTGACACCATCCGTGTGGGCCGCTCGTATTCCATCTTTTTGCCAGTGACTTTCAAATTCCTATCTCCTGCTGGGATCTCTCTCCTGAATTCCAGTCTTTAGAATCCGGTCACCTGTCTGCACCGACCCTTGGTTATTGCTCTCCCTGACCCCAGCAGGCTTACCCCTAGTATCTGTGGAACTTGGGGTGAGAGGGAAATGGAGGCACCACCCACCTGCTTCTCCTCCCTTCCCAGCTCCATCCAGAGTCTCAGGGGCCAGTGCACTCAGGCATGGACCCTGGGGCCCAAGTTCTGTCCATACCCATGCCCGCCTCCACAAGCAGCACCGTTCCCCTCCCAGGCCTAACGGGGCATATGCTTGTGATGCAGTGTCCCTTTGGGAGGGTCAGGCCTAGGAGTGGGCTCTGAGTCATCTGGGCAGAGAACTCTGGGGTCCGGATCCTGAAAGGTCACCCCCATCACCCTCTTCCCGGCTCCACGGCTGACCATCACTCAGTCCTGTAGATCCTCTTTCCGCCTCTCCCTCCCCAGTCCCCAGGACGTTGTCCACACCAACTCCCTCTCATCCAGAAGGCAGAGCGGCGGCTCTTCCCACATCTACTCTTGTCTGCTCCAATCCATCCCAATTTTTGAAAGATGTTCATGAGCATAAGCCCCTAGTTAAGCGGTTTCCCCTTGCACAACACAGACTCCGCCCCCTGCAGCCACCCCACACCCCTCCTTGCACTCGAGTCCAGCCCACTGACCAGGGCAGGCACGTCATCCCTCCAGGCCCTCCCATCAGAAATGGAGCGGCTTCTCCATCCCTTGAGTCTGGGCTGGGCTGTGATTCACCCTGTTCCACAGAAAGTGGCAGCAGTGACGTGGAGCCACTCTGAGCCCGGGTGTCCTAGGCCTTGCAGCTTGCATTCACACCCCTGCCCAGCTGCCGAGGGCCAGGCCTAGACTAGCCCACAGGGGAGCAGGGGAGCCCTCTCTCACCCAGGGCCTCCGAGACCCCCCGCTCCAACAACCTGCCTGCTGAGCTCAGCCACGCGCAGGTGCAGAACCACTCAGCAGAGCCCCGCACACGCGGCTGATCCACAGAATCTCCAGCAAAATCAGTGGCTGTGGTTTTAAGCGCTACATTTTAGGGTGGTTTGTTACATTGCAAAAGCTGACTGACACTTCAGGGTAGTTCCTGGAGCTCCCCAGGGCCTTCCTGACCTCGGGTGTCTCATGCGGACCACTGCCCCTCTCGGTCCTGCTTCACCCTGACCTCCCAGCTGGGCTCCTTCCCGGACTGTCGACTTGGTCTGAACTGCTCTGTAAGACGCCCGCTCTGACCACCCTGCCCTCCGTGTCGGCTTCCAGTTATCTCTGTCCCCGCTCCTGGGTCCTCCTAATCTGTCATCCTCTCATGTCTCCGCCCTCCTCCTCCCCACCTCACCCCGCTCCCCCTCACACTGGCCTGCCTCCTGGTGAGTGCAGGGGCCTCTCTCCGTGCTTCTCCTGTCCCGTGAAGCCCTTTGCTCCCTCCCTATGCCCGTCTTCACATGATCCACATCTCTGCTCCAACGTGCTGAGAGCTCCATGGGGCAGAGACCATCACAGACCTCCAGCTCCTACCATGTGTCCAGCACATAGTAGGAGAGCTCAATAAATGTTTGCTGAGTGAAGAAATGACTGAACAAATGATTTCCATCTGAGTCAGCTTTCTCTCCAGTACTGCTGACAGCAGTAACTGTGAGCTCGGGGTGGGAGTGCAGGGGTGAGCTGCAGTCTGGCTCAGGGCTGGGCAAGCCCCGGGGGGCGGGGGGGGGGAGCAAGAACTCCTCCATCACCCAGAGGTCACTCACCGGGCGCTCAGGCCAAAATCATCTCCGCAGTCCTCCCTGGCTTCTCTGTCGCATGATCAGCACCCAGCAACATGCTCACAATGTTTCTGGGACCCTACGCTTCTGTCTCTTCCCAATGCAGCAGCCACGAAAACCCTCCTAAAACATGAGTCGGCACACATCTTCCTCTCTCCAAAGCCCACCAACAGCTTCCCACTTCACCTAGGGAGGTGAAAGCCCAGACAATGAGCTGCAAGGCCCTGCCACCACCCTCCCCCTCACTTGCTCTGCACCCTAAGCACTGCCCGTCCTCCCTCCACTCCTGCATCCCGCTCCCCCTCAGGGTTCGCCCACACTGGCCCTCTCCTGGATTCAGGTCTCCCAGGAAGAGGTTGACTCATGCCATCACCATTTTCAAGTTGCTTTGCCGAAGTCCCCTTTCCCAGAAGGCCCCCGCTGACCGCTCCGTACAAAGTAACAACTCCCCACCCCGGCCAGACCCTCTCCGGTCCCCTCACCAGGCTTTTTAACTGGCCATCGCCTCTTCTCCATCTGGCCTGCTGCCTGTTGGGCCGTTTATGCATTGTCTCTCTTTCTCCCTGAGAAGGTTAGCTCTTTGAGGGGAGGGACTTTTACTTCTTTTGTTCTTTGCTGCATTCCCATCGTGCCTGCTGGTGATGAATGCTCAATAAGTCTTTCTTGAATGATCGAAGGAATAACGTCACACTGCTCAGCCTGGGGCCACCCCCAGGGGTCCTTCCAAGGCCTCATCTCAAACCTCAGCCCAAGCAGCAGCACCTGCCTGGCTCCAACCCACCACTGACAGCCAGGCCAGAGAAGGTCCCTGCTGTCAGCAGCTCATGTCTTATCTGCTCCTGGACGTGGGGCTGCGGGGGAGGATTTCCTGTGCCCCTCTGCCCCGTTCTGGCCTCACCAGAGTTCCCATCACAGCAGCCACACTCTTCCCTAAAGTGACCTCCCCCTTCTGCTCCATCGGGGTCAGGAGTGACTGCAGGGAAACGACTGCTTTTCTGGCTCTTGCTAAGCCGTGGTGTGTTCCAGAGCCCAGCATCTCTGCCCGTCGCCTAGGTCGGAACGTGCCTCCTGAAGTCTTAGGAGCATGGCTCTCTAGCCCAGTTCAACAGACCTTTCCTAAATTCCTGCTCCAGTCCATGCTTGGGAGGGAAGAGCTGTGCTTGCTCATGTCAGACTTGGAGTGGGCAGAGGTGAGGTGCATTCAGGACCACCGCACTGCAAATGGGGCCAGCATGGGCCAAAAGGTTGCAGCGTATCTCTCTCCAACTTCTTGTCACCTCCTTGTCACCAGCAAAATCTGATCAAACTTCCTCAGAGAAGCAGACCTAGCACTGTGCCTTCTACTCTCAGGCAATGCGCTGCTGAGTCCAAGCACACTGCTGTAAACAGGAGGGAACGTCAAGGCCCTGGGGGATATGAGGGTTACTCACGCTTTCTTGCATTAAGTTTAAAATTTTTTATATTGAATTGAATATATTATGATCTCCGTAAATGCAGGGAACAGCCTACTCACCTTCGCATCCTCAGGGCCTGCTTAGCCAGGAGCTGGTGTACGTAAAGGAATTCTGGTGGCATTGGCTACATAACAAATACCCCAAAACTTAGTGGTTAAAACAATGACCGCATTTATTTTGCTCACAGATCTTCAATTTGAGTAGGGCTTGGTGGAGATAGAACACTTCTGCTCCACTTGGCATAAGCTGGGGTGATTCAAAGTCTGGGAGCTGAAATGATCTGAAACATTGCTCATCATAGTGCTGGGAATTGACGCAAATTCTCGGCTGAAGTCTTAGCTGGGGTTACCAGCCAGAACACCCACACATGGCCTCTCCATGTGGCCAGGACTTCCTCAGCACACGGACGCTGGTTTCCAGGGCCGAGTGTCCTGAGAGAGAGCCAGGAAGTAACCGTATCATCTTTTCTGATGGGGCCTGGAAAATCATACAAGCTCACTCCGGCCACATTTGTCAAGACAGCTGTGCAGTCCCCCAGGCTCAGGGGGTGAGAAATGGCATCTGTATCCTAATAGACAGTCACCAGGTTCTAGAAGTGCCTGTGGGATAAGACATATTGCTCTGGCTATTTTGGGGAGATATTATCTGTCACAAGGGGCTACAAAATGCCTTCAGCACCCCAGAAGAAAAAATCAATCCCACCTAGAATTCTGTACCCAGCAAAACTAGCAATTAGGTGAATGTCTGGAAATTCTCAAAAGTTTACATCCTGTGACTTTCTCTCAGAGAGTGTTTGTCCATTAGGAAGTGGTTGCAAGGGTCTGTGATCATGACATAGAATGGAACTGATGACAGAAAGATCAATTGAATAAAATAGAGCCTGGACATAGGCCTACATGTAAGCAGATACTATCTGGCCATGATAACATTGCAGATCAGACTGGCAGAAATTTAAAAGCCTGACGATACAGAGTGCTGGCAAGGAACCAGATCAAAGAGAACTTAAATTCCCTGCTCACAGGGTGTACATTGGTGCAACCACTTTGGAAAACAATTTGGTATTACCCAGGAAAATGGAACAAATGCACGTCTTCTGACCCAGCAATTCCACTCCCCAGTGTGCACCCAAAAAAAAACTCTTGTATCTGTGCATCAGGAAACATAGACAAAATTGATTTTAGAAGCATTGTTTGTAAAAGAAAAAAAACAGACACAGCCCAATGTCCACAACAGTAAAACAGATCAACTGCATTACAGTCTTACAATGAAATGCTACCGTGTAACCATGAAAATGAATGGGCCACATGCACGTGAGCTGAGGTAGACCAATCTCTCAATGCTGAGCAAAAAAGCAAGTCCGCAAAGAAGAAGTGTAAACGCTCCCGTTTCTATGCTCACCACCAGGCGAGACGAAACAAGCTGCCGTCTAAGAACACACACGTGGGTAATAAAACTAAACAAACCAGGCAAAGCACATCCCAGAAGTCAGGGTGAGGACCTCCCGGATTTCTAAGAGACTGGACAAATTCTGGCTCTTAGCCTGGATATTTGTTCTTCTTCTTCTTCTTCTTTTTCTTAATAAAATTATTCTTGGGGCGCCTGGTGCCTCAGTCAGTTGGGCATCCGACTCTTGGTTTCGGCTCAGGTCATGATCTTGGGGGTCCTGGGATTGGCCCACATCTAGCTCCATGCTCAGCACAGAGTCTGCTTGAGATTCTTTCCCTCTCCCTCTGCCCCTTCCCCCACTCTCTCTCAAAATAAATAAATATTTAAAAATAAATAAATAAATAAAATACTATAATACATTCTGCGGTATGATTTCTATATTTCGTGATTTAAAAAAAAATGGATAAAACTACGAAGGCAGAAAACAAAGTGTTTAATTTCAGGGAGAATAGCAAACATTGTACAGGGAAGGGTCAGAGGGGAGCAACACTAATAGGACAAAGAATGGGTTCTGAAACCCTGAGTCAACCACACGGGAAGCTGATGAACAGAGCCCAGGGTTGCATGGGGTGTTCCATCTTCACCTCCCAGGATAGGGAGTCGGCTGATACTTACCTACAATTCAATCAAGAGACTGAAGTTTAAACATATTATTTACAGAAATGAAGACATATATCAGAAGAAACAACCAGAAGAGTTGAGAAGAGAGGAGGGTGTCATGGGGCAGGGAAGTGCTGGTTTTTATCATACAGCTCAAATAAATGTCGATTAACATTTAATAAACAGTCGTTGGGGAAAGTTGCAGTTAAGTCCTTCAGAAATGCAAATTAAGATGATACTTGGGATTTTCCTCGCCATCAAATTGGCAAAAAAGAGAGTGGTAATCCTCGGCATTGGTAAATGCGGAGGTCGCCAGCACTTTCCCACGCCACCACGTAGGTGGGAGTGAATTGGCACTCAGGACGTCCTGTGCACTTGTCTATTTTTCAGGGTTCTGAAGCATCTAGGTTGGTTTTGGAGGTGGTTCGTATTAAGTTTAATTACTATTGGTTTAAGGGTGCTCTGATTAGTCAGAAGACGGGGGTTTGGGGTTAGGCATGGGTTTGCCCTAAGAGGCGCAGCAAAGTTGGGGTACAGGCTCCTTGGGTTAGTGTTCGGGGAGGGTCACTTTCAAAA
Source organism: Ursus maritimus (assembly GCF_017311325.1). NCBI lineage: Eukaryota > Metazoa > Chordata > Mammalia > Carnivora > Ursidae > Ursus > Ursus maritimus. Next base: position 522,291 of record NW_024423786.1, read on the forward strand.
TGTGAGCCTGAATCGGGCTGTGGAATATTAAGGCTCTGATGGCGCCAAGGCTAGGATGAACGGCGCTGGGATGGGGGTTGCTAGGATGTACATTTCCCATGAGGTTTGAAGCAGGCCGCTCGAGATAATGTGTGTTCCCATGTGGGCAAAAGGAACGGCATAGGCTTGGAGACATCCCGCCTGCCCCCAGCATCTCCCTGCGACCTTCTGCAGCAATTCAAGGCAGGCGTCTTCGGTCCCTAGGCGGGACGCTGTGGCCCGGGAAGGGGTGGCTGCGCTCACGTCTGAGACCTCGCAGGAGCGCCCGCAGGACTTCGGTCTGCAAGTCAGCTCGCGCTCGCGCTGGCATCAGCCGGACACCGGCCTCGGGCGCGGGAGCCAAGGTCGAGGTGGCACTGTTTGCGCGGTCCCGCTTGACGTGAGCCCGCAGGGCAGCGTCTTTTCAAGTTGTTTACAAGCCTGCGTCACCCGGGAACCTTTCATCGCTACCTAGGACACAAGGTTCCTCTTTTGTAAGTCCCCTTTGGGCAGAAGGGCATTCGCCGGGCCGGGGACTCAAAGGGGTTCAGGGCGCCACCCCGTGGTAGATTCGGAGAGCGCACACGCACCCATCTGTCCATTTTTCCTTTTGCCCATCTATACCCACCCCAAAATCTTCCCATGATACATGCATCATCTATCCATACACCCATCCACCCACCCATTCACCCACCTCTCTCCCCCTCCACCCAGCCATTGCATGTCCACCCATCAACACACCACCCACCCGTCCACCTACACATGTATAACTCAGCCATACGTACATTCTCCATCCATCTACCCACCCACTCATTCATCGCCAAGAATTTTCATTGTTTCATGTAAATATTTATTTTTCCATTCGTATCCACTCACCATCCACTATCCATTGACATTTGACAAAATATTTATGGAACACCTTCTGCATGCTATGTACTGTGCAAAGCGTTAGGGCTAAGGGGTCACAGGGCATAGTTCTTGTCCTCAGGACAGGTCCTCTAGACCTACAGGACAGCAGAAGAGACACACTCACAGAGGCCCTTGTGAAATGGCCATTGATTTGAAGGGAGTACGGGGCACTGTAAGAATGTATCAGCCCAGACCTGGGGACCAGGGATGGCTGGGCTGACAAATGATTTCTAGGCTGAGGTTTAAAGAATAGCCAGGGATAAGCCCGGCAAAGAGGACTAGGAGGCCAGCAGCTAGTGTCCTGGCACAGGATGCCACAAAGGCAAAGGCCTGGAAGCCAAGTGGGCTCCGAACAGAGCGGGTGGAAGGTATTTTGGCATATATGCAATATACGGAGAGCTCCCTGAGCATTCACGGGAGAGCCTGCGCTGGGCTCTTCAGGGCTAGATGGTTGGGGTATCAACACATCGTCCATTCAAATCCCCGCACCCCCGTCTCCTTGCTGACACAACTGATGGGGTCTAGGCTTGTGCCTTCTTCCCCAGAGCCATATGCCCCAGGGCTGGGATCTTTCACAGAGTTCTCCATGCTAGGACTGGTTTAAGCAAGTGTGAAGAATCTCTTTCCCTAAGGAAATGTGACAGGTGTTCTGAGGGGCTTCTTGTTGTGTGAGATGATATTCCCTTCTTATTTAAGTCATTTTCTCATGGAATTTTCTGTTTCTTGAAGCAAAATGCAACCTAAATGGTGTCAGGAACCATTACTGAGAATCTCCTTCCCTGGGCTCCTGAAGCTAAATGACATGCTGTTATGGGACACAGTCCAGGAAGGGACACCCTGCTGCCTCGGGTCTCCTGGTCACAAAAGAAAGAATGTCCTCCCCACCTTAGCTGCACACCAGCACCACCCCCACCTCCTCAGCACCATGGTCCCTCCACCTCATCCTTTCTCCTCTCCCTCTCTCTCTCTCGATCTTGCTTCCTCCATGCTCTCAAGCCTGGTCTAGTCTCAGCCCCTCTTCTTGGATGACCACAATCCCCATGACCACCTGGGACCTGCACCCCCCACCTCAAAGCCTGTGAAGACCAGGCACTGGTGTACCATCTTTGATCCAGAACGATGCCGTTGCAATTTCCCAGCCAGCGCACAGAATCTCCCGAGCCCTGGCCTTCCAACTCCTGAGCTGTGGCACTGGGTCTGCCTCTGATGACCTGGGCTCCAGCAGAGCTGCAGGGAAGAACTTGGTCAGATCTCCCAGTCCCACTGTGGGTCAGCACCAGTCCTGCCCTCAAAAGGCAAGATAGGCCCGTGGCCAAGGCCCTTGTGTCTCCTCCTTCCTCAACCATCAGATCACGCCCAGTACTTCCTAAAACTACTCTCAACCAGGCTACTGACAGTCTCCTATTTGACAAATCCAATGAACACTTTTCAATCTGTTAGTCACTCAAGAGCATATCTTCTTCTTCTTTTCAACACATTTCTTGAGATATTCACGTACCAAACAATTCACCCATTTGAAATGCATTTAGTATATTCACAGAGTTGTGCAACCACCACCATAATATAATTGTAGATGTTTTCATCCCCCATAAGAAAAATCCTATGTCTCCATTAGTGGTCACTGCCAGTTTTCCCCCAACACAATTCCTCCCTGAGCACGTGGCAACCACTCATGGACTTTCCATCTGTGTGGATTCGCCTTTTCCAGACAAACAGAACAAACAATATGTGGTCTTTTGGAACTGTCTCTTTGCACTTAGCGTAATGTTTTCAAGGTTCATCCATGTTATAGTATTTATCAGTACTGTATTTCTTTTTATTGCCAAATAATATTCAATGTATGAGTGTGCCATATTTTGTTGATCCATTCATCAGCTGATGAAAATCCAGGTTGTTTCTTGGCCATTATGAAGAATGCTTCTCTGAACATTCACATACAAGTTTTCGTGTGGACATGTTTTCATTTTGCTTGGGTCTATACCTAGGAGCGGGATTGCTGGGTCATGCGTTAACTCCGGTGTAGTTCTTTGAGGAGCTGCCAGACCGTGTTCCAAAGCAGCTGCACCATTTTACATTCCCACCAGCAATGTAGGAGGGCTCCAGTTTCTCCACATCCTCTCCAGCACTTGTCATTACCGAGTAGAGCGCTCCTCGTGGGTGTGAAATGATAGCTCACTGTGGTTTTGATCTGCATTTCCCTGATGACTGGGTGTGCTGAGCCTATTTTCATGTGCTTGTTGGCCATCTGCATATCTTCTTTGGAGAACTATCTATTGAGATCCTTTGGCCATCTTTAAATGGGATTATTTGCATTTTTCTTAATGAGTTGTAGGAGGAGGTCATTATATATTCAAGATACAAGTCCTTTATCAGATATATGCTTTGCAAATATTCTCTCCCATTCTTTCCACCTTCTTGATGGTATCTTTTACGGCACAATAGTTTTTAACTTCAATGAAGTCCAATCTATCTCTTTTTTTCTTTTGTCACTTGTGCTTTTGGTATCAGAGCTAAGGAATAGTGGCCTAAGTCGAGGTCACAAACATTTACCCCTATGTTTTTTTCCAAGACTTTCGTACTTACTTTTAGGACTCTGGTTCCATTTGAGTTAATGGGATGGGATGGGATGAGGTGGAGCCCAACTTCGTTCTTTTGCATGTGGAAATCCAATTGTTCTAGCACCACTTGTTGAGAGACCATTTCCCCCCATTGAATTGTCCTGGCACCCACTCTTTAAGTTCTCTGTTCCTTTGACTTTCTGAAAAACACACTTGCCTGGTTTTCTTCCCACTTTTTGGTGTCTTCTCTCTCTTTCTGCTGCAGGGGGACCCTTCTTCCCCTGGCTGTAGTGTCTTGCACTCCCAGGGCGCCCCCCTCCTTGGCCCTTCACACCTGCTCCAGGGATGTCCTGCAGGCACCTCGCAGCCATGTACGACTCCACCTGTTCTTCCCCCCGCCCCTACTATCCATGTCATTGCAGATCCTCTGGGAAGCAAATGCCAAGACAGAAAAAGATGTATAAGAGATCTGTTGGGGGAAAATGCCTGTTTGGATAAAGGGCAGGGAGAGCAGGAGTCAGTGGGAAGAGCCTCATGCCCTGTGGCAGGTCTGAGTCTGGGAAGAGAGCAAAGAAAGGAAGGGAGGTGGGGTGGGCAGAGCCCCAGGCTGCAGCTCTGAGGAATCTTGTCCAGGCTAACAGGAAGCTCTGGTGCAAAGCTCACCCATTGGAGGAGTCCTGTGTGAGGCAGAACTGGCCTCTAATGTTCCCACAGCACTGGGGCACTGGCTGGGGTGGCCCAGGGAAAGCAAGGCCTCAGTATAAGCTGTGCTTTGTCCCAGGCGTGCAATAGCTGGAGCCTGTCAGCCAGCTACACTCCTAGAAGCTTCTCTACGGAAAGGAGACCTGAGCACACACTCCCCCCACCCCTCATTTGCATCTCAGCAACATGCTCGGGCTGCCTGAGTCTGGTTACCTCCCTCACCCCCACAGCCGGTCTCTGCCGTTGTACCCCACATGTAGCTTGATTCAGCCTCTCTCTCCACCCTAACTGCCTCCACCTTCGTCTAAGTCAACGTCATCTCTTGCTCGGAAACAGCTTCCTAGTATGTCTCCCCAGCCCATCCTCTCCACGAAGCGAAAGATGGAACGAAATAGTAAATCTGAAGGTGCCTTTGTCTTCTTTGTGCTCCCTGAGCAGTGATGGGAGACCCCATCACCTCTGGAACAATATTCTAGCCTCTGCGACCTGGCAGGCACCTGCCTACCTTTTCCTGGCACCCCTCCGTGCCCTCCCCATTGCCTCGGTCACCACATAGCTGACTCTCCAGCCTCACAGGGTTGCTCATGCTCCCTGAACGCAGACTGAGTCTCCCCTGCTCCTCAAACCCCTCACCCACGGCTCTATCTGCCTGCTTAGATCCCATGCATCCTTTAATCTGGTCCCAATGATGTCACCCACCAAGACGTTCAAGCCAACCGGATCTCACCCTGGCTTCAAGACCTTCCTTATTATCCCACTTAACACTGTAGTCAAATGTGGATGCGAAGAGTCACTCCTGTTTTCTCCCCAGATGCCAATGAAATCATCTGTCCATCTGAGCCGGCAGGAAAGCATTCTGACGACCATGACATAGAAAACATGGCCAGAACACCCCAAGGGCAGGCGAGGCCAGTGGGGTGGGAGGGGTCCCCAAGAGGGAAGTGGCCTGGTGCTTCAGACTCACTGGCCAGAACTTGGCAGCCTCCCCTCGATACACAGCAGATGGAGGTCCTGCAGACGCCAGCCTGAGCTGGGGCGACAGCCTCATGCAGCGGGTCAAGTGGAAAGAGCACACGTGGTCAGGCATGCCCGTGGAGAGCTCTGACACACCGTGGAGCAGAGTAGACACGGGTCGGTCTCCTTCCATATCCTGCAACACCAGAGGCAGAAGGAAGAAGCAAAAGGAAACCCAGATGCCAGGTGCCCGGGCAAGTAAGGCATCTTGCCGCCAAGGTGCCAACCCAGTCCTGGCCGGAAGGTCACCGAAATCCCCCCGCGTCTCTGCCTGCCGCAGGCTCACTCCCTTCTGCTCTGTGGTAAGCCTCAGACACGCAGGGGCTGTCGGGGTGTGTTGCATGCTGTCCAGAGCGCTTGTCGTGGTGGGTGGCACCACGTTTGGGGAAGAGGTTCTAAAGTCAGCTTGAGATATTTGGGCCCAGGGGTCAAACCGTCCAAGGCAGACAAGGGCAGGCAAGGCTGGGATGGGACCCAGGACCTAGCCCTCCCCAGCCAGCTGAGTGGTGGCCTGCATAGCCTGGGCTAGGGAGTCACACTGCCTGGGTCCGAGTCCCAGTTCTGTCACTTATGGGCTGGGTAGCTTTGGGCAAATGGCTTCACGCCTCCCACCCTCAGCTTTCTTACAGAGACCACAGCAACCTGGCCAGGACGCCCTATGTGCACACAGGACCAGGCCTGCAGATGGACCTTCTCAGTCAGACACAGCCCTCAGATCCTTCTGTAATATCGGCACACAAGTATATTTGAGGCCCGACTAGGTGCCAGGTGCTGTGCGAACCACACAATATCCTCCCAGGTCACTATTAGCAATCCCACTTTTTAGAGGGGGAAACTGAGGATCTGAGCACTAAGTAGCTTGTCCAAAGCCACAGAGCCAGTGAGCAGCACAGCCAGGATCTGGACCCCACCCAGTCTGACGCCACAGCCCATCTCCTTGGCCACTGTCCTCTCCTGCCTCTGGCTAATGGGTCCAGAAAACAGAAGCCCTCAAAGGCTTTCAAAAGAGAGGGAATTTAATACAAGGAACGAGTTACACGCGTGAGGGAAGTAAATAGATGCCAAACTGGAAATGGCAAGGCCATCAGAAATTAGCAAGAGCAGGCCCCAGGCTGAAGGGGGAGGTGGTGTGTGGGGGCCCAGGACCCAGGGCTTCCGACTAGGGCTAGAGCCATGGCAGTCCCGCCCAAGGCAGCCACGGTCTGGGGAGCCACAGGAAGCAGAGGGAGCGGACGGTGCCCTGGCTCCCTCGTATCTCCCGGCCTCCAGTCTCCTCCGCACCAGACCTGCCCAGCCAGCAGAGGCACGTGATGTCCCGGGGGTGGATGTAAAGGAGGCAGGCTGTAGTCTCACCGACAGCCACACCCGTATGCTTCAGGTCTGCTTCCCAGGAAGGCAACCCCTGGCCTGCGTCTTGAGAAATGAGTAGGAATTTGCTAGCAGAATAAAGGACATCCCCCCAAAAGGGGAAAGGTGGGGGGGGGAAGGCATAGAGTTGGTGATACGGGGTCAGCCTTGGACTGGGTGCCGTGCAGCACGGATGCAGCTGCTCGTCCTTCCAGCCAGCCACCTACACCTTTAAATGCCCTTCTTGAGTTGGGGGACTCCCCACTTTAGAAGCCCCCACCTCCCACCCTAGAAGGTCTCTCTCCCAGGCTCCCTTTCAGCCAGGGTGGAGACAGGGACCCATAGGCTCCTGCCTATGAGACAGAAGGTGCTGGCTGGTGACCCAGGTTCTGACAGTCAGACTCCCACAGCCACACTCTGAATCACAGCCTTTCCACCTGGACACACGGACAGCCAGCTTTGGGCTCCGCTCCTGGCCACCCCATCTTCCTGCCTGGTGCCCTGTCCCCTGCAGGTTCCGGGAGCCCCTTTTCTTCCCCTGTCTCCTTTAACCTGTTCTAGTTGAAGTCTGTCATCCGTTACCAAGACCCCTGACTGAAACACTCCCTTGAGGAGGGAACTATGAATCAGAAATACAATTTCTAGGGGCGCCTGGGTGGCACAGCGGTTAAGCGTCTGCCTTCGGCTCAGGGCGTGATCCCGGCGTTACGGGATCGATCCCCACGTCAGGCTCCTTCACTATGAGCCTGCTTCTTCCTCTCCCACTCCCCCTGCTTGTGTTCCCTCTCTCGCTGGCTGTCTCTATCCTGTCGAATAAATAAAAATAAAATCTTAAAAAAAAAAAAAGAAATACAATTTCTTGGGGCGCTTGGGTGGCGCAGTCGTTGGACGTCTGCCTTCGGCTCACGGTGTGATCTCAGAGTCCTGGGATCGAGCCCCACATCAGGCTCCTCGGCTAGGAGCCTGCTTCTTCCTCTCCCACTCCCCTGCTTGTGTTCCCTCTCTCACTGGCTGTCTCTCTCTCTCTGTCAAATAAATAAAATCTTAAAAAAAAAAAAGAAAGAAATACAATTTCTCCTTTAAGAAGATCCTCAGCTTTTCCTCAAATATTTTATTATGAAAAATTTCAAACTTCAACATACAAAAATAATTGAAAGGATTTTGTAATGAACACTCACACACCCACCGCCTAGATTCTACAGCAAACACACCTGTCTGCATCGCCTGTCTGTCCATCTACGTGTGTGTCTCCATCAATCCCTCTCCTTTTATTTATTTATTTTTTTAAAGATTTTATTTATTTATTCGACAGAGATAGAGACAGCCAGAGAGAGAGAATACAAGCAGGGGGAGTGGGAGAGGAAGAAGCAGGCTCATAGCAGAAGAGCCTGATGTGGGGCTCGATCCCATATCGCCGGGATCACGCCCTGAGCCGAAGGCAGACGCTTAACCGCTGTGCCACCCAGGCGCCCCCAATCCCTCTCCTTTTAGATTCGCTTTTAATCTACAAATTGTGTCTATAGTTAGGTTTTTTAGGCTAAAATGGTAAGTTAAAAAAAGAAGACCATATTTTCTAGAGAGTTCTCTAAACTTCTACATAACCGACAAGCCAAAGCGAAGACAGGAAACACACATTAAGTAGAGAACGTGTCTTTACTACGAGGTACACTGTTGGGCAGACTTACGAAGCGGGACCATGCTGGGCCCATATTAGGAAGCACACCTTTGCACTTCTTGGCCTTTTTCAAAGTGTATGCATCATTGCTTTAGATAATTGCATAGAATTATAAAACACTTCCCGGTAAGAGCCAGTATGTGTCTGGTTAAGAGCAAAGATAAAACTCCACTGTGGTAAAGCCTGTCTCTGGTGCTCCCTTGCTCTGATCCAATCTCCCCACTGACAGCAGCGGTAATAACAGGGGCCTACCTCACAGGCAGGCTGCATTAAATGGGCACAGAGAACAGTGCCAGAAACACTCTGTGAAGGTTCACAGATAATCCACAATAGTTCATAAATGTACCTGCTAGTAACAATGAATTGATAGTATGCTCAGTAGCTTTTCCCTCTTGGGGTCACCTGTTTTCGGGAGTCCTAAAACTCTCATTAGAACTCCAAGTATTTGAAATAAACCCTTCTGAAACTCTGCTTTCCTGTCAGTCACTAATTAGTAAAGCTCCTGTGGCGCTCCCTGAGAGCTGACCCCAATGCCCGGCTCTCTGTTGGGCTGCAGCCGAGACAACAGGCTAAGTCCTTTAGGACTTTAAATGACAGTGGAAGGAACCTCTATCCTGGGGCTAAAGGGAAGCCACTAGTCTGTTCAGGTACAGCTAGCTGCCATAACAAATCGTCCCCCGCACATACATGTGGGCACACACACACACACTCATGCACAAGTCACGTGTATGGCTTGGCATAATAAAAATGTCCTTCCCCCTTGTACAAAGCCGGCTGTAGATGTTGCCAGTGGGACGCTGTCCTCCAGTGGTGATTCAGGGATCCCCACCTCTTCCATTGCGGGGAACCCCTCCACACTCCGTGGCACTGGTCTCCCAATCCACCCCCCTCCCAGAGCCGGGAGCTGCCGGGATTCTCACTGGCAGTTACTTGCTCGCAGACTGCTCCAGAGCGCCGAGTACCTCTAGAAAGAGAGCGCTGACTGTGCCCCAGCTCCAAGCAGCCTTTGTCAATCTGCAAATTCCCTAGACGCGTGGGACAGTCTGGTGACCATGGTGAGAACTCCAGGAGGGGTTCTCCTGTTTTGGAGGAACCAGGGGCCTGAGATGGGGAGTCAGAGGGCACACCCTACATGGCCACATCAGCTGAAGAATCTGGGCTGTCTAAACTGGATCCCCCTGCTCTTTATCACCCCGCCCCGCCCCTGTCTGCAGATAGCCCTTGTACTACTAACATCTCGTTCAGCCTCCGGGGTAGTGATTCTCAAGCCGTGGCCAGCATTGTATTCACCGGGAGGGCTGGTTACCGCCCAGGCTGCACGGCTCCGCCCCCCGGACTTTCCGCTTCGGGGGCGGGCACATTAGCTTTTCCAACGAGTTCTGCTGGGCCCGGGACCACACTTGCAAGAACCGCCCCTCTAGAAAGTGAGGCCAGGTCTGTTTTTGCACCACATGCATCCCATGGTGCACACTGAATAAATGAATCGGGGGACGAAAGGAAAAGAGCAGGAGGCGTGCGGAATAAGGAATGACGGAGGAAGGAAACTTGTGCCCCAGGCCCCATCCCAGACGCTGGCCAGGCGGCGCCCGAGCTCTGACCGCGGGGCTCAGGCCTCTTCTCGGCGGCGGGACCCGGCCGCCCGCAGGCCCCACCCCCATGCAGCGGGGGCTCCTCGGCTTTGTGACGTCATCGCCCTGGCGGGCGGGGAGAATGGTTGCCTTGGCGACGTAAACCGAACGCCCCGGCGCTGGGAGCCTGGAACTGCTGTGCGGAGCTAGCCAGGGCGCGCGGGGCCGGTGGGTGCGCGCGGCGTCGGGCCGGGGGTGCGCGGGGCCTGGGGCGGGTTCCTCGGGCGCCCCTTGCAAAGCCCCTTTGCAAGGCTGCCTGCTCTTCCTTACTCATTACTGGATTTGCTTTATCACATACCTTGCTACCTAGCCATCCCTCCAGCCGTCCTTGCCTTGGGCACTTCCGCTGTGTGGTCCACGGCGCATCCCCGCCGAGCTGGGGCGCTGCGACACGGGGCGCTGCTAACTAGTGCCTCTGCAGCGCTGGATTTCCTCTCTGCCTGGCTTGTAGCAGAATGTTGCTGGAAGGGCGCAGGCTTTGGAGTCAAGGAATCTTGGGCTGGAATCCCAGCCGTGGTCCTTCCTTGCTGTGTGACTTCGGACACCTCGCTGAATCTCTCTTTACTTCCATTTTTGCAAAATGAAAAATTAATTCAATGAATAGTTAAGAAGCTCCAAGGCTATGCCAGGCACTTCGATGAGCGCATTGGCTCCGAAGGAAAAAATACCCCTGTTCTCTTGGAGCTTACATTCAAGGGGGTAATAGGCAATGCAGCGATTTTTTTTTTAAGTGACAAATCAGATAGTGGTAATTGCAGAGAAGAAAGTAAAGTGAGGTCCTACGGAGGTGGGGAAAAGAAACTCTTTTGGATGGAGTGGTGAGAGAAGGTGTCTCTGAAGTGGGAACGTGAGCTCAGAGCTGAAGGGAGAGAACCCTCCTCCACAGCTGGGTGTGGGGGAACATTTTTTGGCTAAGGAAGTGGTATATGCAAAGGCCCTGAGGCAGACCAAGGTTGGCATGTTCCAGAAACGGAAAGTTAGGCAGGACAGCTAGAACTAAGTCGAGGAGGGGGGAGGCAGGGAGCTATAGGTGTTGGCCACATGGTAGACCCTCAGTAAATGCCAAGCGTTCTCAGCCACCCAGGGGCAAGGGGAGCTGAGGGCCTGGGGATCATCTGGCTCAAGCACTGTGTCGCTCCTCAGGTTGGAATCGCCTTTAGCCAAAACCAAGCTTTGCAACAAGCCTTTGTTCCTCTGCCCAGATGTCCAAGATCGTGTCTACTGTGCTCTCCAAGGGTATGACTTACAACAGTAAGTATGGGGCTGGTGTGGGCTCAGAGTCAAAGACGGCCTCACGAGCCTGGGACAGTGACATCCAGACTTAATTGAGGGTTAAGGTGATTCCAAATCAGGCCATGAGGCAGAAATCCTGGGTGTGCCAGGTTCTCTAGAAACTCCATGTTTTATCCCCTAGGGCTGCTGTAACAAAAGCCACCCCCCACTGGGAGATTTATCGTCTCACTGTTCTGGAGGCTGAAGTCCAAGATATAGGTGTCATTGACGGGGTTGGTTCCTTCTGAGAGCTGAGAGGAAGACTCTGTTCCAGGCTGTCTCCTAGGAAGCTTCTGGTAGTTCGGTGTTCCTTGGGCTGGAACGTGTCATCGCTACCTTCATCATCACCTGGCGTTCTGCCTGTGTGCATGCCTGCTGCAAATTTCCTCTTTTAATTAAGGTCGGGAGTCATATAGGATTAGGTGCCCACACCACTCCAGCATGACCTCATCCAAGTCACGGCTGCAATGACCCTGTTTCTTAACAGGGTCACCCTGTGAGGTGCTGGAAGTTAGGCTTTCAAGTCTTCAAAATGTTCATTGGGTTGGGAGGGGGGACACAATTCATCACATAACAGGCTTTGTGGAAGCTACCCCAGTGGGAGTGGGTCTCTTTCAGCCTCTCTGCAGCTATGGTCACTGGGCTGAGCCCGAGGAAGTACCCACGGGCTCCAGGCCCTTGTGGGAGATGTCCTGCCTCCTCGGAAGCCCCACGTCTGCTGCCGGGGCTCCCGCTGGCTGGCACGGAGGGAAGCCGCTGGGGCACCTCTGGGGGCCACGGGGGCTGGGCTGGGCAGAATGGGCAATGCTGCCTGCGGTCACCTCTGTGCTCTTTACTGCCATCTGCTTTCAATTTAATTTGTTTTTGAATAGGTAAAGGATTCCCATGGTTCAAAATTCGAAAGTGTTCAAAGCCCCATCTTGTGAAAGCCCCCCCAGATACAGTGTCCCCTCGTGAGAGGAGGCACTCGTCTCTCACCTCCTGCTACACAGGCTCCCCGCACACGCTCCGTGCGCACAGGCAAATACACAGAGATGTGGCTTGTACAGTTTGTCTTTTTCTCACACAAACGGTAGCACAAGAAACAGGCTTCCTGCACCTTGCTTTTTCCATTAACCCTGACGTTGTGGAGACCCTTTGTCATCAGCACATCCTGAGTGCCTTTAGACTTTCAGTGCTGTGAGCAGAACGGTGATCCATGGTGTGAATGTATTATAATTACTTAACCAATCCATGCGATTGGGCATTCAGCTTGTTTCACAACGTGTGTGCTCTCAACACTTGTCCCCGCCGTTGCAGTGGTGCCCTCATTCACTCTGCTCCAGAGCAAATTGAAAAATGAAGACAGTCTGAAATGGAGTTACCTAAATAAATAAATAGCTTTGAAATGTTTGCAGATAACAAATTAACTCTAGACACACACACACACACACACACAACAATTCAACTGTCACAAGACAGCTGAAGGCTTTATAAACTATACGGACTCGTCCTGCGGGACGAGGAGGGTGACTGCATGGGGGGCACCCTGTGACCCTTCAGATCGGGTGTATCACTTCCCTTGGTGTTGACGTGCAAACAGGAGCCCCCCCCCCCCAAACTGATCTCCATGGTCTGGGTTGAAGGTCTGTGCATCTGCGAGGAAACCAGGCCAGGCAGTTATGGCCAAGTGGACAGACCCATGGCAGGGGCGCCCAGCCAGGCAGGCAAGTGGAGTCAGCCTGGATGGGGGCACATCAGCCAGGGGCTCAGATCAGGAGGACGGTTGAGCCTGACATCCTGGGTTCAGCTGCAGGAGCTGGGGGCTAAGGTAAGGGCCAGAAAGACTCTGGGGGAGAAGGTCCTCCTGGGACAGAAGGGCCTGGGAACACTGAGCTCTGAGCTGGGCCAGGTACAGATAAGGTTTCTGGAGCCCAGCTGAGAATGTCCCAGCTGAGGGTGGGAACGCCGGGGTCAGACACGCCTGGGGGAGTATAGCACTTCAGAGCCTCAGCTGCCTCATCTGTGGAATGGGAGCAATCCTGATTCCCTAAGGCTACTGTGAGCTGAAAGGGAAGCTATGGGTCAAGGGCTCAGCTCCTTGATACTGCTATTATTAGTGTCTCCACTCACTACTATGACACCCACCATGCCACCTTTCGGGCCTTTGGCTAGTCCCCCAGTGTATAAAGTCTGAGTCAGAAGAAGATGCTCGGGGAGTGCAGATGGAGGGGCTGTTAAGGGGTCTGGGCGAAGACTTAGCTGGAATTTGAAATCAGAGAAGTGAGCTCTGGGTTTGGTCTTCATTCACAAATCCTTATTAAGTGCCAGCTGGACGCAGGCTTGTGGTCTAAGCACTGGGGACTCAGGGGCGAATAAAACCCCCCCCCTCGTGGGACTTACACTGTGACGAGGGAGGCAGACATTGCAAATCAAACAGCCAGTCTGTATTTACAACAGCCAAGAAGCAGTAGAAAGGAAACCTACTGGAAGCTTTGGACAGGGGGCAGGGTATCATTTAAACAGGAGAGGTAGTCTGGGAAGGCCTCTCAGAGGAGGTGACATTTGATGCCTATCCTGAAGGATGAAAGAGGGAGAAGGGCATTCTAGGCAGTGGGGAAGGGCCAGCAAAGGCTGAGGTTGCAAAGTTAGAGGAAGAGAAAGAAGGCCAGTCTGGAACAACTTGACTAGGGCTTTATGGACAGTGGGGAGGACTACTCCATTCTGTTAAGATGCCGAGAGGGGTTGAATCAGGAAGATTGCAGTTTCTGGGTTTTATGACTTTTATGAGTAGGGATGCCAGTGTCTGGGACACAGGCAGAGGGGCTGGTTCACCAGAGCCTCCCTGGAGACCCTGGGCAAGGCCTCACTCCTAGTGCAGAGGGTGGAGGACACTGGACAGAGACCCTGGTGAGCCCGAGGAGCCCGTGAAAGCCCGGACCAGACTCAAGACTTCCCAGTCAGGGCTTGTGGGGCGGGGTCTGCAGGAACAGAACATGAAGGGGGTTGGAGAGAAAAGCAATGGACAGCTCCCCCCTCGGGGCTGCTCCAGTCCTGGGACACTCCCCTTCAGGTCTTGTCACTGCTGTCCCTGTGCCCTGAATGCTGCTCTCCCCCTAGATCTCCCTGTGGCTCCCTCCTCCACGTCCTTTAGGCTTTTATTCAAATGTCACCTTGTGCTTTATTTTTCTTGGTACCGCTCTCCACCTCCCACGTGCATCACCCACCTTCACGTTCACCTTTCCTTACTGGTTTCTCTCTCTCCAATGGAATGTAAGCTCCACCCAGGCAGGGGTGTTTGTCTGTCTTGCATGCTGCTGTCTCCCCAGAGCCTAGCACATAACAGGTCCTTAATAAAATTCTGTTAGCCTGAAAGCTTTCCCCTGAAGGTCAGGAATAGGGCCAGGGTGTCTGTTTTCACTGCTGTTCAATACTGTGTGCTGAGGTTCTAGCCAGAGCATTTACTTATTTGTTTTTTAAAGATTTTATTTTTAAGTAATCTCTATATCCAACATGGGGCTCAAACTTACAGCTCCAAGATCAAGAGTCACACGCTCTACAGACTGAGCCAGCCAGGTGCCCCTAGCCAGAGCATTTAGACAAGGAAAAGAATTAAAAGATATCCAAATTGGAAAGGAAGAAGTGAAACTATCTTATTCACAGATGACACGATCCTATATGTATATAACCCCCAGAAACCCACAAGAAAGCTGCGAGCGCTTACAAGTGACTGCAGCCAGGTTGCAGGGTGCAAGAGCAAAGCATCAATGTTAGTTGTGTTCCCACACACCAGCGCTGAGCAATCCAACGTGGAAACGAAGAAAGCAAGCCCGTTTACAACGGCATCTAAAGAAGAAAATAGCCACGTATGAGCTGACATCATGGGAGATGTTTACTAGAGTAGGAAGCTCCAGGAATCAGCCTCTCCTCCAAAGTGACCGCTGAGTCCAAAATCGGAACTCTGGAGCCCAGACACATGCCGTTTCCAGGGCAGGACCTGAGGGAGGGGCTGGGAAATTTGGGCGAATTGTGGCATTTTGTGCCACAGCCTCCAGCCCAGCAACAACGGGGAGGGCAGCCCACGTTCCTGGCGTGGCTTGCTGGCGCCACGGTGGGCAATAAGGACCTTTTCCTCCCCAAACCCAAATGTGTGTTCGGTTGCTGAGAAGCCAGCGCTGAGGTCGGCCGGACTTCCAACTCTGGGAGCTGGAGTGACTTCCCTGCCAGCTCTGTCAGTCAGGATTAAAGAAACAGGACCTTCCCTCTCGGCCCTTCCAGACCCAGACATTTAAGGAAATCTTTGACAAAAGATCCGCATCCAGAACGCATCCAGAATTCCTAAAGCTCAACAACAAAAACGAACACCCCCGCTTAAAAACGGGCAAAGGAGTTGATGGACATTTCTCCGAAGATCTCCCAAAGAGCCGATAAGTACATGACATGATGCTCACACTATCCTCAGTCATTAGGAAAATGAGATATCCCGTCACACTGGTAGGATAGCTATAAAAAAAAAATCCAAAGTAACAAGTGCTGGCAAGGAAGTAGAGAAATGGACCCGTGTGCACTGCTGGCGAGAATGTAAAGGTACACAGCTGTGGAGAATGGTAGGGTGGTCCCTCAGAAAATTATGCATAGAATTATATGATCCAGCAATTCCATATCTGGGTATATACACGCAATTATTGGAAGCCCAGCACTCTGTCCTATTGGTGTTTGTCACCCGTCTAGAACGTAGGCTGAGGAGGCTTGCCAGCACCTGCTACAGCACCTCCCAGTTAGAGTGCTCATACATCAGCCAGCAGACACTGCGTGAGGGAGGGTGTCTCCTGTCCTCCCCCCCCGCCCCACCCCCGCCAGCTCTCAGAGGCGACCAGAGGGTCCTCAGCACCAGCCTGGACACCGCTCCAAAGCCCACCGTCAGAGACCCAGCTGCCTTCTTGTTATCATCATGAATCCGATGCTGGGAGCTGGGATGGACAGGCGAGGTTCCTGTTGGTTTAAGACGTAGATTTCACTTTTTTCTAGACAGTTCTCCTGAGGCAAGGGAAACAAAAGCAAAAATAAACTATTGGGACTACATCAAAATAAAAAGTTTCTGCACAGCCAAAGAAACAATCAACAAAACTAAAGGCAACCTATGGAATGGGACAAGATATTTGCAAATGACATATCCAAGAAGGGGTTCGTATCCAAAATATATAAAGAACTTGTAAAACTCAATGCCCCAAACCAAATAATCCAACTTAAAAATGGACAGAAGACATGAACAGACATTTCTCCAAAAAGGACATCCGGATGGTCAACAGACACATGACAAGATGCTCACTACCACTCATCGTCATGGAAATGCAAATCACAACCCCAGTGGGGTATCACATCACACCTGTCAGAATGGCTAAAATCAGCAACACAAGAAACAACAGGTGTTGGTAAGGATGTGGAGAAAAAGAAACACTTGTGCTCTGTTGGTGGGAGTGCAAACTGGGACAGCCACTGTGCAAAACAGTATGGTGATTCCTCAAAAATTTTAAAATAGGATTACCCTATGAACCAGAAATTACACTACTAGGTATTTAACCAAAGAATACAAAAATACTAATTCAGAGGGTTACAGGCAGCATTATCTACAATAGCCAAGATAAGGAAGCAGCCCACGTGTCCATCAACTGATGAGTGGATAAAGAAGATGTGGTGTATATCCAATGGAATATTCCTCAGCCATAAGAAATAGTGAAGTCTTGCCATTTATAACAACATGGACAGAGCTAGAGTGCATTATGTCAGTCAGAGAAAGACAAATACCATATGATTTCACTCATATGTGGAATTTAAGAAACAAAACAAATGAGCAAAGGGGGAAAAAGAGCAAGAGCGAGAGACAAAGCAAGAGGTGGACACTTAACTAGAGAGAACGCACTGATGGTTATCAGACGGGAGGTGGGCAGGGTGATGGGTGAAACAGGTGATGGGGGCTGAGGAGGGCACTTGTCATCATGAGCCTGGGGTGATTTGAGGAAGTGTTGAATCGCTGTATTGTTCACCTGAAACTAATCTAACAGTGTATGTTAACTGCAAAAAGAAAAAAAGCAATCATGAATACACCATGTAGATAGGTCAATGTAATGAGAAAGAACTACTGAAATGCAAAGGCATAATATGGATATTATAATTGACATACAAATAAAAAATATAAAATAAGTAAAATGTAGGTTTCATTACTACTCAGGTATGGCAAGATCAGCAGACAAGGGGATGGCTGCCGTTGGAAAGGTAGTTTGTGATCTTCCCAGATCCCCAGAAACAGGAGGCAGGGCACGGGAGGCAGGGCCCCATAGGGTAGGACCGGGCTAGGTCAGAAGGCAGAGGGAGCGAGGGAACTGAGGGCAGGAGCCTTTGTTGTGATTTCTGTGGGAAGGAGTGAGTGACGCAGGTGTGCAGGCTTAGGGTTGACTGGTTTGAGTATTGTCAGGACTCTGTGGCATAGGGCTGTCCTGAGTTGTCTGGGACCTGGCCCTGGGCGATTGGAGCAGGGGCCAGTGGCCCTGGGCATGAGAACCTGACAGTGGAGGTGGGAGGTGGACATGTGGGCTCTGGATTAGTGGATCTGCATTTGTAAAGCACACTCCTGGGCACCTCCTTTACTCTGTGTAAGGATTGGCCAGCCCCAGGGTGGAGAGGAGGGGACAGTCCCTGCAGATGCGAGAGCGTCCGGCACAGAAAGTACAAGACATCGTTAATGACCGTCCTGGAACAGTTACCCACCTTGTGAAGGATCGTGACCCCTACATAAAAGCAGATGTGACACGTGCTAGAGAGGGGAGGGCCATCTCTGGGAGAGCATGAGGTGGGCCCCTCTGTCCTGGATGAGGGGGTCAGGAGGCCTTCCAGGGTCAACAGCAGATGAGGGGGCTTGGACTCCAGTGGGGAGAAAAAAGCAAAGGAGACAGCACGTGGTATTGCCTGTGGGAGGGTCCATGAGATCTTCCAGTGGCCAGAGGGTAGTGGGCGGGGAGGAGGGAGGTGAGGCTGGTAGCAAGATGAGAAGCTGCAGAGGTCGCTGCGTGAGATCATGCAGGGTCTCCCAAACCCTGCGGACTGGGGTTCTGGACCTACAGAGCCTGGGAAGCCCCTGAAGAGTGTGCTGGAGGGCTACCGCCGTGTAACAAATTACCCCAGAACTTAGTGGCTCCAAACAACAGTAAACCCGTCTTAGCTCCGTTTCTTTGGGTCAGGGGCTCATGAGGGGCTTGGCTTGGGGATTCTGGCCCAGACGGTCTTCTCCGCAGTCATCTAAAGGCCTGATCCGGGCTGGAGGATCAGCTCCAAGCAGACCCGGTCGTACGGCCACGGGCTGGGGCTGACCTCCTCCAGAGCAGGTGATGCCAGAGAGGCAAGGCAGGGCCCAAACGTCCCCTCTGACCTCACTTCAGAAGTCACATGCTGTCACTTCCACAGCTGGCCACACAAACCAACCATGACCCCGTGCTGGGGGGTGTACCGAAGGGTGTGAGTGCCCCAGGCCCGGCGACACTGGCCGCTGCAAAGGATGGAAACACGTGACTGGTTTTGTGAATTGTGTTTTAAAATGGTCTGCCCAGCGCACCTGGGTGGCTCAGTTGGTTAACGGTCCGACTCTTAATTTTGGCTCAGGTCCTGATCTCGGGGTCGTGAGATCGACCTCCGCTTTGGGCTCCATGCTGGGCATGGAGTCTGCTTGGGATTCTTTCTCTCCCTCTGCTCCTCCCCCCTCTCTCTCTCTCTCTCAAAAAAAGAGAAAGAAAGAAAGAAAGAAAGAAAGAAAGAAAGAAAGAAAGAGAAAAAGAAAATTCTGCCAGGCTGCTCAGTGTGGTCAAGACTCTCCATATACCTTCCTCTTTGGGTTCTGGACTGTCTGGACTGTGTCTCTCCTTTGCCCTCTCATACCCAGGGATGGGCCAGGTTTCTACTGTTGAAAGCACTGAATTGCCCCTCTTTGCTTCTTGGATCCCTCAAATCACTTCATCTGTGTTAACCTTCTGTGTCCTGCCGAGATTCCAGTGGTGGCCCTTCCCCAGCTGCATGGTCCCTTTCTGACTGTGCACCTCTCCCCCCCATTCACAGCCACCCCTCGGGAGCTGGCCAAACCTACCACGCTCCCTAACCCAGTGGAATCTTGGCTTCTGCCCCCTCACCCCACCCTGCCAATCTCACTCTGGGGGCGTGGCCAAGGCCTCTCCAAGGCACCTCCCCTCAGACGCTCCCTCCTTTTCCCTCGCTCCCCTGGGGGCGGGCGGGGCTCTGGTCTTCTCTGGCCCGTCCTTCTGCTCTGGCGGCCTCCTTGCCTAGCTCCTCTACCGACCGGGTTCCTCAGGCTGTCCTGGGCCGCCGTCTGCCTCGACCGGGAGCACGGTCTCAGTTCCCATCTATTCGCGAGTGACACATTTCTGTCCTCTGTTCTCCTAGTCCCCAGACCTCCATCAAGAGTGGCCTCTTCAGGGTCCCTGTTTGGCGGTGCCCACGGGCGCCTAAACCCAGCACCTCCGCTGGAGCTCCAGGCCTCTTTCTGCCCCAGACCCCTCCTTCCCTTCTCTGCCACCTCAGCAAACAGCACCTGCCGCACAGGGGTGCACACCTAAGGGACGGAGTTATCCCCGGTGCTCCCTTCTCTCCCGTGCCCACATCCAGTCCCTTACCAAGCCCCGGGCTCTCCTGAAGAGCACTGCATCCACCCCTCCCTCCCATCCCTGACTCCCACCACCGCTATCAAAGCCACCAGCCCTCTTCCGTGGGGGAGCAGGAGGGGACCGGCAGCGGGGACGACAGCCTTGCCGGTGTGCAGGGGAGGTGCTGAGTGAGTCCCATAGTGAAGGAGAGGGAAGGCTGGGACCTGGGGCCTGCGGTGGTGGCCCATCCCTCTTGCAATTGAACTGCAGAGAAGGGGGCTCAGGGGAGTAGTGAGGGAGAGACCCCTGGCTGCTGGAGAAGGAGCAGGTCAGCCCCTGGCTTCCCCAGGAAGCTGGCCTCTCCTCTCCCTGCCACACCACTAGGGAGCTGCAGGAGGCAGGAGGCAGGAGGCAGGAGGATCTTCTGATGGCTGATGGCGGGAGCCCACACCCAGGCTCCCACTGTTGGGCGACTGGATGCTAAAGTTTTATCAATTTTTTTCTAAAGATTTTATTTATTTATTTGACAGAGATAGAGACAGACAGCGAGAGAGGGAACACAAGCAGGGGGAGTGGGAGAGGAAGAAGCAGGCTCAGAGTAGAGGAGCCTGATGTGGGGCTCGATCCCATAACGCCGGGATCACGCCCTGAGTTAAAGGCAGACGCTTAACCGCTGTGCCACCCAGGCGCCCCAAGTTTTATCACTTTTTATGATAACGCTTTGCACCCAGTTCACCTCCCCCTATTTCTCCTGGAGAATTTTTCTAAAAGTAGGCTTACATTTTTAAAACTTTTTAATTCAGGGTGCCTCGGTGGCTCAAACAGTTGAGCATCTGCCTTCAGCTCGGGTCCTGATCCCAGGGTCCTGGGATCCAGCCCTGTGGTCGGGGTCCCTGCTCAGCGGGGAGTCTGCTTCTCCCCCTGCTTCTCCCCCTGCTTGGGCTCTCTCTGTCAAACAAATAAATAAAATCTATAAAATTTTTTATTTAAAAATTTAATTCTGTTAAAGTACTAGAAGGAAACAGGAATTTTTTAAATGTATTTAACTTTCAGATGCAGAATTCCTTTCTAAGCAAGACACAGAACGCCAAAGCATTTCCTAAGCAAACATGAAAATGTAAGGAAAATTTTCCTGTAAGGAAAATACGTGATAGACAATCCAGAGGAAATTGTCATGTCAGCTGGAGCAAAACTATCTTCAGCAGCTCTGACAAACAAATGAGCTACTGTCCTCTCATAGATAAAGGTTCTCAAGATCGTTTAAAAACTACAGCATCCCCATAGAAAAATGGGCAAAGGGTACTAACAGAGAGAAGCAAATGGATAATTAACATCTGAAAAGACACACAATAGTTTCCATAATTAAGAAGTGCAAATTAAAACTGAGATGCGTTTGTCACCTGTCACACTGATAAAACTCCAGGTGTGTGGGACACAGTCCAGCTCAACTTGGTAACAGAGAGTAACCATTGCACAAGCTTGGAAACTGCGTGCGACTGGAAACAGCCTCAGGACCCAGCAGGGGACCTGGCTAAGGAGCAATGAGACTTGGACATGAGCAGATATGTTCTTTTTTTTTTAACTTTTTAAAAATCGTGGTCAACTATCTATACATAACAGAATTTACTCTTTTGAGCATTTTTAAGTAGACAGTTCCGTTGTAAGCACGTTCACACTGGTGTGCAACCGTCCCTGCCATCCGTCTCCAGAACTTTTCACCTTGTAAAACTGAAACTCCATTCCCAGTAAACACTAACTCCCCAACGCCCCTTCCGCAGCCCACCATCCTACTTTCTATGTGTAGATACTCGACGACTCGAGGGACCTCATGGAAGTTGTCCTTTTGTGACTGGCTTCTTTCACTGAGCACAGTGTCCTCAAGGTTCATCCATATCGTAGCCTGAAAGCAGATGCATTGTTCAGTGAAAAAGTAAGGGGCATTGAAGAATGTGTATTCATGGGGCGCCTGGGTGGCTCAGCCAGTTGGGTGTCTGCCTTCAGCTCAGGTCATGATCCTGGGGTCATGGGGCAGACTCCCTGCCGAGCCCCACATGGGGCTCCTTGCTCGGCAGGGAGTCTGCTTCTTCTGCCTGCCACTCCCCCTGCTTGTGCTCGCTCGCTCTCAAATAAATAAGTAAAATCTTAAAAAAGAATGTGTATGCATAAAATACCTCTGGGTAGGTGAACAACGACCCATTCGGTAGTGAGGGATTCAGGTGAGGATTGTCTATCAGATCAATGTTCATCATAACACATCAAACGACATTGTTAAAAATGTCGCTATGTGTGTGCACTGCTTTTCAATTCAGAAAATCACCCAATTTTATTAGTTTGGGTTTGTTTGGTTTGGGTTTGGGTCTATCTAAATACTAGTGGTATCTTCTGCTTTTAGGATATGGTTAGTTAAATGTTGCTACCTGGAAATTGAACCCCAGAGTCACTAAGATAGAAAATACTGACTGAATAGCCTGTGCTCCTGAACTCTCCCCATAGCCTCGCCTCTCCTTACCATTATGTATGCGGCTTGAACTGCAGGCATCAGGGTTTTCAGCCCCATGACCTTGACCTTCCTACCAGTGACACAGGACAGCTCTCCTCCTCATTCTCCCCGTGTCCCATCACCCAGCTGCTTGGGGTCTGCCCCTCAGTATCACATCCCCCACCTTGCGAGCCCTGCCTTCCCCTCACATCCCAGGTCTCCTCCTCCAAGCTGGTCCAAAAGGACTGGCTCCATGATCTCCCCACCAAAGCACACCCCCAGGCTCTCCAGCAGCCTCCACCCCCTCTGCCAGTGGCTGGCTGCCCTCCCCAGCTGGCATAGACTGGAATCTCCAAGCTACAGATAGATGATTTCTGAGTTGGGGTAGGAGGAAGTATCAGGCCCAATGCCCCCTTCCCCGTGGGTATCCGTGGAAGGGAGAACAATAAGGAAATGGGTGTCTCTGAATCTTCTGTTGCGGCCCTTAGGAAAACCCTGGGAGGCTCACAGCAAAATTGTGGGCCACACCATGAGGCAGAGAGCCTGGGTCCGTGACCTCCCCATAAAACAGTCCTGCACTCCTCTTAAGGAGCAAACGGAAGGATGCAAAAGGCAAGGCACAACATGTGTTCTGTGTGCTGGGCACATGTACACGTGGACCCTTTCCTTGCACAGTTACCACGACTTGCCTGCAAAGTCAGCACAGTCATCTCAGATGGGGAAACGGAAGCTCAGAGAAGCTGAGGGACTTGCCAGGGCCACTCAGCAGGCAGGCGAGGATGCCGGTGCCAGCGCCTCTCTCCAGCCTCACACTGTATTCACAGCTTTACTTTTGTCTCTCCCCAGAGAACAGCCTGGAGTCCCCGGACAATAGTTCTTCTTCCATCATTGAAGAAAAAAAGGAGAAACATGGGGAAAAAGGTAAACATAGCCCTCAAGCTGGGAGCTGAAGTCTAAGCTGGTGGGAGTCAAACATCTCCCCTCATCAACGTAGTCTCCAGGGCGAGCAGCAAAGGGAAATGCTCCTAGTTCCATTAGGAATTGAGTTACTGAGACCTGAAATAATAGTAACATGTACAAAGTAGGATTTGTTTTTCCTCCAGTAATTGGAAATATGGGAGGCAGTCCGGAGCTCCATGAGGCTCTGCAAACAGCAGTTCTAAGAAATCACTCAGGTGATCAGTTCCCAAGTCTTTCTGCTCCACCAGTTTTAGTCTTAGGGTTTTCAACTGCAAAGTTATCATGTGGTCACAAAATGGCTGCTGCAGCTCCAGCCACCACATCTGATTTCAGACAGGGAGAAGGGATAAAGGGAAGAGCAAAACTGCCCACCAGCCAACTCAGCCCTCCTTGGAAAAAGAGCCTTCCCAGAAGCCCCACCCAGCAATTTCTGCCTACATTCCATTGTCTAGAAATTTGTCATGTGGTCATCAGTATCTATAAGGGAGGCTGAGAAGTATAACTTTTCAAAGAGGCACATGCCTGCCACCTGTTAAGAGGAGGAAGGGTAGGCAGCCAGCTGCTCTTACTGCTTGCACTGAGCCTCACCCCTCGACCTGCCGTGCTGCCCCCAGGCTTGCACACCAGTCTGACCCTTCTGCAGAGGGGCTCAGATGTGAGCATGCTCCCTGAGCCTACCTCTCCCAGGCTGAGCCCCTCCCGTCAAGCTTCCCCCACCCCCGTGTTCCCTCTTGCTTCTAATTATGACAATCCAAACTGGCCCAGAAGCAGAGACTAAAATGCAGTGAATGTGGGTGCCCATCACCAGACTGGACAGTAGAGAAGATTTGGCCACATTTGTCGCATCTATCCTTTTGCTTTTTTCTTTTTTTGTCTTTGCCAGAATATTTATTTTATTTGATTTCAATTGCAGTATAGGTAACATACAGTCTTATGTTGGTTTTGGGTGTACAATATAGTGATTCGACACTTCCATACACCATCCGGTGCTCCTCACGACAAGGGCCCTCCTTAATCCCCATCACCTATTTCACCCAACCCGGCCCCCCTCCCCTCTGTAACCAACACTGTGTTCTCTATAGTTAAGAACCTGTTTCTTGGTTTGCCTCTTTTTGCCCCCTTTGTTCGTCTGTTTTATTTCTTCAATTCCACATACAAGTGAGATCATATGGTGTTTGTCTTTCTATGACTGACTTCGCTCGTTGAGTGTAATACTCTCTGACTCCATCCACGTTGTTGCAAATGGCAAGATTTCCTTCTTTTTGCGGCTGAGTAATATTCCTGTGTGAGTGTGTGTCACATCTTCCTTATGCATTCATCTGTCCATGCACAGTTGCATTGCTGCATACTTGGCCAGAATATATTAAAGTAAAATCCGTGCATGTCATTTCATCCTTATATCCCGCAACATTCACAAGGCCACAATGAAGTTTCCCAATTATCTCAGAAATGTCTTCCTAAAGAAGAATCGTTCTAATCAGGATTCAAATGGGATCTGATCGTCTTCACTCTCTTAAATCTAGCAGAGTCCCTCCCCCATGTCCTTTCATTTTCTGTGCCTTGACTTATTGAGAAGTGGTTAATTACCTTGTAGAATGTCCTCCGTTCTGTATGTGTCTGTTTACCTCCTGGCCATTGTCATGTATTGAAACCGTTCCTCTGCTCCTCATATTTCCTTGACTTGGACATAACCCGACATGCTTGATATCCCATTTTGTCCACAAGAATCCTTCCACCTCTCACAAGAAGACTGTGCATCCAGCTGTCTCAGTGGTGGCCACGCTCACTGGGCTCAGGTGGTGACCGCCTGGCCCCCTGTCCGATTCCCATCAGCCATTGACCCAACAGCATCTTCTACCCATAGACGCCTGTGCCTAAATTGATTGCTACATTAAGGGTGAGGAGTCTGGGCTTTGGTTTGGTCTCTTCACTGAGGTATAACCCACAAAATGCACAAACCTCAGGCATACAGTTTGGTAAGTTTCAGTACAACTTTGTAGCTTGCACCCCATTCACCATCTAGAACATCTCCGTTTGCCCAGACATTCCCTTTCCCCCAGAGATAGCACTGTTCTGCTATCACCAGAGAACCACTGTATCCACTCTCGAACCTTGTGTAAATGGAGTCCCATTCTGTGCCCTTGCAGTCCTGTCCTGCTCACTCAGCATCACGTCTGTGGAATGCCAGTCACCGGACTCCCTTCTTTGTTGTGCCATGTGTACCCTATTGTCATATGTCAACAGGGTATTATTCTTTCTGGAGTAGATGGACATCTGGGTTGTTTCTGGTTTTTCCATATTACAAATAATACTGCAGCGAACGTTCTTGCACATGTCATTTAGGGAAAGTAGCACTCATGTCTCCTGGGTAGGAAGGAGTGGAATTGCTGGTAGTATGTTTAACCTTCGTAGATACCGTTGAACAGTTTTCGAGAACATCTGTCCCATTTTACAGTCCCACCAACAGGTGTGAGCATTCCAGATGCCCCGGATCCTCTCCAACAGTCGGCACACTGTCGATACTTTCACTGTAACCCGGGCCTTCGGATATGTATTAGCATCTCACATTCCCTGTGACCAATGAGGGCGATTACCTTTCCATATGTTCACTGATGACTCTGTGTTATAAAGTGCCTGTTCCTGCCTCTGCTCACTTTTCTATTGGGTTGTCCTTTTAATTTAATGATTTCTAGGACTTCTTTACGTATTCTGGAAACAAATCATTCACCAGTTCTAAGTATGCAAATACCTTCCCTCACTTGGTAGATTGCTTTTTCCTTTCTTGGGGTGCCTTTTAATAAACAAAATTCCTAATTTTCATGGAGTTCACTTTACCAATCATTTTCTTATCATTGGTACTTTTGTGTCCTATTTGAAAGCTCTTTGCTGACCTCCAAGGTCCTGAAGATACTGTATCTTATACAAGTTCTGTGTTCACTTTACAACCAGACCTGCAAATCGTCTCTAATCTAATAGTAACCATTTTGTTTGTGGATTCTTTGGACTTTCTCCTCTACATTTACAGCACCTTGAGATGACATTATTTGCCCTTCCTTTCCAATCCTATACTTTTTATTTCTTCTTCTTGCCTAACTACAACATTGAATAGAAGTGCAAAGATAGGTATCCGTGACTTGTTCCTGATCCCAGAAGGGAAACTTGCAATATTTCCCCTAGAAGTTTCTTGTAGATACCTGTATTCCTTTCCCGTGGCTGCTGTGCCACAAACTCAGTGGCTTAAAGCAACACAAATGGATGATCTCACAATTCTGGACTCAGAAGTCTGAAATGGGGGCACCTGAGTGGCTCAGTCATTAAGCATCT
This sequence comes from Ursus maritimus, assembly GCF_017311325.1. Lineage (NCBI taxonomy): Eukaryota > Metazoa > Chordata > Mammalia > Carnivora > Ursidae > Ursus > Ursus maritimus. The sequence goes on from NW_024423786.1 coordinate 548,801, forward strand.
GCCTTTGGCTCAGGACATGATCCCGGCATTCTGGGATCGAGCCCCACATCAGGCTCCTCTGCTGGAAGCCTGCTTCTTCCTCTCTCCCACTCCCCCTGCTTGTGTTCCCTCTCTCTCTGGCTGTCTCTCTCTGTCAAATAAATAAATAAAATCTTTAAAAAAAAAAAATTAAAAAAAAAGTCTGAAGTGAATCTTACAGAACTCGAATCAAGGGGTCCACAGGGCTGTGTTCGTTCCGGAAGCTCTGGGGAAGACTCTGCTTCTTTGCCTTTTGCAGCTTAGAGGTGCCCGTGTCCTTGGCTCCTGGCCCCTTTCTCCGTCTCTCCAAAGCCAGCTGCACAGTCTGCTCTGGTTTCCGGGATGTCACTCCAACCTTTGCTTCTGTCGTCACACCTACTCCTCCTGCTTCTGGCCCTCCTGCCTCCATCTTATAAGGACTCTTGTGATTACGTCAGGTCCCTCTGTCTAATCCAGGACCATCTCCCATCTCGAGGTCCTTAACTTCACCCCATTTGCAAAATCCTTTATCATATCAAGGAATCTAGTCCCAGGTTTGGGGTTTAGACATGGACATTACTGAGCTCACCACACTTCCCCTTATCAGATTGGGAAGTCCGCTCCTCTTCCTAGGTTGCTACGACTATGATTTAAAATCAGGTTTGAATTGTATCAAATACTTTAACTGCATCCTTTGAAAAGATCATATAATTTTCTCCATCATTCTGTTAATGGGGTATATTGTATTGACCGGTTTCTAAACGTGAAACCGACTTGGCATTTCTGGAATGACCTGCTTCAAATGACTGCCAGTCTCGGTTGTAGGCTCACCCTCCCATTCACACTTTTCCATTCAGAAGCATTCCTACTCGCTGGACTGCAAATGCACTTTCTGTTTTGGGAGCCAGTCTCCACATCACTGCTTATAGGTTGAGCGGCTTGCCTCTCTGTCCCTCTGGTCCTCCTCACTGGGAGTAACAGCAACTCCCGCCTCAGGGCTGTTATGAACATTAAGACAGGTGAAGTCCTTGGTCTGGCCATGGTAAGTGCTCCGTGCTTGCTAACTAGCATAATTAATCTCTTCGATGGGGACATGGGACGTGGAGCCCACGCATGGACTGGCCAGTATGGCCACATCAAGACTAAGTTTTCCCTGCCTCTCTTGCCCAAGCTCAGTCCTCACTATTCTGAATTTAGGGCCCCTGCCTGGGGTTGCTGGACAAGTACAGGAAGTGAGAAGAGTGAGATGAGGAAGTGAGGAGGGGGCGAGTTGCAGCAGTCCTGTCCAGGACCCTCATGCCCCCATTTCTGTGCCCAGAGCCATCACTTCCCGAATACCTTCTTCTCCACAGCCCAGCCTGGTTGGGCCCTACTTCCCCACTTCACCCCATCCCGGCCACCTTCCCTCTTCCAAGTCTCCCTGGCAGCTCCCGCCCCCCGCCCATCCAGACTCATCCCTTCTTGTCCAGAGTTGTGTGCAGTGTCTGAATGTATGTTCCATCATTTCTGGGGGATGGGTTGGCCTGGCTGGGGAGACAAGCCGTGTGCCCAGGGCGCCATCTACACCCGCCTCCCCAGGCCCCTGATGTGGACAGAGAGGCCCGTTGGCAGCGTCTTCTGGAACCTCACTATCAGAAGCCAATTCAGCGTGTAAAAGAAAGTCATGATCAGTCATGGGACCAGAGTCCATGCTTCAAACCAAACCTGCACAAGCCCCGTCCCACTTCTTTTTTTTTTTTTAGATTTTTTTATTTATTTCTTCGACAGAGACAGAGACAGCCAGTGAGAGAGGGAACACAAGCAGGGGGAGTGGGAGAGGAAGAAGCAGGCTCATAGCAGAAGAGCCTGATGTGGGGCTCGATCCCATAACGCCAGGATCACGCCCTGAGCCGAAGGCAGACGCCCAACCGCTGTGCCACCCAGGCGCCCCATGCGACTTCTGTCCCTCCTGTCCACTCCCTGATGGCTCTGTGTCCGGCACCACCCGTGTGACCTGTCCCTGTCTTGGGCTGCCTCCTCGTGCATGCTGCCCTCTCCAGCAGTCAGGCCGAGACCTGTCGGGAGGCCCCTGCCGGCTCCCTCCCCTCAGCGGGGCCCAGGCATAGATCATCTTTCTTTACTCTTCTCACTCAGAGTTTTAAACTATTTTGACAGGATTTAATTCTTAGAGAGAAGTTGAAAGAATAGTACAGAGATGTTGTAGACTTGGAGCTTTTCTGCCCCCTCCACATGATGGGTGCAGGCGAAGCATCTGGGGGGCCGTCCGAGTGACCCCTGGGTCACACTGGTCAGAGAAGGCCCACCCCTCTCGCTTCTGCTCTTGCTCACTCTGATGGCCTGCGCATCTCTACTTTTGGTCGTTAGTAAGGACGGATCTTGTGCGGCGGTACTCTGAGACCCTCAGAGCATAACTTCAAGTCCCCTCCGCAGTGTCGTTTTGCTGGTGAGGGTATAAAATGGGACAGACGTCCAGAAAGGCAGGTCAGCATAAGACTCCGAATCTTGGAAATGCTCACGGCCCCTGGCCCTGTTCCCCTTGGGAAAATCAGCGGCCGCCAGCCAGCCCGTGATGGCACACTGGTGCCTGGGGCGGCTGCTGCCCTTGGCCCACGACCGGCCCTGCTGAGGTCATGCCTTCCTGCTGAGCACATGGGGCCCACAAAGAATTAGTAACTGCGCAAGCATCTACTGAAGGTGAAGTGTTTTTTTAAAAGATGTGAAATTATTAAAAATAGGTGTTGGAAATTACTAGAAGAAAATACCCCCGGAAGGTCACCAGCTATTGTTTCAAAGTGAAGGAGTTATTTTGTTATCATATTCTTCTACTTCCAAGAATGTTTTGTTTTGTTTTGTTTTGTTCTGTCTTACAACGAACCCCGTTTCCTCTAAATCGAGGATAGGGGGAGAAGGCATCCGTATTTTTAAGCCCTTAGTTTGGTGCCTCCTAGGTTCTGTCCCTGCTGAGCTGAGCAGCAGGGACTTCTCCCTTACCCACGGGGGTAGAGGGAGCAGCAGAGCTGGGGTCTTTGGCAGCCCCCATCTCCCAAATTCCTGCCTGCCCCCCACCCCCCAGGCCTCAGGTGCTTTGCCTCACGTGCCCACAAACTCAGTCTTCGCCTGGGAGGCTCCTGGAGAATCCTGCAGACAAGGCAGTTCACCCGGTCTGCCCACTGCCCACTGCCCTCTGCAGGGAAGTGCCTCTGCTCTGGAGTTGGCCGACCTCCCGCCAGCCGCCCCATCACTTCCCTTCTCTTGCTTCTCTCCTCTACGGAATGGGGGTTCCTGAGACATTAAATGAGAGGGGCCAGAGGTCTGCAACACAGGTGGGGCTGTGTGCACCCACTCTCCTTCAGACGCCAGGGACAGAAGGCCATGACCAACTCGGTGAAATCAGACGTGTGAGTTTGTGGAGTTGGAAGGTCCAGGGTCGGACTTCAGGCACAGCTGGATCCCAGAGAACAGTCGTCACTAACTTGTGCTTTTGAGTTCCTTGTGCTGCGCTGGGAGGGCGCCGGGACTCCCGAGGCACAGGCCACCGTTTGGAAGAGCTGGTTCATCTCTCCAATGATGTATCTCCCTCCCCAGTGACTGTGATTGTTCCTGACCGTTCAGCTAACCCTTTCCACACGTCTGGAGATGTGGATTTCTTCTTGCTCAGAGAACAGGAGCAGAATAAGTCTCGCACAGTGAGTATCTAGGACTGAAGCGTGCCCACAACTCTTTTCTCCATCACACATGCAGAGCCAGATTGCCCTTCTCAGAAGAGTGCTTGCTTTGGGTCACTCTCTCACTCTAGCATAGTCAATGGCTCACCATTTTTTGTTAAAGATTTTGTTTATTTATTTAGAGAGCACAAGTTGGTGGGGGGACAGAGGGAGAAGGAAAGAATCTCACGCAGACTCCAAGTTGAGTGCACAACCTGTTGGGCTTTCCATCTCACGATCCTGAGATCATGACCTGAGCTGAAATCAAGTCAGATGCTTAAACAACTGAGCCACCCAGGAGCCCCAGTGGCTCACCATTTAAAAAAGACCCATTCAAAAGCCTGGCTAGCTCTCCAGTCCCAGACCTGCCCCGCTGCTCTTACCCAGTTCTATCACCACTGTTCCTGGGCTCGGCAGAGTGGGCTCTTGGAAGCCGCTGTTGGCCTTGCTTCTGCTCCCCTTGCATGAGATGCCATCCGCTCCTGAGACTCTCCATCCTGCCAGGCCCATCTCAGACCTCAGGGACCCTCGCGCCTCCCCCAGGAGACCACCACCCTCCCAACTGCTCCAGCCTTGCACAGTCCACCTCACTGGAATCCTTGAAGGCCAAATACACACACAAACATGCACACACGCGTGCACACACAGCCCGCACGCCCCTCAGCAGCACCGGAGTCCTGGAGCCAGCCCCAGCCCCCAGCCCGTGCCTTGTCCGCACCCGGGCATAGTCTGTCCTGCCTCCCCATCCAAGAGCCATCAGTCCATCCCCACCCCCTGCGGCATGCCCGGGGCTAGCGAGCGTCCCTGCAGCCAGGCTCAGGGAGGACTCACCCAGAGTCAATTTCACTGAGAAGTGGTCAGCAGGAACCATGTTTCTGGGACACGCTCTCGGGGGCACGGGCATGGCCAGTGTTCCAGGCTCCATCCTGGGCTGGTTCTGTCTGCCCCAACTCAGGGCTCAGTATCTGAGATTCCTTGGAGAAGTGGCTCCCACTGAGACCCAACCAATGACCAAAGACACATAAGGAAATTCACATTTTCCAGTCCCACCCCAGACCTCCCCATTAGAAGCTCCGGGTGGACCACCGTGAGGGTTTTCCCCACCCTACTGCCATGCTGTGTACCCACGCATGCCCTGGAAGGAGGCGCTCACACAAAGCCACACTGAGCAGCACACGCTTCTCCGAGGCCTCCAAGTGGGGAAACGCGACAGACACACACACACAACTTTCTCTGACGTTGACTTTGAGACCTTTCTCTTTCACCAGTGTGGGATTGGATTTTCTTCTCCCAGCCTGGCCCTGCACAAGGTTGCTTCTGCCTTCTTCTTAAATCCTCTAACCTGACACCCCTCTCTACACAACAGCAGAGCCCCCCAGTCTCACACTGACCCCAAGCAGCTGCCCAATTTCTTCTAAGCACAGACCTTCTGCCACTGGGATTCTAGCAGGTGATATTTCCCCACTTTGTTATTCTCCACAGGCATGCAAGCTAGTGGCCCCCGGCTGAATCCCCTCACAGCTGAGTTTTCCCTAAACAGCCTTCTTTCGAGGCCAGATGGGTTGTTGTCTGGCAGGGTCAGCAGGAAATAGAAATGCCCCAGGAAAGGCCAGATGAAGAGGATTCGTGAAGGCCTGTCTGACCCTGTGGGCTACGGTGCCCAGCCATGGAAGGATGTGGAGACCCCCAGGGCTTGGGCAGGGCTGGGCGCCCCTGCAGCCAAAGACCTGCGCTAGGCCTCAGGGAAGAAGAGCCCCCACCTCCGCACCATCCCGGGACCCTCCCAAGTGAAGGGGAGCAACCCGAAGGCAGGCTGGAGTCCAGGCGAGGGAGAGGAGCTGGAGGGGGCAGATGCCCAGTGACCTCATCACTGCCAACACTGACTCCTGAGCTTGCAGGTCAAACTCGGGATCTGGAGTTTTATTTATGTATGTTTTTAAAGATTTTATTTATTTGAAATGTATCTATTGAGAGAGCATAAGCTGGGGTGTGGGGAGAGGCAGAGAGAGAGGGAGAAGCAGGCTCCCCACAGAGCAGGGAGGCCACGCAGGGCTCAAGCCCAGGACTCCGGGACCATGACCGGAGCTGGAGGCAGATGCTTAACTCACTGAGCCACCCAGGCGCCTCATGGATTTAGAGTTTCTTTTGGAAACTAGGAAGCTCTAGTTTCCCTGAACCTGGCGGTGTCAGATCTAGCAAATCACCACGGAGTGTGAATTTCAGATAAGGGTGAGTCATCTGTTAGGAGTATGTCCCTGCACTATTGAATGCACATGCAACTGGACATCCTGTACTTCACCTGGCGAACCCCACCCCACCCCCACCCTACTTTCTGGAAGCACTTCCTGCCCGCTTTCCTCCCAACCTCGGGAGCTGTGCTCAGGGCCCCCGGGCGCTCCCACAGGCACACACAGCTCCACAGCCTTCTCTGCGCGCAGTGAGCGCGCACCCCGGACCACGTGTGCACCTCGCCCCCACCCCCCCCAATCCGCGTGCGTATTCCCTCCAGGCCTTGGACCTTGGGACTCACGGCGATGACGCCGAGGGAAGGAGGCTGTCCCAGGCTTGATGGGGAAGGGGGTAGAACTAGATGCTGGCCCCACCCGACTCCGCCTGACCACGCCCACTAGGAGCGGGAGCAGAAGACGACCCTGCAGGTGCACCAAAAGATGACCTACTCGTCCAAAGTGTCGGCCAAGCACACCAGCCTGCGCCGGGAGCTGCAGCTGGAGGACGAGATGCTGGACCAGGAGGTGCACGCGGAGGCGGAGCGGCTGCGCGCCTTCCGCGACCACACTGCGTGGAAGCTCTGCATGACCAAAGGTGCCCCCTTTCCCTGGAGTCAGGTCTTGCCCTTCGTGAATGGGCAATACTTTTAAATTGCTTAGGCAGGGCTGCAGTGCTATGGGTGGTGGGGGGTGTGTGGCTTGTCTGTGTCCGACCCCTGCCTCCCACCGTCGCACAGATCAATTCCAGATGGACTGCAAATCTAAGAGCCTTTGAGTCCCAATATTGCACGCATTCAGAACATTAACCGTGCACGTGAACGCAGACTGCACACGTATAAAATATGGTCCCTCACTTGATGGTAAAGAGCGTCAGCCTGGTACTAAGTCCCCCCGAGTTCAGATCTCAGCTTCAGCACCGAATGACCTTGCCGTCCTGGGCCAGCTCCTCAACTCCTTTGCACAGCAGCTTCCTCTCCTGGCCAATGACAGTGCCGGCCTCCTGCGTTGTTTGATTCAACGTCTTTAGATGCTGCACACCATGAGAAGGAACTGTGTGTGTGAGCTGTTATTAATCTTATGACTCAGTAGCAAATCTTAAGTACTGAATATGCATTAATATTCTACCAGCCCAGACGGTAAAGTCCAAGAACCCAACTGGACTGCAGGTGTACTGAATGTGAACATTAATCAAAGAGACCCCCAGCCCCCACCCCGATCCCACGGCTTGTTTTTGGGTGGGGAGCCCTGAGCTCACTTTGACACTTTTTGTGCCCAGCTCTGCATGAGAGGGAACAGCAGCGCTGCACATTTTTCATTTCTGTCTCCATCCTCCCTTCCTAAGACCTAGGAGAGGCAGGCTGAGTCTGGATGGGGAAGATTGGATCCAGAGGGTTTAGGCACAAGACTTGTCTATATCCCAAATTTGACTTGCAGTGGGGAGCTGGGTCTCCTGGAGGAAAGGGCCTTCCCACCAGGTGGCCCAGGGAGACAGAGGCCAAGCCTGGTCTCTGCCAGGCTTCTAGACTTAAGATTCCCCCACCACACCAGGGTCTCTCGGACAGGAGAGGGTTTGAGAGACAACACAGAGAGCCATATCGTTCCATGGCCCTTTCCTCGGTTCCTGGCCTCTCCAAAGTCAGGGCACTTCTAGGCCTTTCTCTCCAGAAAGACAAGGGGAAGAGTCTTTCATGGCCCTTAGCCCCAGCTGCGTTGCCTCTCTGCTTGCCCTCCCGGTGTTCCAGATGCCCAACTTAATTTCCTCCCACCTGGCTTAAACCCTGGTGTGCAACGTAGCAACTACCTAAATTGGATCCTGAGGGCTTACAGTACCCCAAAGAGAGATCTTGCTGCCCCATTTTTCTCTCTCAACCCTGATGCAGGTGCTGGCCTAATAGGTTTTTTGTTATTAGGTCCAGCTGGATGAAATGTCCAGGGCGGGGGTGTCCAAAGTCTCACTCCAGGTGAGAAGAGTACTACAGCAAGAGAGGCTCAAGTCAGACATAGGAAAGGACTTCCCGCCTGGCCCAGTCTCCAGCCATGCAGAGTGTAATATATAAACAGAGCCTTCTCTCCTTTTGCTAGAGACAGAGCTCAATCTCCCAGAGTCCCTGGGCCTCCCAGCAGAACGTATGCCAGGAGCAGCACCCTCGGCCCAGCTCGGGTCTCTCTCGCACTGCCCACCGCGCCCCCCAGAGGCCTCCCTCCTCTCTTTCCAGAAAAGAAGATGGAATCTGATAACATGAGCAACTACATTAATCAGAAGCGGCAGCTGTTCCTCATCCAGGTTGGCCCAGCTGCAATGCGCAGGGGCCCGGGTGGGGGGGCTCTCCCAGCAAGGAGCCTGACTCCCACTCTGGTGGCCCTCAGTACGCCCTGGACATGAAGCGGAACGAGATCCAGCGACTGGAAATGCTGGCGGCCAAGGAGGAGGCGGAGCTGGAGCAGGCAGAGAAGTCCCTGGAGAAGGACGCAACCTTGTTCGACGAGTTTCTCCGGGAGAACGACCGCAGCTCCGTACAGGCCCTGAGAGCGTGAGCCCCCGCGGAGCGGCAGCCCGCGCGCCGGCCCCGGTGTCCCCGGGGACTGTGCACCTGCGCCCAACCTGCCTGCCTTCGCCCAGCCCTCTTCTGCCCCCTCCCCCCGCCCCGGCCCCCGGCAGCTCCCCCCGCTCCCCCGCCCCCTCCCCCGCAGTGTACACGCCCCCTTTGACAGTCTGCGATTGGCTCCCCGCCCCCACCCCCACCCCCACCCCCACCCCCAGGGCTGAGAAGGAGACTAAAGCGAAGGTAGAGAAGATCATCGAAATCCGAGAACTGACCACCCAGATCACGAACATCAAAAGGTGAGCTCAGAGGGCGAGCCTGCCGCTCCCGGTCGCCGCCGCTTCCCTCCGCCCCACTCCCGTAGCCGAAAGGAGCCTGGGCACAGCGCAAACCTCGCCGCTTCACCTCTCAAACCTAAATAGCTTAGGGACTCAGGCCCTGCGGGATGCAGCTGCCCATTTTACAGATGAGGTGGCAGAAGCCAAGAAAAGATTCGGTGACTTTCCCAAGGCCACACCACTAGGAGACAGGAGAGTCCCCAGGGTCCGCTGCAACTCCAAAGTCCCAGAGGGCTGTAACCCTGGAGGTCTGACCCACACCGGTCCGCAGGGGGCAGTGTCCTCTCCCCGGCACAACAGTGCTGCAGTGCCTGTTCCCAGGAGGGCAAGGAGCACGCCAGGCTGGGCAGGGTTCGGAGGCAGTCCCCTCTGGAGGGGTGTCCCCGCAGGCAGAACCTGACCTCACCACCTCCTCCCTGGCTCTAGTGAAATCTCCAAATTTGAAGACACCTTGCAGCATTACAAGACCTACAAGGACTTCCTATACAAGCTGTCGCCCAAGGAGTGGTTGGAAGAAAAGGAGAAGCAGCACCTGGATCTCAAAAAGACCAAGGAGGCCCCCGAGCCCCCGAAAGAGAACACTTTATTCTCCACAACAAGGGACAAAGGTAGCAGAAAAGAGAAAGCAGGTCCCTGGGTCCATCTAGACCCCGGGCCCAGCTGGCAGTGGCCTTGGAGGGGTCCAGGCCTCACGCTGGGCCCCTTTCATGCCTCACAAAGCCCCACCCAGAAGCAACAGGCCCCCCTTAGGGCCTCATGGCTCAGCCCACAGATCCACTCGAGGAAGATAGGGCCTGCTCTAACTCAGACCCCAGGGGCTTTCCTCCCATGCGTGTCTTTCTGAAACTGAGGGGAAGAGGGTTGGGAGGGTCCTGGGGAACCCTGTGCCCTCAAACAGTGTTGCTGAAGGTCTGGCTCCAGCCGAAACCACCTGGACCCCTCCCTTGCTTCCTGTAGGACCAGGGAACAAGAGCAAAACAAGCTCCAGAGGTACGTGGCTGCCCCAAGCCGGACGTGTCCTGCCCTGGGCTGGGGTGCGTGGAAACCATTCCTCTGCTTCCTCCAGATGGGCAGGGCCCAAAGAAACCCTGGAAGTTCCTGCAGGTGGCCCGGGTGGGGCGGCTCCTATCCAGCACCGTCAGTCTCCAGCACAGCAGCCAGCCCACCATGAGTAGTGGGCTGGACTCCAAAGGGTGAGTGGGTCTAGGGTAGGGCAAGGAGGTGGCTGGGGCCTGCTGGGGAGTCCTCGCCAGTGGCTGCAGGCCAGGAGTGCCCAGGACGAGCCCAGCCCCCCGGGGAAGGGTGAGACCATGAGGAAGGGCTGTGCCCAACATGGAGGATGTAGAGTCGGACGTCAGCACCAAAATCAAGATGTTTTCTAAACAGTTTTATTTCTGTCCGATTCTATCAACTTAGCCTAAGGTGGTCCACTCAGATGCTAATGGGACAGTCGAATATAAACGGGTGCAGGCAGCCCAAGCTGGGTGCACTGAACGGGAGGGCACGTGACCCTGCCAGCCCTCGGTGGGCAGGGAGGGCTGCTGGCCAAGGAGGCCAGAGCTCCAGAGCCTTTCAAGAGGAGCCAGATCTGGATTTTTACAAAAATTACCCAGATTTAAGTGTGACAGTTACTTTCCAATCTTGTTAGAAACTCAAGAGGGGACAAACAGAAACCCCAAACAGATCCGCGAGCCAATGCAGACCTGCCCCCACCCCACTTAAAAACCCCTCTGCCTGCAAGGCCAGGGCCATACCCCCCACCTCCCCCTGCTGCTGGGTCACCCCCAGTTACTCCTCCTCCCTCACTGAAAATTTGTTTAGTTTTAGGGGTTTTCTAAGTAATACATTCAGAAACATCGCAACTGTATGGAAAGGTATAAACGGAGAAGTCTTACCCTCCCTGCCCCCCAGCCCCAGGCCCAGTGCATGTCCTTCCAGCCCCTCCCCACCCAGACTGTTGGGCCACGAAGCCACAGCCGGCGCCGCAGTGAGATTCGTTATCTACTGTATACTCCAGCCCCTTTTCCTTTGCATGGGGGTGGGGGGGGGGAGGGAGAGGGAGAATCCTAAGCAGACTCCCCACTGAGCCTGGGATCGGGACCTGAGCAGAAATCACAAGTCTGACACTCAACCCGCGGAGCCACCCAGGCTGCCCCGTCCAGCCGAGTTTACGCTGACAGCACACTGAATCGCAGGAGGTTGCTGTTCGGTCGCTCACACGAACAGCGCATTTCCACGGGGTCCAGCCTAAGTACAAGCAGAGGTGGTTTTCTGACACCCATCCACCCGTCCCTCCTTTTCCCGGAGAGCTGACCCTGCACCTCTCACACCTCTGTCTGTCCGTCAGCAGCACAGCCAGGGGTGCACACGGAGGCGGTCTCCTCAGCTTCCCCCGCTGGCTAGCCCCTGGCCTCTTGGTGCCGCTGGGGCGATATTCATGATATGCGATTATGCGGAGGGACACTGACCACAGCTCAGATGGCCGTCAGGCGCTTGCCTTCACGGTACCAGCAGCCACTGCCAGGGCGCTCACGTGTCCCATGCAATCTGGACCCCTCCTTGGGCCATCGTGGTGAGACTGGAGAGCCAAGGCAGGTGGCTGGCAGGTGGAGACCCAGGGAAGAAGGGCTGCTGCTGCAGCGTGAGTCTGAGGGCAGTGAGCTGGCAGAATTCCCTCTTCTTCGTGGGAGGTCAGTCTTTTTCTCTTCAGGCCTTCAACTGATTGGACGAGGCCCACCCACATTATGAAGGGTCATCCGCTTTACTCAAAGTCTACTGATTTGTTCATCTCATCTAATAAACATCTTCACAGAAACATCTAGAATACTGTTGGGCCTAGGCAAGTTGACACAAAGTCCACTGCCCCGGGGGTTCAGGGTGGGCCTGCTGGTCCTGCAGAGTCGTTCCGGTGTCTGACAGCTATCTCAGTCATCCTGCTCCTCCTGGGACCAGGTTCCAACTCCAGTGACTCTTGCCCTATAGCCCCTCCAGCACCCGCCTCTGGGACCACCAAGCACCTCTCGCACACCTCCTGCATTTCTTCCTGCAGGGCCCTGACACCCCACATATGCACACCAGTGTTCTCCAGCCATGACCAGTGACCACGAGACAGACCTCCTCGTCCCCCAGCCCCCCTGCCCCTTCGCCAGCCAACCCCTGCCTCCCTCCCTGCTCCCTGCCCCCTTGCTACCCCGGTCAGCCACCCCAAACCGCAGTGCCTACTAAAGGGTACCCACATGGCAGGTGAGAAAACCGGGGCACACGCAGCCAGGTGGGGTTGGCACCCTCAGGTCCAGAGCCTACAGGAGCTGGGAAGCTTCAGCCAAGCAGTGACATGATCAGACTTAGGTCTTCTTTTATTTTTTTTCTTTTATACTGATGCTATCGGCAGATCACAAAATGAACAAATCTTAAGTGAACAACACTTGAATTTTTACACACATATGAACCCATGTAATCACACTCAGGTCCAGACATAGAACATTCCTGGTGCCCAGAACCCCCTCAGGCCCTCCTCAGTCAGACCCCACACCAGTAAGTTCACACTATTTTCGGTGTGAACAGGGTCTTCGTTGCCCTGGGACACTCCCCCTGTTCTGAAACTCTGTGCACGGAGAACAGCACCGTGTGCTCTCTGGGCCCGGCGTATCCTCGCTGCACGTCTGTGGGGTCGTGCATGGCAGCAGGCTGTTCTTGGCTGGTGCTGCTTAGTGCCCCACCTCGTGAAGAAGCCCCACTCTTTGGGTCCTCTCTCCGATTGGTAGTCTTTTGCGTTGTTCCCAATACTTGGCTATTCTGGTTAAAACTGCGGCAGACATTCCTGTATTCTCTGTCTAAGCACTCTCTTTGGCATGAGCGCTCTTTTTGTTGGAAGTACGACTGGGATTGCTGGGTCACGAGGTGGGTCTATGTTGCGTGTTAGCAGCTGCTGCCAAACGGACTCCTGCCACGGCTGCTGCATTATCCGCTTGGCCAGCGCAGACCCTGGGGTGGCGCTATTGTAGGCCCTGTTAGTCTCGCGGTCTGGCAGGGCTGTTCGAAAATAATGTCTTAGAAGAAACCGTGAGGTTCGGTAAGACCTACACCTCAGGAGATGATGTCATTGAAAAGATAGTTTTTACTCCGTTCCCGTGAGGAGGGGGCACGCCACAGCCTCAGGCCCAGGGGGAGGCAACAGGCTGGGTCCAGGGCAGAGGGAGTGGGGGAACCGTGGGCAGGAGCCCTTCTTGCAGTTTCTGCAGGAAAGAACAAGTGAGGCAGGATAGGCGGATTTAGGACTGGTGGGCTTGAATAATTTCAGGGCTCCGGGGCCGAGGGGTGTCCTCCGTTGTCTGGCGATCGGGGCAGGGGGATGGTGGCCCCAGGTAGGCGAGCTTGGGATTTGTTGGTGTGCCCTTGAAAAGCACATTCGAGGGTGTGTCCTTTACTGTCTCTAGGAATTGGCTAGCCCTGGGAGGGACAGTCCGTCCAGTCAGGGTGTCAGCTCAGCCCCAGGGGTGAAAAGATCAGAATATGGAGAATAAAAGACAGGATTAATACAGGGGTGGGGCAGTATCTCCTTACGGTCTTCGTGACGTTTGCATGATGACAAATATGATGGCCGCTTGGATAACCTCCTTTGTGAAGCGTCTATTCCATTTGGGTACGTTTTAGTTAGATTCTTTGTCTTTGCTTCTGGTTTTCTTTTAGTTCTTTATATCTCTGGATGCCAGTCCTTCGTGTAAAAGCGTGGGGTGAATGTCTTTGCCCAGTCTGTGACTTATTACTCTCTCAGTGTTGTTCTTTTGAGTCCAGTTAGCCAGTCTTTGCTTTTATGGTTGGTTCATGTTGTGTCCTATTTAAGAAATCTTTGCCAATCCCACAGTCACTGAAATATTGTCCTGTGTTTTCTTCCGGAAGCTTTCTAGTTTGTTGGCTTAGATCAGGGTGGTGGCACAGGGGTGAGAGAGAATGGGTGGCCCAGGGGCTCACGAGCCTCCCCGCCACTCTCCTTTGCGGGGTCTGTATCTTCTGCTCGTCCCTTAAGCACACCATCCTCTGTCCTTCCTTTTCTACGACAGCCTGGCAACCCTCTCCCACGGTTCTGTCCCCCATCTGCTCCTGATCTCCATGCCCCTGTGAGCATACCCCCCCTTTGATGTTCTCACTCAACCTCCCACGTCCCAAACTGATGCTTCTTGGGCTGGATGGGGACCCGAGTGCTACTAGTTTCTGAGCTCACTTTCATCTTTAAGCATCATGGTTGTGCCTTGTGGAGAAGACCAGTCACCATTGCTGAGCCAGGCACAAGCCTCAGGTTAACTTAGATCCCTGCAACCCTGGCCAGTGGGAACAGGGAACTCTGTTCACTGTTGAACAGAGGCTCTAAGAGGTTAGCTATGCATGCTTCCCCTGCCTGCATCACCCTCAGCCCCGGAGCTCCTACCGTCAAGGCCCCATGTTGGGGCAGTCCCTCGGAAGAGAGGTCTAGGATCACACTATCCCGGGTCCCTCCATCTATTAGCCATGTGACCAGGACCACTGAATACAGTTGGGCAGGGTGTGGGCTGCACAAGGCATTCAGTTGAGTGGGCAAGTGGGAGCCAAAGTCCAGCCCACCCCACAGACTATGTCCATCTGGAGTTCAGATTCTCAGGCACCTTACGGGCCAGCAGTGCCCTGAGGGTGAACCTGGGCAGGTGGCCAGTTCTCTAAGAGGCATGTTCCTCATTTGCCGAATGGACGTCAAGTGTTCAGTATGAGGCACAGGCCTCGCTGAGTGCTTGGGTTGTTACTGTGGCCCTTCCTCTAGGAAGTCCTCCAGGGTTCCCCCTCAGGGCTCCCACAGAGCCCTGCACTTACCACCTTTCCACATTAGGTAGGTCAGAGCCTGGAGTCAGGCAGGCCTCAGCCTGGGTTCCTAGGGCTGGAGCCCAGATGCCTCCGGCTGTGAGCTTGCCCGGCCTGCTTCTCAGCCAGCAGGACCTGCACATCCAGGGCAAGGGCCCAGGCCAAAGGTGGCCGGGAGGGGCAATGAAAGCAGGTTTGGGAGTCAGTTGAGGCCTGCTCCCCTCCAGAAGTGCTTTTAGGGCCCCCACTGAGTGCTCAAAGCTCACAGTTTTTCCCGCAACCCTGAGGGCCAGCCCAGGATAGTCCCTGCCCCTGTAGGGTGCTCAGGGTCAGTCAGAGGTGGCTGCAAGTATCACGGGAGAGCTCTGAGTAGGACCATCAAGGACAAGTGCCAAGGGCAAATCTAGATGGGGCGGTGGGCGGAAAAAGCCCTGAAGGTGGCTCTTAGAAAAAGAATAGGAAATGGGGCAGGGCAACCCTAGCAGTGGTAGCTGTGGGTACAAAGGTCCTGAGTAGGGTCAGCCCCCAGAGAAATAGAAAGAGAGCTGGTAGGACAGGAGCGGAGTAACTTCAGGGGTAGCAGAGGGAGGCGAGGGGGCAGTGGGGGGCCCTATAGGCTCCAGGGAGGAGGCCGAGGTTTATTCTAACTGAAATGATGTGAACTAATCGAATTTCGAAACTCTCCCCTGACTGCTGTGTGACAGCTATGGGGCCAAGAGGGGAACTAGTGTCCTCACCTGGTCAGCTGGTGGGAGGAGGAGGGGATGAGGGCATAGGCAGCAAGCGGGAAGGTGCCCTGGTGATGCCCGGAGGCTTCACCAGTGGGGGCGGGGTAAGACGACCACCAGACCTCTGCCCCCCAGGCTGGCAGCAGTGCCCTGATCCCACATCTCTCTGCAGGTCAAGCTCTATCTCCACTATGTATGAGGACCCAGACAGCGACGGGGAGGTCAGTGGCCCCGCTCTGGGGGGGGGCTGCAGAAGCCGGTCCCCCTGCGCTGCCCAGCCAGCCTGCACACACGGCTCTGGTTGCAGGAGCTGGAGCTGTACTTCACAGAGCCCCAGCAGCTCCTGGATGTCTTCACGAAGCTAGAGGAGCAGAACCTCTCACTCATCCAGAACACGCGGGAGATGGAGGAGGCCCTGGAGGATCTGAACTTCACCCTGAAAAACACTCAGATTCGCATGTAGGTCTCCTGCCAGGGCTGACTGGGCCGGGGGAGGGGAGGGTTCCATCACTGGCTGTCATCCTGGGCCCCCATAGCCACTGGGAGCTGAGCCGTGCAGTCGCCCACCCTCCCATCTGGGGCCCTGGTCCTGCACTAGCTTCCACTTTCTGGAAAGCTCCATGGGAAGCCTGACTCTGGAGAGAGGGCGTGTCCTTTCCGGCAGGCGAGTTAGGGGATGGGAAGAGGTCAGGTGGAGCCTCATGGGGCTGGGCCCCTCCCCACCTAGAGCAGCCTGCAGCCTGCAGCCAGCGGGAGGCATCAAGGAGCTCCCACGCAGGTGCATTCCACCGACGCCAGGCCCAGCAGGGCTGGGGCACTAGGTGAGGCCCATCAGGAGCAAGGGATCATCCCTTCACACCCAAACACGGGGTGAGCTCCTATTCTGGGTCAGACCCAGGGCTAGGTTCTCCAAGGATAAGCAAGGCCCTGCCTCATGGAGCTGACATTTGATGGTGACAGGCAGACAGAGCCTCGGATGTGACTCGTAGATACTGACATGCGCCAGAGAAAAACGGTGATATGAGAAGGAGGCTGAAGTGGAGGGGCAGGGCGGGCTTCCAGGGGAAAGCATCATTGACCTGGGCACTTCCTGAGCATGGAAGGCCGCACAGAGATCTGGTAGAAGAGGGTTCCGGGCAGAGGAAGAGCAAGTGCAAAGACCTAGGGTGGAAGCCAGCCGAAGGCTTTGATGCCCCCTAGGGAGTCAAGTTCTTAAGTATGCACGCCTTGTTGGCCCACATCCTGCCATGGAGACTGTCCCGCCCAGAGTCTCCTGCAGGTGAGGCAAAACCATCGGTGCTGTCAGGCAGGACTGTGTCTCCTAGAAAGCTGGGAGTCACACTGACAAACACCCAGATCCACATGGAGGTCTCCTGCCAGGGCTGACCAGGTGGGGGGAGGGGAGGGCTCCATCACTGATGTTTTTCAGTGTGAGTCCCTTCCATCTCAGAGAGAGAGAGAGAGAGGAGCTGGGGAGATGCAGGCAGCCTCCCGGATTCCAGGAACCTGGCAGGAGGACACACACACGTACCTGCACAGCAGAATCCTGGAGAGGAGCTCCAGTCACTGGTCTTTAGCTGAGATACCCCTGAGCACCAGCGCTTTATTTTTATTTCCAGGAGAGTCATGGCCTGTATGCATTAACTGCCATGAACTCAACTGCCCTATCTCAGCAAGAAAAGAAAAGAAAAAATATAAACATATACTTTTAAAAATATATGCAGCAAATAGAAAATCTGAATAGGCCTGTATCTATTAAGGAAATTGAGTCAATAATTAATAACCTTCAAACAGAAAGCACCAGACCCAGATGGGTTTACTGCCAAATTCTACCAAATATTTAAGGAAGAAATTTTGCCAATTCTCGCAATCTCTTCCAAAAGAAAGAAACAGGGAATAATACTTTTTAACTCATTCTGTAAGACCAGCATTAACCTAATTCCAAAAGCAGGCAAAGACCTTACAAGAGAAGGAAACTACAGACCAGTATTTCTCACGGACGCAGATGTAAAAATCCTTGACAAAATATTAGCAAATTGAATTGGACAATGTATAAAAAGAATTGTACATATCAAGCGGGATTTTTCCCAGGTGCGCAAGGCTGTTTCAATGTTTGAAAATCAATTAATGTAATCCATCATATCAACAAGCTAAAGGAGAAAAATCACATGATTATATCAACAGATGCAGAAAAGGCATTTAACAAAATCTAACTCCCTTCATGATGAAAGCTCTCAGTTAACTAGGAATAGAGAACTTCCTGAACTTGATGAAGAACATCTACAAAAACCTTACAGCTAACATCATACTTAACGTTTCCCCACTAAGATCAGGAACAAAAGCAAGGATGTCTTTTTGGTTAGAGAAACAGGTACTAATGTCGGTCTTTCATAAAAGGGAAGTGGCCTAATACAAAGTTTAGAAAAGCAGGAATGCCTGTATACGGACAGGGAAGAAAGAAAGAAAACTTTGTTGGCAGATGACATGATCTTCTATGTAGAAAATCTCAAGGAATCAACAAAAAACTCCTGGACTAGTAAGCCATTACAGCAAGGTTACAGAATACAGAGTTACTATACGAAACTTCACTTCCTACGTACCAGCAATGAACAAGCCTGACTCCCTTCCTGGAAACCATGCCAACCTTCCTCCAGGAAAACCCAGCCCAGCCAGTAAGTTGGAAAACGAGCAGGAAGCAGCTCAGACGCCCTGTCACTGCAGTGAGCCAGAGGTGGAGACGAGGGTCCGTCTTGTAGCAGCCAGGGTCCCCAGAGCAAGGCCAGCCGCAGGGGAGGCACCAAAGCTTCAGAAAGCTCGTGCCAGTGCTGACCTCTGGCTGAGGCGAGACCTTGTGTGGGCTGAGTCTTGGCAGCCATGCGAGGCTCCTGCAACCATGGCTGCCCCTCAGACGTGAGTCCCCACGGCTCAGGGGAAGCCCAGCCGGCACATCCGCCTCCAGCCCAGGCTCCATCTCGACACACAAAATGGCACGACTCGTCTGAGTCCCTGGTATTGAACTTGCACCGACTTGCAGCTCAAAGGACACAGAGACAGGAAAATGTCACCAGAAACGTGAGAAAATACATTCACTAAGGGATGCGGGTGAGAAGGCTAAGTGAATCAGGACAAGCCTCTTGGCTCCTCACGAGAAGCTGCACCCCTGCTGCGAGAGAGGCAGACCTGGGTGCAGACAAGCCCAGGGCTCAAGACCACAATGAGGGCTCTCTGCAGCCCGCCGCTGAGTGAGCGAGGGGGACCATGTCCATGGGACAGCTCCCAGAACTCTGAGGGAAAGGACAAGGAGTTGAAGCGACAGGACCCCGGGGAGACCACGTGCAGGGCACACGCAGAAGGAATTCCAGGAGACGGCCACACACAGAGCGGAGGACCAAAAGCCAGTGTAGTGACGGATGAAAATCTCCCTGTGCTGAAACAAAGAGCAGGCCCACAGGCAGGGAGAGGGGCTCACAGTGCACACCACCCACGGGGCGCAAGAGCGAGCAGAAGCAGCCACAATGCCAAAGCAGACAAGGAGAATGAACAAAAGCCAGGTACCCATGGGCGCCTGGGTGGCTCAGTCGGTTGTGTCCAAGTCTTGATTTGGGCTCAGGTCATGATCTCAGGGTTGTGAGATCAAGCCCCGAGTCTGGGCAGGGAGCCTGCTTAAGATTCTCTCTGTCTCTCTCACCCCCTCCCCCCCCGCCCCATCAATCAATCAATCAATCAATCAATGCCAGCCAGCCATATAGGAACCAGAACTAAGTATGTGTCGCCTGTTTCCCCCAGGATCCTAAATGCCAGCCAGGGTCTAGGAGAGCATCACTCTTGAGTTTGTGGGGGCAAGAGGGTCTCCTTTTTATTTCCTTTTTCAATGTGATAAAATCCACGTAACACAAAATTGACCACCTGAACCACTTGTAAGTGTCTGGTCCGGTGGCTAAGTACGTTTGTGTTGCTCTGCAGCAGTCCCACCGTCCAACCCTCCAGCTCTTTGCATCTTGTACAACTGAAGCGCTCTCCCTGTGACGAATCCCTCTCCATTCTCCAGCCGCTCGGTCCCTGGCAACGCCACTGTGCTTCCTATCAGTCAGAAAGGGTTTGACTACAAGTACCTCATAGAAGTGGCATCACACAATACTTGACTCTTTGTAACTGGCTTATTTCACTTAATGTTTTCGAGTTTCATTCATGTGGTAGCCTGTGTCAGAGTTTCCTTCCTTTTTAAGGTTAGATAACATTCCATTTATGTCTAGACATGTTTCTCCATTCACCCATCAGGCGCCCTTGGGTTGCTTCCGCACTTTAGCTCTTGCGAGTAACGCTGCTGTGAATGTGGCTGTGCAAATGCTTCTTCAAGACTCTGCTTTCAGTTCCTCTGCATAGATTCCCAAAAGTATGACTGCTGGAGCTTACGGTATTTCTGTTTTTAACTTGGGGTGCTTTCGCAAGTGGAATTGTTTGGATGCTATCGTAAATGGGACTGTTTTTGTTTTCCTTTGCAGAGTGTTCGCTATTTGTGTATAGAACTGCATTTTGTTGACTTTGTTGACTTTGTATCCTGCTACTTTGCTGAATTCATTTAATTCTAACAGCTTTGTTGTGGAGTCTTTAGGGTTTTCTTCAAAGAAGATTATGTTTTCTGTAAACAGCTAATTTTACTTCTTGTCCAACTTGGACGCCTTATCTTTCTTTCTCTTACTTAATCTCCCTGGCTGGAACTTCTAGTACCGTGTTGAATAGAAGTGGTGAATGCAGGCATCCTTACCATCCGATCTTAGAGGAAAATCTTTCAGTCTTTCACCACTGAGTATGATGCTTGCTGTGGGCTTTTCATATATGGCTTTTATTATATAGAGGTGGTTTCCTTCTATCCCTATTTTACTGAGTGTTTTATCATGTTTGTCAAAGCCTTTCTCTGCACCAATTGAGATGGTCATGTGATCTTTTTCCTCCACTCTGTTGATGTGGTGTATTACCCTGATTGATAATACACCCTTGCATTCCAGGAATGAGTGCCACTTGCTTCTAATCCTTCTAATATAAGTATAGTATAACTATACTATAGGATTTTTCTAATGTTTGATTGAATTCCATATGCTAATAAGTGTGTGTCTCCTGTTTCCTCCAGAATCCTAAATGCCAGCCAGGGCCTAACAGAGCATTTGTTGATTTTTTTGCATGAATGTTCATAAGGGAGGTTGGTCTATAGTTTCTTTTCTTGTAACGTCTTTGACAGGCTTTGGTATCATGGTTATGCTGCTCTCATAGAATGAATTAGGAGGTGTTCCCCCCTCTTCAATATTTTGGAAAAGTTTAAAAAGGATTGGTATTAGATTTCTGACTACTGATTCAATCTTCTTACTAGTTATAGGCCTATTCAGATTTTCTATTTCTACAAGATTCAGTCTTTTTTAAAAAATATTTTATTTATTTATTTGAGGGACAGCAACTGAGAGAGAGAGAGAGCACAAACTGTGGGGGAGGGGCAGAGGGAGAAGCAGACTCTCTGCTGAGCAGGGAGCCCGATGTGGGGCTCCACCCCAGGACCCCAGGATCATGACCTGAGCAGAAGGCAGACACTTAACCAGCTGAGCCACCAGGCGCCCCTACATGATTTAGTCTTGGTAGATTTTGTGTTTCTAGAAATTTGTCCATTTTACCCAAGTTGTCCAGTTTGGAGGCTCACAGTTGATAGTACTCTCTCCTAATCCTTCTTATTTCTGTAGGATCAGTAGTGATGTTCCCACCTTCATTCTCATTTTAGTAACTTCAGATTTTTTTTCCTTAGTCCATCAAGCTAAGCGTTTGTCAATTTTATTGATCTTTTTGAAAAACTGTTTTCTATTCTCTATTTTGTCTTTCTCCTCTAATTTGTATTAAATCCTTCCTTCCACTAGCTTCAGGTTGAATTTGTTCTTTTTCTATAAATTCCTTAAGTTGTAAAGTTGGGTTGTTAGTTTGAGATCTCTTTTTTATTTTTTTATTTTTATTTTTTATTTATTTATTTTTTTAAAGATTTGTTTTATTTGACAGAGAGACAGTCAGTGAGAGAGGGAACACAGCAGGGGGAGTGTGAGAGGAAGAAGCAGGCTCCTAGCGGAGGAGCCTGATGTGGGGCTTGATCCCAGAACACCAGGATCACGCCCTGAGCCGAAGGCAGACGCTTAACGACTGTGCCACCCAGGTGCCCCGAGATCTCTTTTTTAAATGCAAGTTTTATCATCATAAATTCTCCTCTTAGCACCATAAATTTTGCTATGTGTCCAAAAAGTTTTGCTCTGTTGTGTTCTCAGGTTTCTTCATCCCTATTTTTTTCTAATTTCCCTTATGATTTCCTCTTTGATCCATTGGTTGTTTAAAATGTGTTCTTTAATTTCTTTAATTTCTACAACTTTGTGAAATTTTCCAGTTTTGCTTTTAACAATTCCTAATTTCATCCAGTTGTTGACAGAGAAGTTTGTCCTAATATTTGGGACATCCTGAAAAATGTCCCATTTGCCCTTGAGAGTGTATGCTTCTGTTGTTGGGTAGAGTTTTCTGTGTATGTCTGTTACTTCTAGTTGGTGTACTGAAATGCTTAAGTCTTCTGTTTCCCAATCTTCTGTCTGCTTGTTCTTCCACTATTGCAAAGGGGATACTGAAGTCTCTAACTATTATTACAGAATTAGTTCTCCCTTCCATCTGTAAGTTTTGGCTTCATATATTTTGGTAGTCTGTTATTAGGTGCATAAATGTTTATAATTGTTATATTTTCTTGTTGTATTGGACATTTATTAATATATAAGGTCCTTCTTTGTCTCTGGTAATTTTTTCTGTCTGATCCTAGTATTGCTACCCTTGCTCTCTCTTTTGGTTACTATTTGCATGGAGTATCTTTTCCCATCCTTTCACTTTCAACCCATTTGTGTCTTTGGATCTCAAGTGAGGCTCTTATAGGCAGCATATAGTTGAATCATATGTGATCCATTCTGCCAGTCTCAGTCTTTTGACTGGAGTTTAGCCCATTTACATTTAAAGTAATTAATGATATGGTGGGACTTCTGTCATTGTACTTTTTGTTTCCTATATGCCTTATAGTTTTTGTCCCTCATATCCTGCAATACTGTTTTCTTTGTGTTTAGTTGATTGTTTGTAGTGACATGTTTAAATTCCTTTCTCATTTCCTTTTGTGTATATTCTATAGCTGTTTTCTTTGTGGTTAGCATGAGATTATATTTAATATCCTAAAGTTGTTACCACTCAAATTTGAATCTGTACCACCTTAACTTCAATAACATACAGAAACTCTGCTCCCTTACAGTTCCATCTTCATCGTTTTGGTTGCTGATGTCACAAATTTATGTCTCCATACATTGTGTGCTCTAAAACATAAACTAAAAATACTTTTAAATGTATGAGTCTCTTAAATTATGTCGAAAACAAAGAATACAGTTACAAACCAGTGTTACATGTTTACTAGCTTTTAAAATTGTCCACATTATACCTTTATTGAGATTTTTACTCTGTCATAAAACTTTAAGTTACTGTCTGATTTGCTTTCATTTCACTGTGCAGGACTCCCCTGAGCATTTTTGGCAGGGCAGATCTCATGGGAACGAACTCCTTCACTTTTGTTAATTAGGGAATGTCTTAGCTTCTCCCTCACTTTTAAAGGACAGTTTTGCCAGATACAGAATTCTTGGTTAACAGTTTTTTTTTTTTCCTCTGAGCACTTCGACTATATCTGTCTTCTGACCACCAAAATTTGTAATGAGAAATCTGCTGATAATCTTATTGAAGATCCTCTGTATGTAATGATTTGCTTCTCTCTTGCAACTTTCAAAATTCTCTGGCTTTGGCTTTTTTTATCCCATGATAGTTTGATTATAATAATGTCTCAGTGTGGGGCTCCTTGATTTTCTCTTACTTGGAGTTCCTTGAGCTTCTTGGATGTTTATATTCATGTCTTTCATCCACTTTTAGAATTTTCATCCATGTTCTTCAAATCTTCTCTCTGCCCCCTTTTCTTTTCTCCTTCTGGGACTCCTATGATGCATATATTAGTCCTCTTGATGGTGTCCCACTCATTCCTTAGGGTCTGGTCACTTTGTTCTATCTTCTTCTTTCTGTTCCTCGGTCTTCATAGTTTCCACTGTCCTATCTTCAAGATCACTGATTCTTTCTTCTCCCTGCTCAGATCAGCCTTTGAATCCCTCTAGTGAATTCTTCATTTCCCTACTCCTTTGTGCATTGTTTTTGTTTATATGAATCTTGTGGGCTGTCTCGGTGTTGAGAAGCATCCTGCAGTGTAAACTTAGGTCTTTTCTGAGACTTTCCCTGGGCATGCATGGTCACTTTCTAATTTTTCCCATATATGCTGTTGTTTTTGTCTGTCCTTGGTCTTTAAGGTCTGGCTCTCCAAGGGGGAAAAAGCAAAAAATGAAGGGAGGAAAAAGCAACGGCCCCTTAAATCCCCTGGAAGTCAAGTGGGGGGTGAGGGGTTGGCTTGCGACAATGAAGGGAGATGAAACAATGGCTGTCCACCTATTTGCCTGTACCTCTGTGGTCAGACATATCAATCACAGATCAGGGCACAGATTCCCAATATTTGGAGGACAAGGTCCTTTTGTGCCCACCCTACCTCCAACAGGCTGTGTGCTAGCTGCTCCAGAAAACCTGAACAGCTGCCTGCCACATGGCTGGGTGATGGCTGGGTAAATGTTATTATGCTTAGAGCTGAAATGGATGGAAATTAACCACAATTACCGTCCAAGCCTTCCCCTGGAAGTTGCAAGCTTTCAGTAGACTCCAGCGTTCCAAAATGGCTCTAGCAACAGGTTCTGCCAGTGCGATTACTGTCTAGTGGGGAGACAGATTCATGATGCTCCTGCTCTGCCGTCTTTCTCTATTTCAAATTTTTAAACTGTTGTTCTTTTTGCTGCTATTTCTGCAGGAATACGGTAACTGTTTCTCTTTTGCTTGGTCTTTTGAATGATCTTGATTCCTATTTGGTGGTCTTTGCCTTTTTTTTTTTCATACCAGTCTAGTAAGCTTTCTGGCTATACGTCCCCAGGTATTTATGAAGGAATCATTTTGTTACCTTTCAAAAACTTGTTATAACTTCTGCAATTCAGCCCCACAGCTCTAAGAAAATTTCATACATATAAACGTACAAAAGTAGAGAGAATAGAACCATGAGTCCGCAGGGTCCCATCACCAGCTTCAGCAGTGATCAACTCAGAGCCAATCTCCTTTTACCTAGATCCCACCAACTTCTCCATCTCCCATATTATTTCAAAGCCAATTCCAGGCATGAATCATTTCATCTGCAAATATGCCAGTCAATATCTCTAAAAATATATGGACTCTTTAACATAATCACAATACCATCCTCACATTTAGAAAAACCAGTAATCCTTAATATTAAATATCCATAATCCATAAATGGTTGGAGTTTTTTAACTTAGTTTGAATTAGAATCCAAATAAGATCATGCTCTGCAATTGGCTGTGTCATCCAATCCCTTTCGATCTATAGGTTCCCTCTCCCATCCTGTTGTCCTCCTGCAGTCCAGCCATTGAAGAAACCAGGTCACTCTTCCAGCACTGAAGTGCTCCTTAGACTCTGTGTGCACTGGATTCCCCCCTAGAATCTGCATTTCTGACAAACATGCAGGTGAGATGCAGGCTAGTCTGAGGATCAACACTGAGCAGTATGTCCCTCATGCTTTTGCATTCCCATAAACTGGTAAGATCTAGTTGAGAAAACACTGTGACCCAACAATTTTACATCTAAAGACGANNNGTAGGGAAAGGGTATCTTTTTTTTTTTAAGATTTTATTTATTTATTAGACAGAGATAGAGACAGCCAGCGAGAGAGGGAACACAAGCAGGGGGAGTGGGAGAGGAAGAAGCAGGCTCATAGCAGAAGAGCCTGATGTGGGGCTTGATCCCGCAACGCCGGGATCGCGCCCTGAGCCGAAGGCAAACGCTTAACCGCTGTGCCACCCAGGCGCCCCGGGAAAGGGTATCTTTTTATCCCAGTTACCCTGATAGGAAATAGATCAACAACAAAAAGTCGCCCACCACCTGAACCACCACATCCACATAGCAAAGGAGGGTGAAAGCAGAGCAGCGCTGCGCCAGCTGTAGGATCACACTCACCAGTTAAGGCGATGAAAGTGAAGGAAGTATTAACAAAAAAAAAAGTTAAAACTGAATGCAATCATGTATCTTTTAGGACGAGTACCACTGACCCTAAATGTACCTGCCCCTACAACGGGCACATGTGGTTGGAGGGAAGTTGGTCCTGACACCCAGGACGTGCTCTCTGCTGTCATCCCAGGTGACCTGCATGAGTGCCACCAACACCTGGGCAGGCAGGCTGTGTGTTAGCTGCATGTGGTCTCTCTGGCCACCCCCCTCAGCCCCTCTCATACTCACAAGCTTCTGGTCTCGGCCGTCCACCCCAAAGCCAGGGAAATGTAGCCTGGAGGGTTCCTGGGAGTGGGGGAGCTGCTGGTGCTGGTGCACATGATAGGCCATGGGACCCACAGTGGGTAAAGGAGCAGCAGCCCATGGTGCTTTGCTTAGGGTTGGGAAAATGTCAGTGGGTTCTATCAAGAAATGGGGGAGGAACCACAGAATCACCATGGGGGTGGCAGGGTCCCTCTGGGCCTCCCGGGCACTGCTGGTGGAGTGGCCAGATGCAGCTGCCCACACTGGGTGGACCCATGCCAGCCCTAAGAACAGGGATTCCTGCTCGGGAAATCCCAACATATGATGGTCAGTGTCTGCCATGATTGTGCAAGATTTTTATTTAATATTATTCTTTAAGTTTAGTATTTCACTTAAAAGTTGATTGTTGGCATTCTATTTCTAAATATATGCCCAAGGGTACATGGGTGGCTCAGTTGGTTAAGCGTCTGCCTTCAGCTCATGATCCCGGGGTCCTGGGATGGAGCCCCATGTCAGGCTCCCAGCTCAGTGGGGAGTCTGTTTTTCCTTCACCCTCTGCCCCCTTCCCTGCTTGTGTGCACGTGCACTCTCTAATAAATAAAATCTTTAAAAATAAATATATGCCCAAGAGAATTGAGAACATGTCTTCACAGAAACCTGTCTATGAATGTTCACAGCAGCATAATTCCCAAGAGTCAAAAGGTAGGACCAACCATATGTCCATTTGGACAAAGTATGGTCCATCAGCACAGGGGACTGTCACACAGTCCTGAAAAAGAATGGAGTTCTGATAACATGCCGTAACATGGACAGACCTTGAAAACATTCTGCTGAATGAAGGAGCCAGACACAAAGGCTGCCACTGTATGGCTCCACACTTATGAAATGTCCAGGACAGACACACACTGGGGGGAAAGGGAAGGATGGAGAGTGATTACTAATGGGGACCGGGTTCCTCTAGGTGATGAAAATATTCTAAAATGAGATGATGAAGATTGTGCAATTGTGTAAATATCCTGACAACTACTGAACTGCAATTTTTTTAAGATTTTACTTATTTATTTGAGAGAAGAGCCCACGAGCAGGGGGAGGGGCAAAGGGGGAGGGAGAGAATCTCAAGCAGACTCCCCACCAAGCGTGGAGCCGACCCCGGGATCAAGCTTATGCCCCTGAGATCATGACCTGCGCTGAAATCAAGAGTCCAATGCTTAACGGACTGAGCCACCCAGGTGCCCCTTGATTTGTGCATTTTAAAAGAATTTTATAGGTATGTGAATTATACCTCAATAAAGCTGTTACTTATTTTTTGTAGTGTTAATTGTTAAAGATCTTAAATCTTAGTCCTGCATCTCAGCAGCATCTCTGGCCCCTGGGCACGCACTTTGCAGTCATGGCCCCGTAGCCCTCAGGACAGTGGCGGGGCAGTGAGGCTCAAGAGAGGTGAAGTGCTCAGAGCTGCGCTGAGTGGGCAGGGCCCTGCCGGTCCCCCATCCAGGGACAGGGAGGTCAACCAGCTGAAGCAGTGGGTCACCACACTGATGATGTCCATCACCAAGGAGGAGGAGTCGGCCGCCGAGCTGGAGCTCAAAGCCCGAGTCTTCCACTATGGCGAGTACAAGGGTGCTCAGGAGGTAGGCTCCCCGTCAGCAGCCAGAGGGCAGCAGGCGTGCAGGGAGGGCGGGGGACCACGGGACTGGGGCCCAATCCATTTAAGAGCACATCTGGGAGCACCCAGTGCCCCTCACCACCTTCCAAGCTCTGTAGGCGTGATCGAGGGGCACCAGCTGAAGAAGGCCTTTGGTCCCCAAAGCAGAGCCACCCTGTAATTTTATGCCCCTTGGCCACTCAGCTGACCAGCACACCTCCTCCACTCCTTCCTTCTTTCATTCAACAAATACATCTGTTTTTTCAACACAAAATGTCCAGAAGGTGACCCTGCCCGGAGGAAGAAGTCATGTCCCTAAGCCATCCTGAAAGAGTGAGAATTCTGAGGGCACAGAGGGCCAAGAATGTTCCAGGCAGTGGTGCACCCTTCCTGACAGTGCACTTGGGGCCATAGTCACAGTCCTAGCTTCCTAATTCATTCAAGTTACTGTTGAGCACCTACTGTGTGCCAGAACCAGGCCAGGTACGCAGGATGCCACAACACACAGGCCGGTGCACCCCGCCTCCTCCCAGACAGACTCACTGGGTGCTGGCTGTGCCCCACTCCTGGCCTGAGCCTGTCTGTCTGCTAGTCCTCATTTAATCCTCACGCCCAGCCCATCTGCCCAGGGCTGCATAGAAAGTAGCTCATGGGACAGTGTCCTGTGGGGAGCTGAGGTTAGTGCAGGGGCAGAACAGGGCCCCAGAGGAGGGGACTGGGCCCCATGCGCACACCAAGGCAGCTGGGGTAGAGCCCCAGTAGTGGCTGGAACCCTGGGTCTGGCTGACCACAGGAGGGCAAGGACAGCTCTGGCCAAGAAAAATCCAAGTGTCCAAGCTGTTTCTCCCATGCTTGCTGAGCGTGCTGGGCAGGGCTTAGGGAGGTCAGCCACGTCACAGCAAGGGCACTGGGTGCGGCAGGCTGCGGAGCGGGGTGGGGGGGACAGAGGCCCACGCGACCCCTCTGCCAGCCTGCCCGCCTTGCAGGACAAGCTGTTGGAAAGCCTCAACCGCAAGGTGCTGGATGTGTACCGGCACTGCATCGGCGCCCAGCAGGAGTCCAGCCTGGGCACCGTGCAGATGCTGACCATCATCGAGCACCACCTGGATGAGCTGCTGGAGAACCTAGAGCGGGTACCCCAGATCAAGATCGAGCAGGCCGAGAAGGCCAAGGAGAAGGAGCGCCGCCTGAGGTGAGAGCCCGGCTCCTGCCCCACCCGGCGAGGTCTAACTGGGCCTCTCACGCGGTAGGGAGGGCGCTGAGGGAGAGGACACCCTCCACACCCCTGCTCCTGCTCTGGGCTGGCCCAGGCTGGCCCTGAGGACAGAGGTCAGATAATAGACCTGTCCTCAAAGAGCTCCCAAACCAGGGGAGAGAGGACCCTGGTGCTCCATGCTGAAAGACAAAGCCAGGGGTCTACCAAAGAGGGCACCGAACTTAGCCCCAGTGAGGGAAGGCCCTCGTCTGAAGTGGGAGATGATGTGGGCTCAGGGAGCCCAGGAGCCAAAGTGAAGGTGTGGACAGCATGGCCTCACCCCAAGGACAAGGGACAGCAATAGCCATTTTCCCTGTTGGATTGGAGAGGGAAGAGACTGGCACTGCCAGAGCCCAGGGGAGGGAAGGTGAAGACTCGGGGAGAAACTGAGGAAGCCCAGTTTAGTGGCAGGGGCAGGCAGGAACACTTGGCAGTGTCAGAATGTTGGACACAGGCAGCATGGACCCATTCTCCAAGGGGAGGCCCAGGGAGCTCCCCAGAGACCCACTGGCTTCTCTGACCTGGGGGGCTGCCCAGTTCACTCACTCCATGCAGGGCCCTGAGACATCCGCAAAGAGACATCTGCCTCTCCCACAAGCACAGGGGCTCTTCTTCTGTGTCGCCTGTTCCATACCTGGGTGGGAACAGGCACGGGGCAAAGGTCTGATGACCAGAAGCACACACAGGTCAACCAGTGACCAGGGATGGGGACCAAGGAACGTGGTCCTCCAAGGGGTATGAGCTGATGGACCTGAGCCAGGAGCCCCTAAGAACAAGAGCAGAAGCCAACCTGGCCTGGCAGGGAAGAGTGGAGAGGAGTGGGGAGTTTTCTCCTAAAGGGAGGGCCATGGCCTGAGGGCTGCATGCAAGGAGCTGGGAAAGGGATCTGGGAGCTTCCCCAGGCGCCTCCAGTCCTTAAACCGTGTTGCGCTGCCCCTGGCACCAAGACTCCGCGAAGAGAAGGTCCTGATGCAGAAGCAGCTGCAGGAGGAGCGTCTGCAGCGGGCCCAGGCCCGGGCCCAGGCTGAGATCAAGAAGAAGGTAGGCAGGGTGGCCCCGGGGAGTCACTGCCGGGGGAAGGGCCCCACGACCAGGCACAGTGGGGCTGGGAGCCTGCAACCAAGCCTGGCTCACCCCCTTTGCAGGTGCTAATTGCTGAGGTCCTGGGGGAAAGATGGGGCCATCAGAGTAAGGCTGGGATAGAGCAGTGTCTCCCGTTCCTGGTCCACCAGCCCTGCTGCCCCTCAGGACCCACTTCCTCTGCAAATCCTCCCCTGGGGTTGCCTGCCTTCCTGTACACGAACTCCTGGTGGGTGACGGCCTGGCGAGTGCCCTCCCAGCCCTACCCAGGTGCAGCCCTCAGCTCCCAGAGCAGGTGGGAGCAGCTCAGCCCCCGCGGGGTCCCACCATACCACCGACACTACAGCCAGACCCCAGCCTCCAGCCTATCACCCGTCACTAGGGTTTCCCCTGGCTGCCCCATGGGGAACAGGCTAGAGCAGCCACTTCCTTCTGTACCTGGCAGCAGGAGGTATGCTCCCTAAAGCAGGCCTAAGCCCAAATACAGCCCCCAGCAGACAGATGAGGCCGAGGGGCTGCTCTCTGAATACAGTAACACTCTCCACGCTGTCACACAGGGACGGCAGACACTGTGGGGTCTCCCCCTTAAATCCCTGGAGCAAAGGAAGTGGGCTCCCTCTGTTTAGCCAGGTACATCCCGTGTTTCCAGGTGCACCCCACAATGCACACGTATCTACGGGCCCACGGCCCAGGGAGCAGGCTCTGGAAATGCTGGGGAGACTCACTCCCGAGTCATTTCAGAACAGCTCCAGCCCTGAGCCCACAGGCTGACAAGGAAGGCCGGGATGAATCCTGGGCCCCATAGCCCCAGCGCACCAGCTTCCAGGCACGCTCGGGACACGGGCATCTGACGCCTCAGGGCCTGGGCAGCGCCTCCCGGTGCAGGGAGGCCGCGGGGCACAGGCTCACAGAGCCCGCTCACTCTGCAGAGAGGCAGGAGACTGGTGAGTCGCTCCCGGCCCCCAGCTCTCAAAGCAAAGCGGGAGCCTGAGCATGTGCTGATGGACGACGACGAGGAGGAGCAGCTGCTGTTCTTCACGTAGCCTCCCCA
The DNA here is from genome assembly GCF_017311325.1 of Ursus maritimus. Classification (NCBI taxonomy): domain Eukaryota; kingdom Metazoa; phylum Chordata; class Mammalia; order Carnivora; family Ursidae; genus Ursus; species Ursus maritimus. Next base: position 579,636 of record NW_024423786.1, read on the forward strand.
CACTGGCTGGCCATCGCCCGCAGCACAGCAAGGACAGCAGCAGGAAGCAGGGGCAGGGCGGGCTGGCCTGCGGCAGCTGTCACCATATCCCCGTGCCCCTCCCAGCCTCCCACTGTACATTTACTTACTCGTGTGAAATAAACGCCCCCTCTTTGGTGGCCTCATGGCCTGTTGAACGAGGCAGTCTGGTTCCACCGTCCACACCCTGCCCTCTAATCCCTGAACCCTCAGCCCATGCTTGAGGAAGGAGCTCATCCTGGCCCTCGGGTAAGGTGGCTGCTTTGAGACAGACGGCCAAGTCCACACTGAGATGTGATGTGCAAAGACAAGGAAAGGAGGCAGCAAGCTGGGAGGATGAGAGGGTTCTCACTACTGAAGACAAAACATGACGTCCACGCCACACACACACTTCTGTGAGGTAAAGCCAAGCGACACTGTCAGTACCTGACTATATAAAAACTTTTATTCGTTTGTACCACAAGTTGGGCCCACTGCCACCAGGGAGCCCAGTGCCCAGAAAACTGACAGCCAGTACCAATCACATCGTGGTGGTGGACATTCCCAGGGGGAAGTTCCGGGGGAAGTTCCAGGGACCCACCCCAGAGAGAGCATCTCCGTGGCCCAGCCCCTCCTCCCATCGGAAAGACAGTGCAGTGTGGCCATTAGGCCACCCGGCCCCCAAGGCCACCCTGGCAGGCAGGCTGGCTCCTTGTGGAGGGAGGGGGCTGCTGGGCGACCTGGAGGCTGACGCAGCACAGAGCTCTGTGGGTAAAACTCTTTATAAATGGGGCCCAAGTTCCTGTGGGTGGAGAAGCACCCTGGAGACAGCACCTCAGGGCAGGGCAGAGAGAGGACTCACCACCAAATGCTGGGGTCATTCCCAAAAGCCCAAGGCCAAAACCTCAAAAATAAAGAAACACAGGCCAGGCAGAGTTTGGACACGTCCAAGTCCAAGAACCAAAACGGCATGTGAGTCAACGTGCGCCTCCAAGGCACAAGGCAAAAGACAGCACTTCGGAGCGGCCCTGTGGCCAGTCCCGCTGACAAACAGATAAATCCGTTCTAGGTCATCAGCTCGCCGCCGGTGCAGAAGTGCACGGGACAGCGCGCGCCCATCTGCACCTGCGGCGTGCGTGCCGTTCTCCCTGTCCCCCGTGACTGCGTGCACGCAACCGTGACTGTAGAAACCGGGCACAAATTCTTAATCAACACGCACACTCGGATACAGAATTTAGAAAAATGTAAAGTTTTACCTCTACCATGCCCAAATTAGGGGCTTTAAATTTGGCCTCTCTGCGAGGGCTCGCAAACAGCGCCCCAGTGTGTGCCCCTCTGCACCCCCCCACGGGCTGCCCGCCCGCTCTGCCAAAACAGGGATTCGAATTTGGCTTCACTGTGACAACGGGACGCTTCTGCCCTAGGGCGTGACGGAATCAGCCCAACCACAACCGCCACCCAAGGGGCTGGGAAACAGCCTGTTAGCTCTCATGAAGGGAAACGGTTTCTAGATCTCTCTCAGGCCAAATGCTGAAACACGGAAGGAGAAAGATCCCATTTGCTTTTACTACAGATGAAGTCCCATCCGACAAGGGAAGCTGTGCTCTACCCTACTTCCCGCCGAAGGCTGTTTTCCTCCTGCGGCGCGGGCTCCGTGGCTTAGATCACAGGGAACGAGGGCTGTCTGCGCACCGCCAAGCCCGGGAAAGGCGTGTGCTTTGCCCTGAGGGGCGATTTCAAGGAATACTGCCCCAAACTGGTTCCTGATAAAATGTACCAAAAACATGTTTGGGAACCGTGCCCCAAAGTCTCGGAGGAACTAGGCTAGCCTTCTGAGCAGAAACCCAGGGGGGTCTCCCCCAGGCCTGTAAACCACGTCAGGGAGTCTCGGAGGCCGCAGACTGGAGGCGTGGCCTGCAGGCCCCAGGGCAGAGGGCCGCTGTCACTGCAGGTCCCGCAGGTTGATGGTGCTCCCCGCACACCGCACCTCCTCAGGCCCGGCAGCCCCTCCAGCTGCAGGAAGCACCTCCTGAAAACCAAGCAGAGCGGTGAGGGGCAGAGCTGGGGGCTGGGCAGCGCAGGACCGCCTCCCACAAGGCAGCCCTGCAGCCGCACACAGCCAGCCTCATAACCCAGTAAGGCCCCTGTCACTTGCCTAAAGCAAACTTGTTTTCCCCTTATTTTCACATACATCCCTTGAAGAAAGAAACTTTAGCATAAACAAAAAGGCGGCAAAGTGAACTTAATGATGCTGTGTTGCAGGTCTCCTCAGAAATGTGATGTCCTTGTCTCACTAAGAACCCTCTCCGCACTCTGCATGGGGAAGCACCTCTCCCGGTTCCTGCCTGTCTGTGGGCCTCATCAATGGCGGCGCCACGGCCCACCTAACCCACCTCCTCCGGCTAGAACACTCCCACAGCATTAGATTCAAGGCCATGGGGAACATCTTTTGGCCAATTATTTGTCCACTACCAGATTTAAGAACGATCTCATGAGTGGGAATACCAGGCAGAATGGAGTCAACATCCGTGAGGTTTTCTGAATGCACATTCCCAAACTGCATTTGAAGGAACCCCCACTCCAGCTGTCTGGGAGCCCCACCCACCCCTCTGTTTCCCAGCACTTAACTCGGTATTTATTTTTGACCTTTTAAGGAAAATGTTGAACAGCCCAATTTGAATACAAGAAAACTAAATTACCATGTGTAGGAATTTTAAAAATATGTATTTAAGGCAGAACTGTTAGAAATTTGATAAGCTACCTACTCTATGTTACAGCCAAATCTAAACTGCCCGCCGCCACCTATACTTGGTTTATTCACTTATTTAGCAAACTAACATTCCTGGCTGTGTTTCCCCGTAGGTCCAAACTTGGCTGGCCCAGGGGCGCGGGGTGGCACAGTCAGTTAAGCATCCCACCCTTGGTTTCCGCTCAGGTCTGATCTCAGGGTTGTGAGATCGAGCCCCATGTTGGATTCTGTGCTCAGGGCAGAGTCTTCGTGGGTTTCTCTGCCTCTCCCTCTGCTCCCTGCACCACCCCCAAATAAATAAATAAATCTTTAAAAACAAAAACTGGCCAGCCTATTTCCCATAGGAGAAAGTGACTAGAATTTTTTTTATATATATTTCAAAGAGCATTTTTTTTTTAAGATTTTATTTATTTGTCAGAGCGAGCGAGAGCGGGCAAGCACAAGCAGGGAGAGTAGCAGGCAGAGGGAGAAGCAGGCTCCCTGCCGACACAGGGCTCGAGCCTAGGACCCTGCGATCATGACCTGAGCTGAAGGCAGAGGCTTAACCAACTGAGCCACCCAGGTGTCCTGTGACTAGAATTTCTAAATATAAAATATTTGAAGAGTGTATTAAATTTCACCTTATTTACAAGTAGGAGCTACACTGGGGAGCAACCCTGAGCTTTATTCTTAGTCTTTTATTTCTTGGTCATTTACCCACTTTTTCTAGAAAGCAGCAAAACATCCTGGCAACCAACCCAATGAGTCTCCCCTTGAGCCCCACCTCAGTGACAAGCCTCAGAAACCCAAAAGCATCATGACAGTCTTACTAACAAACCCAGAGTTGTAAGGCATCCAGACCTGGAGGACATAGACGGGCACATCGACAGCGAACAGGGGGTGCAGGGTGGAAGGCTGCGGGCCGAGAACCAATGGCGAGGCTGCTTCACCTGAGGAGTCATCCTGGGGAGGCAATGGCATGTTTCATTTACCAAGCACAGCAACATTCCTCACCTTGGCCTGAGGAGTCCCCGTCACTCTGATATACACTCCCTGGATTCCAGGCGAGGCCACATAGGGAGCCAGGTGAGGCCTAAGGACCCAGCAGTCACTGGAATCAGGGGCTGGGGGCTGTTCACCCCTCCTCCTGGTCCTCAGTCTCTCACCTTGTTCCCAGCTTGAGGCTCACACCACCTGCCATCTGGCTGTTCCCCACTCCTAGGCCCTTCCCCTAGAACTCTCCCACATTCAATAGCTCCCCTCAGCCTAGGCCCCGATTTCCCTCCTGTAGGTTGTTCCTGAACTCTGGTGGAGGCTCTCGGCGCCCTCCCTGGGGGCTCTCTGGCTCTCCAGCGGCCACCTCACAGCACACAAGAAGGCCCACCTCTGCCCCAACCCACAGTCAAGCTGGAAGGGACAAGAGAGCACAGGTCTGTGGAGCGGGGGAGGCTCCTAGGCCCCTGATAATCAAGTAAGAAAAGGGACACCATCTGACATTTCAGCTTTCATCTCCAGCCCACGGTGGCCCACAGCCCCACCGCTCAACTCCCAGTGCCACCGCCACCATCAGCATTACCCATCCCCTCCCCAGCCTCAAGAACCTTCTGTGCTGAGCGCCATCATTCCCACTTCACAGACAATAAAACTAAGGCCCAGAGTACTTAAGTACCTTGCCCATGACAACACCAACTGGTAAGGGAAAGGTGGAGAATTAAAAGTGAGTTTTTTCCACCTCAAGGCTCCCGCCTTCAACTGGGTGTCTCTTAAACAGCAGCTTCTCCATTTCCAACAAGCGCCTTTTCTGCAACGGTACCAGCTTCCCTGAAGCCTCCGCATCAGAAGCTCCAGTCCTGCCTTCCCCACATCTCGCCTGTCAGCCATGACCGTGTTCAGAAGGGCTCGCTGCTCCCCCCACTTCCACAGCCCCATCTTGGAAGAGCCCTGACCTCTTCACTGCTCCAACCCCCTGGCCCCACACCTGGAAAGAGACCTGTTTTCCTGCTCACGTCTGCAGACCGGTCTTCCTAGGTCCCGCCCCCACCAAATGCTTACATTAGCTTCTTATTTTCTGTATGAGCAAGGCCACTCCCTGGCCCCGTCTTCCAGGCCCTCCGCACCCCTTCCAGACTCTTCACAGCCAGCTCGGCCCTATCTCCTCACGAAGCCTCTCGCAGGACTACAGAACCCAAGGATCTGGCCACCCTATTCTTCGGAGTCAGCTCGGCACTCAGAAGTCCTCGGATATCTCTGTGCCTCCCCAGGCACGCAGTACTCTAGGGCCCTAGAGCGCTGAGAACACAGGAGATGCTCAGGGGAGAGGGGGCACGTGATCAGGCCAGGTCGGAGCTACGTACCCTCAGCCTCCACGCCTCTTCTCTCCCCAGACAGTCCCAATTTATTGTCCCTCTTCCGGCCCCTCAGAAACGAGACTGCAAACAAGGGTGCGCACAGGGCTGTGGTCAGTGTGTCCAGTGAGTGTTCAGGGAGTGGCTGCCGGCTGCAGGCACCTGCTGGGCCCTGGGCACAGTCCAGGGGCTGTCTGGCCTGCCCTCTAGGGGCTCATTTTGTAGGGAAGAAAGGCCCGGCAGGGGAAGCCAGCATCTTTAAGCCATAAAGCCTATACCCTTGGCTGCACTGCGAGCGCTCCCCAGACACAGGACTGCCAAGCTGCGTGAGCAAGCCCCTTCACCCCAGCCCTGACAAGAGCGGAGGGGTCTGCGGACGGGTGGGGCCGTGCGAGGCCTCCCGTGGCTCACCGTGGGCAGCGCGAACAGCTGCAAGGAGGCTTGAGGCCGGACCAGGGCCTCACCTCCACCTCACGGCACTCCCAGGAAATGTGGCACACAGACACAGGGGGCATGGGGACACTGAAGCGTCCATCCTAGTGAAGACGAAAGCTCAGACAAATAGAGTGGGACAGAGCGGGAGGAAGGGAGGAACTGGGGTGACAGAGACATCATCCAGGGCTTGGGATGGTCTAAAGCGGGGGGGGGCAGTTCCCGAGAGGAAGGAGCACTGGAGGGGTGGAGGCTCAGGGAAACACCGCTCAAAGCCCGGCCCCCAGATCCCACCTGGTGACCACCATGGTTCGCTCGCTGGCTCTTACCTGCAGTAGCTGGACCTGAACGCACTGCACACCGGCCACCGGAGCTGGTCCTGGCAGGCCTCCGCTGGGCACCACGACGTTCCCACACAACCAACCAGTCTGGCTGGTGTGGAAATGAGTAGGACTGACTTTGCCACCGTTCATTTTCCTCTGAGCGGACCCCGAGGCTCCTACGATGAAACAGACAAACCAACACGTGCAGTGTACCACGCACTGCTCGGGCCCTGGCCTCACTGAGGCCGCACTCGGGGACACAGCCTCCCCATTGTCACTGTGCACAGCCCTGCAGACTTCAAACTAGTCAACAGGGAGAGTCACGGGCTTAAGAGGTGTAAAAAACCAAGATTTTGATTAGAAAGCATAGCAAACTTATCTACGTGTCTTCTGGACATTCAGCGATCAGACCCCCGGGGCCCGTGTCACAGGGGCAGAGGCTCCTCCTTACCCCGCAACCCCAAGAGCTGCAGGCACACAGGAGACCCCGGACGCCGGAGCACAACTACCGGGCAGAACCATACAATCGCAGAAAAGGAAGAAGGGAAGAAAGCTGGCCGGCCCATCCCACCCTCGGGCCCCTCGGTGTGTGCTAAATAAGCCACCAGATCCTTCAGGCTGTTTTCTGTCCAGCTTCCTCTTCAAAAGTCATCGCTCGTTATTTCATAAAAATGTGCTTTTTAAAATACTGAAGTACAAAGAAGAAACAAATAATCCAGACATCCAGAAAGGGTTTCTCTGATACTCGCGCAGTTCGAGAGCAGTGCGAAACCCCAAAGACCAGCGGCCGGGATCAAATCCTGGCTCCACCCCTGACTCTGCCACCTGGCCTTGGACAAGCAACCTGAGCTCCGGCCTCAATGTTCCCTCCCTGTGAAATGGGAACAATACTCCCTACCTCAAAGTCTTGGGAGGATTAAGCAGATATGTCATGCAAGTTTAGAACAGTGCCTGAGTAAGCGCCAAGGAATTTCAGGTGCTGTGACAGCTGTGTCCAGGGACATGCGTACATGAATGACTTTATAAAGACAATTTTGCAATGAACATCATATAAGTTAACAAGAACAAAAGCATCTGATTTTTGTTGAATTTAATAAAATGAAAAGGAACAAGTGAAACTGCAGGATGTGCTGAACTTCCAGAAAATACATCTTCATGAAAATATCTAATGACCTAACGTTAAAGGGAAAAGAGGAAACACATGAAAGGCTGCATTCTTTGTGTAGGTTTTTGTACTGGAAGGTTCCATTTTAAATAGGAACAGCTGATTCCGGCACACAGCACAAGCCAGCAAGTTACAGCAAGTGTGCCTTCGGTCTTGATGCCAACACCAGCGTAGAGGTCCCCACTCCGGAGCTGTGCTGTGTGCGCGCCCCGCGCCACGCCCTGCCCGCTTCTGCCCATCGCCCTCGTGGCGTCTCCGCATGCCCGGGAGCGCTCACACCCGGGGCTGTCTGTGGCTGCAGCACGCACCGGACAACCTGGCTGCCATGAGCTCTGGGGCCATGTCTCCTTAACCCCCAGCACTTGAGGGGCACTGTAAGCCGCGGTGCATTTTCCGGCCCACAGCCTGGTACTTCCTTCCTGGGCGCCTGAGGGATTCTTCACCTTGGTGGCAAGTCTTGGTTTTCCAGGGAGTACATTTGGTGCCCCCTTCAATGCAGGGAAACGTAGTTCCATTATAGCTTTGAGTATGTCCGTCCCACTTCCGTCTGCCAGCTTCTCTGCCTCAGGGACCCCAGTGCCCTCTTGCTGGATGAGCTCTGGCTGTCATCCATGCTTCTCCCAACTGTTCTGCAGCTTCCAGACAGCAGACCAGGGCTGGGACTGGGGTGAGCAAGCAAGGTGAGGGGCTAGGGCCCGGGATCCACCCACTCTTCTTTAACAGTAAGAAACTCCGTGTCACTGGCTCTTCTCCCTGACCATGCACGCTACTCCCCTCAACTCTGGCTTTTTACCTGAATGCGTTGTTATGCTTTAAAGTCTTTTCTCACCCTAGCATATTTCCCTGTGATAAACACATGTACATAAATTAAAATTCTAGCTTTCTACTTAAATATACTTTCTAGGAGTTGAAATCCTCATGTGAAAAATCAAGTTACCTGCAATTTTTAGTAACGCAAACCCATCCAGAATGACAAAACCTATTAGAAACTTCGATGATGATGAAATATCAAAAGCAACATTGCCCCAAGAACGCATGGAGAACAGCAACACTGCCTGTTCTCCAGGAGGCTCACGGGGCTGTGGGCGAGCACTACTCATTGCCAGACTCAGACACGGACAGCATACCTTTTTACCAATTAAAAAACATCTTAAATAAAATGCTCGTGTGCTTTAAATGTCATTTCATCACAATTACAGGTCTTTGCAGCTGCAACTTGGGGGGAACTGTGCCACGGAGCCCAAGCAGCACGGGCAGTCAGTACTGTCAGACTGCTCATTCCCCATGAAAGGTCCGATTTCATTTTTCAGTTCAAACAAACATATTGAAACATGGTTCAAGGGATATTATGAAAACCACTATGAAACCAACTAAGGGAAGCATTAAGTCATGTATCTTTTTAAGCTACTTTTAAAAGCAAGCAAGATATAAATATGTATATCTAATGCTCATTATCTAGCTTTATAAGATAAAAACACCACCATTCTGAGCCATTTCTCATTTATTTCACAATGATTCAATGAAAGCTGTGGAGCTCATGCTCTATGTTACCTGTGAAGGAAGAAGAATGGTCAAAGCCTTGTGTCCCTTCACTAGATGTGTGCTGGCACGTATGCTATGTAAATGATGGGGAAATTAAGTAAAAACATGTGAACAAAATCACAAACAGATCCCATTTAATTTTGCCAGACATCAGCGTTACAGGTTTCCATAAAAAACAGTATACACTGCTGAAAAACTAGTCGGTAACCAGAATATAATTGTATTTTTGTTAGAAGGATGTAAGAGCATTAGTTTTATAACAGGAAGTAAGACAGACTGGAACTAGAATACCTGGTGACACATCATCGCGAAACTGGCTCTAATTACTGTATTAGCACACACTTCATCACATTCTCTTCTCACCCTGTCCCTTCACCCGGCCCCTGACAGTCCGGCAGTCCTGCAGACGCCACAGTTACACTGACCGCAATCACCGCCCTTAAACGGAAGTGCTCTAGCACCTTCTCCAGTTAACAACTCTTCCTGGGGATGAGATGTTCACAGCTAAAAGGAACTGCTCAGGCTTACATATATGAACACCGCTGCTCTCATGGGATTCTCCTTAAATGCAGTTCCTGCCAGGACAAGAGCAGAAGGGTGGAAAAGGTGAGGGCTGACACCCCCAGGACCCCCCTATACTGTATCTCAGTTCAGAACATCTCACCATGCCCTCCCAGGAAAGCCGGTGCATGAAGAGGGCCAAGCTGGCCACAGAGCCCTGAGACGGTCTTGATGCCTGAATGAATCCATACAAGATGCCTCCCTGAAGCCAGCACTCTGAAGTGTCCTGGGTCCGGGGCTCTGGAAGACGCCCCGGGATGCTGCGCCACAGGGAGCCTGGTGGTACGGGAGGACTCACTGTCATGCAGGAAAGGCGGACAGGGCAGCCTGCAGAAGTCCTGGACCCAAGTGCACAGTCTCAAAGACTGCAAATGGAAGAGGACAATGGGAAAGCAGATTCCCTTCAGACTAGCCACGCTCGCCTCCCCTTCAAAGTCTTCTTGTCCACCCAAGGTCCTGGAGGCCAGGCTGAACACTGCCCATCGGCACCCTGCGAAAGCTGCGAGGGAAAAAGGCAGGGCCAGGAGAGGGGAACCTGAGCTGATGCACTGAGGGCCCTGTCCCTGGCCTCCAGACTCCCTGCTCAGGAGAGAAAACACCTTGACCTGCTGGTGCCGTCGGGGCAGGGTGCTGGGTTACGTGACCCCAGACAGTACACCGTGCCATCTGGTAGTGTACCGTCACTGTGTACAGTGGCTGAAAATCACACCCTTCCGAGTCAGCTACACAAGCCCACTGAGCCACGGATGCTGGCAGGCTTAAGCCAACACATGGTCTCTACGCAGGACCCCACAACGATCCCCAGCCATCCTCACTAGTAAAAGATGCCATGGCACTACGTGTAACATGACCAACTTAACTCATAGACCAACGTCAACAAACATAAAAAATTTCTTTCTCACAGTGGAACTCCAGAAAACCTTAGAGGGCAAGTCATCTTCACAATGAACTGAATTTTGCTTCAATAATCTCAACATTTACCCGAACACTGGATTGGGCTAGATAACATGGAAGAGCAGGGAGACGAGTGAAGGACAAAACCAGCCAGCAAGTCAGCTTCCGGTTACGGAGACCTAAAAGACAACCCTATTTGGGCATGAAATAGACAAGTGAGCTGGAGTTCGCCACTGCACACCGAGTCCCCACCGACTCATCTGTGAACCGCGCTGCAGCACGACCTCACCTCACAGAGCCATGATCAGAATTAGTTGAGGCCAGCAGCACACACTGGCTCAGGCAAAGAGCTCTGCCCGCACACTCCCCGAAGATGCCCCAATGCTGACAGCTACGGAATCCAGTGCCAACCCAAGCACGTGGCATCCCCGCCCTGGGGGGGGCTCTGTGCTGAGTACGGTCAGCTCTCTATCCTGCATACCACTGGCTCTGATGTCTCACTTCCCCTCACCAGATGTGTAGGGGGGCATGGTAACTTTGGGCTCATGCGGGCTTTCTCTGCTGGGGATCCTCACTGAACCACAGAACACAGTGAACAATCTGAGTAACTATTCCCCAATTCTCCTTAAGGGTGGGAGGCTGGACCCATTACATGTCCTGGATGGTGGAGGGCACTGGGGCTTAACACTTTCATAGTTCCTGATGTGTTCAGTCCTACACGGCTGTCAAAGGAGAAACCACAGACATATATTTGTTCACAAGAAAAAATATTCATGTTTAATAGCAAAAAGCAGATAAAAATATTTGTGTATCATTTCTTCGAAATAAGTAACAGGGGTAGTTTATACACGTGGGAAAATGTTTAACATGAAAACGCCAGAAGTGGTTTTCCCTGGGTGGTGGAACTACAGGGGAGAAGGTGCGTAAGAAATCCACCATTATTTTTCCCTAAGAGTAAACCAACATTACCAGAACCACTTACAGACCACGCATCCTTCCCTTACCGGCCCGCATGCTCTGCTCCGGCCGTCCCCACCTGTCTAGCTGGCCAGCTCTCCACCAGAGCACTGGCCGACTTTCATCAGCAGCACAGTGGCCTCCCTGCCCCATTATTTCTCTTTTTCGAAGTCTGCATGGAGATTTGAACTAAGTCATTCTTCCAGATGAACTTAAAAGGGACAGGTGGTTTTTTTCTTTTAAAAAGTTCCTTTGGGATTTTAAAGGAACTGAATAAAAGATGTAAATTAACAGAACTGAATGTTCCATCCAAGTACATAGTAAGCTACAGACAGGGGCTGATCTAGGCCCAGCATGTGTGACACTGGCGATCCTGAGATACTATCCTACTTATTGCCATTATGAGTGAGATCTATTATTCATTATTGTGTTTCTGATTATTCTAACAGAAAACCTGCTCTTGTGATATATGCAAACATTTTTTTGTACAATTAGCTACTTAGTTACCCTTATTTGTAATTATTTGAGTCTATTCCCTTGGGTTTTCTAAGCCCAATAAACATCATCAATAGGTAATCACATCTTCCTATTTGATTATCTATTTTTTTCTGAAGCTTCCATAAAATAGCCAATACTATTGCAGTGTTGGCTTGGTTGCCTCTTCCAATCATAATGGGAACACATCTCCTCACTGAAAATAATGTTGACTGCTATTCTAACTTGCTCATTATTAGGGGAATCTTCTTCATTCCTAGTTAAGGTTTATGATTTTTAAAATCAGCAATGATGAGTTTTATCAACTGCCTTGTTTGGCATCAGTGAAGATAACAGCATTGTCCTCTGGCTTCCTGACGTGGCAAACTACACTGACAGCTGTCTGACCCTGACCCACCTGGAACCCTGGACAAGTCCTAACCACCCGGAATTCAGGTGCTAGCATTTTACTCGGGAGTTCCACGTCCGCTTCACTGGCAGAAGGGGAGACACGCTGTTTTGTGTGTTGTACAGCCGACAGGCTGACTGAAGGCTCTGGAGTCAGTTAGCCTCGGATTCTGCCCCCGGTGCAGTCACCCATCAGCTGTGCAGCCCCCATCAACTTCATCTCTCTGTGCCTCAGGTTCCTCATCCGGAAAATGGGGCACGAGCACCTGCATCTCAGAGGGTTGCTGTGAGAACGACCTCAGAACCACGCTGGGTGGACGATCGGCTTGAATTAACTACTACACTTCTGTCGGGGGGGCGCTGGGGTGTGCTAACTGAATGGCTGGTACTTGAAATATGTCCCGTGATTAGCTATCTATTCGTGCTTTATCGTTCTGTCAACACTTATCGACTGCATCTTTACTCCACTGGGTACCGGGCTATATAATGGCGATCCTTACCACGAAGCTTACGATCGGCTACCTGTGTCCTCTAAGTACAGATGTTTCCCAGGGACATACAGATGAACCTACAATCAACACGTAACGATAAAGCACTGCAGGCACCCTGGAAACAGGGCAGGCCAGGGTGGCAAGAGGCCTTGGAAAAGACTTGGGATAACACTGCAGCCATGATGTAGTCACGGCCCTGGAGAAAACTATTCACAGTTAGGGGATCTGTCAGGTCCCATCAGGGCCCCAGGAATGCTCTAGGTATTGCACCTAGAGGGGCTCCATGCTGACAGTGGGGTACACCACTGACGCCGCACTAAGGAGCAAACACCCTAGTCAGCAAGGCAGGTAGGCACCACCCCCCCCAGAACCCAGAAGGACGGTGCACGTAAGCCAGAACCATATCAGGGGCTGCCCAGCAAGAACTGGGACCACGGGGGAAACACAGCCATTGTCATAAAACTCCTACCAAAGCGGAACGAGAACAAGGTCCTGGTTCCTCCTTCCTCCTTCCACCTAATCTCCTGCCAATGCTCCCACTGGCCAACCCTGGCTGGGAGCCTAGGAAAGACAGTTCCTGAGGCTGTGAAGGTCAAACCAGCAAGCCGGGAAGGGTGACTCAGAATTCACAGAAAAAGGCTATCCAGGAGCTCCCAGGGTGACAGGGAAATGGGGGCAGGCTTTGGGACAGAGTACGTTCCCGGGCACCACCCACAGCTCAGGACCACCAGAGCACACACATCTGGCCAAGGACGGCAGGCCTGGGCTCCCGGGGCATGGTTCCCACATCTGTCAGCTGAACTCTAAGAGCCAGGGGCCTGAAACCGCATAGATACAAAGCTCTGCCATTATTTTCCTTATTCTGCTCCAACAAAAGGCTAACTGAAGCATGTGTTGTGATAAGAAAAAACCCTACATGTAATTAAATGAAGCACTGGGTCCTCCAATCAGCACTGGGCTGTTTTGTTTTGTTTTAAGATTTTATTTATTTATTTGACAGAGAGAGCAGGAGAGCACAAGCAGGGGGAGCAGCAGAGAGAGAGGGAGAGGCAGGCTCCCCGCTGAGCAGGGAGCCCAACTCGGGGCTCAATCCCAGGACCCTAGGATCACGACCCGAGCCAAAGGCAGTCACTTAACCAACTGAGCCACCCAGGCGGCCCAGCACTGGGCTGTTTTATAGGAACCCTTGTGCGTAACCCACACGACCACCTAGAAAGGCAGATCCTCCACTGCCCCCGTAGCAGAGGAGGGTGCTGCAGCCAGAGAGGTGAGGCGCTCGCCCAAAGCCACTGCAACCACAGAAGCAGACCTCAACTGCATTCCGGACTCCTGAGTTGGTGCTCTGATCCCCAGACACTGCCACCTGGCACTGTCACCACGAATCACCTCAACATGGCAGCACAGCTCTAGAACGTGTGGCCAAGCCAATCACATCTTTCATGAGCAAAGGCCTCCTCTTCACCAGGGTCAGAGACCTGCCAGGGAGGGCTCTCAGCAGGCTGCCAGAGTCACACTTGCATGCTCACCAGACGGCAAGGTGGGAGGACCTGCAGGGGAACCGGCGTCTACCAAGGAGACAGAAAGGAAGCGAGACATGCACTCCAGCAGGGAACAGCAGAGGGCAGGCATAAAGCTAAGAGAAACCAAACTAAGTGACAGCTGCTCATCAGTAAATGGCGGGCCTACAGGACCAGGACTGAGAAAATCTTTGTCACCTACTCACTGTCTTGGTGCAGGACACCTCAACTCACAGCCAATTCAGGGACAGGGGGTCTCATTTCTCCACCAGCACAACAGGAAGTTGACTGCCACCAAGCCCCTGTACCCTGCCAGGAGATCTCTGGCTATGCCAGCCCTCAAAACCACAGTTCCAGTGCAGGGACCACATGGAACCTCAGCTCCACAAGAGCAATGACCAGAGATGGGTGTGGCCCTGGCCACAAGTGTACTGCCAGGAGGCTCGCTCCGTGAAAGGCTGCTCAAGGGAAACATGCTGTGCTCACCCTAGCCTGCAGGGTCCACCCCTGGGTAGGTGAAGGTCAGCAGTGCAGAGGGAACTACCACGGACAGCGAGAGCAAAGTCACCCAATACCTAAGCAAAGGCAACACCAGAGGGCCTCCCCAGAGCCTGCAATCCACTTTGCTCGCCATCCAGGGCACCTGAACGGAGTCTGTGGGGGTGAAAAAGCCCTGAGTGATTCTGACGCACACTTTCCCACACCACCAGGGAGGGTCTTCTCCAGCTGTAGTCAGACTCCTCATCCACTCCACTGGGGAGCTTCATGACACTCAAGTTCACAATCCATTCTTTCAGGAGTGCCTGTGTGAATGTTCCCAGAATTCTCTTCCAGAAAAAGCTACAATTGCTGCCGCTCCCCAGTTAACAGACAGCCCACATGGAGGCCTTCCTCCTGTCTCCCTCAGTGTGGCCCTTCTGCTCTCAGCATGGCAGCAATAGGAAGAAATGGGAGGAGCCTGGTGATAGATGCCCAAAGATGATTACTTTAATGTGAGAAAAATTTTTTTAAATATACGTATGCATACATATTGTAAAAAATAGATCACTGACTTAATTTCATGTGTCAATCCAACCCAATTATTCAAACATTCCAGTGGTGTAGACTGACCAGTGGCACCAAGCAGGTCTATCACCTGGCCCTCCATCTGCGTGCCCATCTTCCAGTGCTGGACAAGCTGCAATGCTAAAGGAGCCACAGAGGCGCCCACCCCATTGCTGCCTGGCCCCTGCCTGTTCCCTGCTGCTCTCGTCACCCCTTTCTGGGAAAGGAAACCAATGCCAGACTATTCCTGTCTCAGTTTACAGGTGAAGAAGCAGCTGGAGAGCCCACCCAAGTGCCCCAGGTGCAACCCAAAAACCTCCACTGGTACACTCCATCCCAGGGTCGGGGTGGGGCAGAGGGGACAGCTGTTCTGGTTCCCACTACTTAAATGGGGGCTTAATATTTATTTTTTAATTACATAGTTCATGTATTTTCAAATACAGAAAATAAAAATGATGAAAATGATTTAAAAACTCATGATCTTACCACTCAGAAAAAAACACTAACCATGCAAGGGCAGGTGTTCTACCATTTTTGTTTCTGTGCAAATACATACACAAAAGTGTATGTACCCAGCTTTTCTTACGAACACAGACTTACCAAAAATATGCACAAAGCGTGCAGCTTTCCTGGCAGACACGAGCGGTAACTACTGAGTAGCACACAGTTCGGCACTGCGCAGCAGCCGGCACGTGCCCGCGTACGGAGATGCCTGGATATCTCGAGATGAGTTACAACACAGTCATTGCACGACTGAACATTACGCAGATCTTCTGGTTCTGGCAAACAGGATCAAGTGACCATCCAGAAATGTCACACTGCATCCCCACGTTCCATGCACACCCACGTGGGCTCTGGGTTTCCTTGCCTCTGACCACCAAGCACACCCCTCTGCTTCCTCATTCGTTGGGGGCCTTCTGCACAGTGCCTGCTCATGTCCCGTCCCCATTTTTCTACAGAGGCATTCATCTTCCCTCTCATTTCATGCTGTGTACGCTCATTTAAAACCTTCCAGTGTCCAGTGACCCCCAAGCCCTGTGCGTCTGCTACGCTCTGGGCCTCTGTACCCTCTGAGTAGTGAGTGCACTGGGGGAGCGGCTCTGGCGGCCCAGCTGAAGAGCAGGCTGGTGAGAAGTCTCTACCCTAGGGAGCGATTGTGAAGATGAAACACGAGCTCAATCGTGTGAAGCACACAGATGAGGACAAAGCAAGTGTTGGCTATCCAGACAGCTTTCCATTAACTCTCACCTTCTTTATCCTGTATGGAATTTTAGTCTTTTTTTCCCCAAAAGGCCATTACTCATTTGCCAACAATCAGAAGAGCCACCTTGACACACAAAAAGAAGAGCATAGGTCTCAGGCCTATCGATCAATGTGCGTCCCTGTGTCCTGGCCTAAGGGGCACAGCACCACCACCGTCTCAAAGGTTGTCGCCTATGCAATGTCCCTGCAAACACAGGGCAAATCCTCCAGGCTAGTTTCCCATGAGTCCTCGGGAATCCCTGACCGGAGATTCCTACACAAGTGCTCTGAAATCGCCTCAGAATTTCAAATGGACTTGCATGAAATACTGTGGGACGTTAGCCTGTCCGCGATAATGACTTCTTCCTCTCCCGAACCCCACAGCTGTCAGTAAATCTTGTTGGCTCCATCTCCCAGACAGATCCAGGATTTACCCACCTCTTGTGGCTGCCTGTGGCCGTGGTCATTTCCTACTGGGGACTACAAGGAACCTGCTACCTGCTCTCCTTGCCCCTTACAGTTTATTTTCAGAAGAGGAGCTGGAATGATCCTTTTCGAAAGATCATGTCACTTTTCTAATTATGACTCTATGTCTCCCCATCTGACATGGAGTGAAAGCCAAAGTTCCAACAACGACCCGAGGCCCTAAGCAGCCCTAAACAGCCCAGCCTCCCACCAGCTCTCTGATCACTTCTGAAAACGACCCCTGGGCCTCCCCACTCTGACAACAAAGGCCTTTCTGTTGAGAGCACCCTCTAGCCTCAGGCTCAAAGGGACCTTGCCCAGATCTGTCCACATGGCTCCCTTCCTCACTTCCATCAAGGGTCTCCTTCTCTGTTGAGGTCTCTCTCTATCCTATTAAAAACTGCAAACCATTACAGACCCGTTTCCTTGTTTTACTCAGATTTACCATTTGATTTCCTGTTTTCATTTATCCAAAGCAGAATGCAAGCAGTGGTGTCCCTGCATGGCCCTAAGCCGGGATGCATATCAAAACAGAGTCAGGACATCTGAGAGCATCATCTCTTCTCTCAGTCAAGTTTTGTTGTCTCCTCCTCCTCCTTTATGACCTGCCCACTTATGAAATTTCCCCCAGTTGTTCTAGAATTTTTGCTGCTACTGTGCATGAGCTATTCTCCCCTCCGCATTCCTAACTAGCTCTTGCCGCCACACAGGACACTGCTGATGGTTATAGGTTTGTGTTTTAAGTAGTCACTTCAATGTCTTTTAAGTTCTAAGCAGTTTTCAGTTGATTCTATGGGGTTTTCCAATAAGTGGTCAAATCATCTCTTAAGTTACTGTCTCCTCCCTACAAGTTCTTATTTTTTATTTCAATGGCAAGAACTTCCAGAGCAACATTAAACAGCACGGGAAATGATGATAAAAGCAATTCTGGCGTGCATGTAGAATGCCTTCGGTAACTCACAAGTACGATGTCGGCTCTTAGTTTGGGCTACGGAATCTTTATTACATTGTTACTTCTACCAATAATGGATACCAATTTTTTCAATAAATACAAAATCTACTGAGAAAATAACATAATCCAAGTACCAGACGTCCTAACGTTAAATCGCTCTCAAGCTGTAGGACTAAACCCCACTTGGTCAGAATATTAAAATATTTTGCCAAATCGTAAGTGTATTTTATTTAGAACTTTCCCCATGTATTTTTCTAAGTCGTCAATCTACAGCTCTCCTTTTGAAGGGCATCCTTGTCAGGCTTTGGTATCCAGATCGTGGGGAGTTTCCCCTTTTCCACGGAGCCCTGAATACCATGTAATGTACATATTCCACAGAAGGGTACAATCTGTATAACCATCAGGTAAGCATGAGTCTCTGAAATACTAACTTAATCTGGGAGTTGTTGAACTGTTTACACTATTATTTTTGAATAATGGTGATTTCTGGTTTTTTGGAAAATTATGCATTCTACTTCAAGTACTCCAATTTATTACCATATAGTTTGCATGATATTTACTTTCCACTGACTCGATAGAATTCACTTTTGCCTTCTTTTCTCTTGTTAAAACCACTCAGATGGAGGTAGACACTAACAGGTGAGAGGCTGTATGCTTTGAAGGAGGTTCTGTTTGGCCGACACAGAATGCTTTTTAACCATGAATAGGTTGCACACTCAAGTGTCAAAATCTTCATCTGACTCTCCTGAGGTTTGTTCTTTTTCCATCTTGACATAATAGCTATTCCCCTTAGCTTCCTCCTGTGCATTTGACAGGCAGGCACTCAGGGTACAAACCTGCATCTGGCTCTCATCACATCCCCTGCCTGCATACGTAACAGGAAGCCGAGGTTGACTGCTTTTAAGCACCTAACTTGTATTATCTCATTTAATCCCCACAAGAATCCTAAGTAGGCGCTTTTATTAACCATTTTACAAAGGAGAAAGCAAGCAGAGAAGCTGCTTGCTTAATTCACACTCATAACTGGATGGTGACCCAGTTTTTCTCTAAGTATCTGTAATCAGCTTTTATTTCTTTTACCAGAGTTTAGTAGGTTCTTTCGTTTTCCAAGTACTTTTTACTTTTTTTTTTTTTTTTTTAAGATTTTATTTACTTGAGAGGGAGGGAGAGACAGCGAGAGCTAGACTGCAAGAGCAGGCGGAGGGAGGAGGAGACCCTCCACTGAGCAGGGAACCCGGCACGGGGCTAGATCCCAGGACCTGAGCCAAAGCAGGTGCTTAACTGACTGAGCCATCCAGGCACCCCTAATTTTACTTTCTATTTTACCACATTATAGTCAAAAACATGTACTGCCAGGTTGGGTTTTTTTACCCTTAAGACTTTGTTATGGTTTTCCTAATGGCCTAGCTTGTTCAGTTTAATTTTGATAAATATCCCGTGGTTATGGAGTAGGATCTATTAAATCAACTTTATTAATCCCACTGTAAACACCCTTCACATCTGTATTTTTTTTGTGCTTGATCTGCAAATGAGTTAAATTACCCACTTCCAATATTGCTAGGTTTTCATTTATCCAATTCTCCTAGATTTCTACCAGTTTTTACTTTATCCTGTTTGATATTATAGGTTTTCATATAAATACTCACATGGCTACAAATCTTAGTCTTGCTGTTGATTACATGTGAACAGCAACCAAAAATAGGGAAAATCTTCTCTGTCCCAAATGCTTCCTGAATTCCACACCTCTGACATTACTATTAACCCATTGTGATTTTTGTTTCATCTGGTCTTAAATTTTAACCTTCCTAAATATTTCCATCCAGGGTGTGCCTCTTCTAGACAACACAGGAACTGGGATTTTCCTTCTTGACTCAGTCAAGAAAAAGGGCAGTCGCGTAGGTTTTGCTGTTTACTGTGTTGTCCTGTAAGTCCTATCTGTTCTTTCCTTTCCCCAGCTCTTAGAGATGAAAATGTACACATCTATTCACAGTCCTGAAGTTGGTATATTAAAAAAAAAAAAAAATTTGTTTTGCTATCAGATTTGATGAAAGTTTCTCTTTACTTTTTATGTTGAGAAAATATTCTTGGTTTATTTTGGGGGGAGAGCCACAATACTAAAGATAAAGAAACCGGCACATTTTATTTTCTATACACAACAGCAACCCAATGGGAATAATCTTGAATTTTAGATCCTATACCTTATTTTTCAAATCATTCAGATTGCACATTTTCTAAGAATCAATATATACACTCTGCACTTAACTACAGTGACAACAATAAAATCCCAACTGTGTTTAAGTGACTTCATCCCACTAAGTCCTGTTTCCCTGCAACTTCTCTGTTCCTAGACTATTATACAACAATCCTTTAATCCTGAAACCCAAAAAGCTCCCAAACCCACATTCCCCCTACCAGATTTGGTGCCAAAAATATTCACCAGTCAACACTGACCTGAACTCATATTAAATGAACATATTTAACAGAAAAGTGCCGATGTAGTAACTAGGCGTGTTAAGAAATATAGAATACACGTACCCTGTTACATTCTAAAATGTAAAATATTCTGAATTCAAAACACGGCAGCATGTTAACGTACATGAAGATATTGCCCAGCACTGTCTGCTGGGAGGGCCGAGACGCAATGAAAGCTGGGTAGCAATGAGCAACAACCACACGGAGCACGCAGACCTTGGTTTCTAATACATTTTTCTAATAAAAGGAACAGCCCTCCTTGGGGGAATGGCTGAATCCTGGCTGGCGCAGGGAAAACACAGATGGTGTCAGAAGGTAGGGAAATGCCCCCCTAAAAAACCAGGGCACGTACATCCAAAGGGCATAGGAATCCAACCGAAAGAGCTCCCAGTGGCCAAAGCCAGAACAATCGGAGCAGCAAAATAGATACTGATAATACTGATTACAGGCCAACACCCCTTGTAATAGCCTAAAGGACAAACACCTTTGAGTCCATACTGACATAAGTGAGTACATAAATGAGGGAGAAGAGACAGCCTGTCCTTACAGAAGTTGTCTAATCAACGTACAAGAGTAAGGGAAAAAGAAAATCACCACCAGAACATCACAGTAACAAAATCTACCCTGAAGCACTGAATTGATGGGAGGTTTAAGGAGAAACAGGATATCTGCGGGCAGATTAACCTTGCCCAAGGTCAACTCTGGCCGTTGCCCCTGGCTCCTGGGAAGAAATCACAAGGTCCTTGGAAGGTCCTGCCTGGTAAGCGTGTCTGTTCACCTGGGAGCTCTCAGCTACTCCAGATAGTCTAACAGCATGACTTACGGGGTAGGTCTTGGGTCACAGTGTCAGCTCGACCTTTGGAGGGGCTGGAGACGAAGTCAGCCACGTGGACAGGCAGCCATCTGTGCAATCAAGACCTGATAAATGTCTGGACATGAAGGCCAAGTGAGCTCTCCTGGTTGGCAACACTTTGTGTATACCGTCACAAAATGGGAGAAGTTAGCGCTGTCTACATACAACTCCAAGGAGAGGCCAATGGGAAGCTTCACACTAGGAACCCACCTGGAGCCTGCCCTATGCCCCTCCTCTTTCCTTGGCTGACTTTATTCTATACCCTTTCACTCCAGTAATCTATAACTGTGAGGTCTGAGCCCTCCTAGAGAATTACTGAACCTAAGACGAATCTCGGAGACCCTTGAACTTGTAGCTGGTGTCAGAAGTCAGGGCCATCTTGCAGATCCCTGAGAACTGCACACCATCTCGAAATATCTACCTCAAAATAAATATTTATTTGCTGTAAAAGGAAAAATAGTAACTTCATGATGGAGAAATCTGGCAGACAACCTTAACCCAGTGATAATGGTTAGAAGCACCTGTAATATGTTTACTGCATGGACCCTAATAAGACACAATGAGATGGGTACCTCACTTCTGGCTCCAAAAAAATCCATCACCTCAGCCTAATCAAAAACAACAGACAGACAGACAGGCTCAAGCAGAGTAAAGGACCAGCACTCTTCAAACGTATCACGAAGGGCAAGGAGGGCTGAGGAAACCGACCCAGACTACAGGGGACTAAGGCGTTGTGACATGCAAGTGCAGCCTGGGGTGCCACACAGGACTCTGGAACAGCAAAGGGACCCCAGTGGGGTCCCGGTCAGATCCAGATAAAGTCTGCAGTCCACTTCCTAGGGCTGTGGCGGGGATCACTCCTTAGCCTGGGTAAACACGCTATGACTGTG
Source organism: Ursus maritimus (assembly GCF_017311325.1). Classification (NCBI taxonomy): domain Eukaryota; kingdom Metazoa; phylum Chordata; class Mammalia; order Carnivora; family Ursidae; genus Ursus; species Ursus maritimus. The sequence continues at coordinate 601,388 of NW_024423786.1, forward strand.
GGAGATGGTAATATGAGGGGAGGCTGGGTGAAGGGCCTACAGCTGGAAAACACAAGCGAGTGACAACACTCACAGAGTATGGCCAACTGGGATCATTTTTCTGTAAGTCTGAAATTCTAGTAAAATAAAATGGCAGGGGTGGGGGGGAACCAGAGTTAGCCCCAAAGATTCTGGAAAAGGGATCAGTCCTCTCTCTCTTAACTGATGACAAGACTTTAAGAGGGCTTTTCAAGAAAGATATGTGGGGGCAAGATGTAAGCCTTCATAAATACAAGAAAATTCTTTCACTACGTACACATTTGAAGGTTGGATATGCGGAAGGTTCCAGATTTCTATTTCCCCTTAAAAGTCTATAAAGTGTTTAAATCAATGAGTGTATAAAAATACCCTGACCACCACTGGAGGATGCAAAGAAACCAGTCATTTTGAAAACTGATAAAGAAAAAGACTCAGACATTTATCCTGACATTCCAGCATGACTGTACTTCAAGGTAAAGAATAGCTAAGAAGCTGCTCTTTACAGAAATATTCTAGCTAGTAATGAGAAATGAGAAATACCCTTCTGCAAACCCTCAGGAATTAATAAATCCAGTCACTGGTCATCAACAGCTGCTAACAACACAGGACAGACTGACCACCAGATGTCAGGGACCCTCTGGAAGAGCACCCCACCACTGGCAAATGACTTTTGTCAACCCCCGACAGCTGACCCACCAGATCGAATTCAACCAGATGAAGCCTCTAGATGTAATTACTGATTTACAGGGAGCACAGAAGACAGAGGAGCCTGTTAAACTACAGCAGAGTGATACCGTCACCCAAATCTAGACTGGCCGACTCGACAGGACAAGCCACTGGCTTCTTTAACAAATGCTTGGGAGAGAAATGGAGGGAGAGACCTATAGATGTTAAAGACACTTAAGAAACACTACCAACCACGAGCAATAGGAGACTTGATTCTGATTTGAGCAGTTATAAGAAACATTTACAGCATTTGAGACAACTGAAAATTTGAACTTAATAGATATTAAGGAAATACTGTTATTTTTTAAAGAAATGATAACAGCATATATTTTTTAAGTGACCTTATTAAAAGATAATGCTGAAATATTCATAAAAACAATTAAAACTAAAACCACCTCTACAGATGCCACCCCAAAGCACTGCAATCAGTGTAACATGTACTATGTACCTGAATGCTCCGTGTTCTTCTTCCTTCAAGTGCACATTACCGATCAGGTTAAATAAAGGCATCTGGCTCCCTCCATAGACTCTGCCTAGTTTGTGCTGAATTCTTTCACTCTAGTATCTCACCCCCCCACCACACCTTCTTTTATTATCTCTGCAAGTGCCTTCCTGAATCGCCCTGAACCCTTCCCGAGTCACCGTGAACAGACACGGATGACATTCAATATAGGGCAGTATCTGCTTTAAGAAAACTGATTAACACAAAATAGGGCGTTAAAGAAGCCATGATATTAAGAACAGAAAGACATAAATCTGTATTGCTAACCTTACATACCCTTTAATATTATTTTTTAAACATTTATTATTTCAGAGAAAGCACTTGCAAGCAAGCACACACGTGTGTCCGAAAGGAGGGGCAGAAGGAGAGGGAGAGAGAGAATCTCCAGCAGACTCCTGGCTGAGCACAGAGCCCAACTCAGGGCTCTATCCCACGACCCATGAGATCATGACCTGAGCCAAAACCAAGAGTCGGACACTTAACCGACTGAGTCACCCAGGAACCCTACCCCTTGATGTTCTTCAGACAAATTTTAGATAGACACATGAAATATGCGAAAATGGTATTAGAAGAAATCACTGTTACCTTTACAAAAGGATTACCACACTTTCTTTAAGCACTGCATCCCACTACTCCACTTTCTGGATGGATGGACAGATAGATGTATGAGGCCACAAACTAGAGGTCCATTGAGTATTTTTTTTTTAAATTCAAAAAAAATTGCTGGCAATTTAAAATGACAAGTTTTCAAGAGAACTCAGAACTGGGTATCCATAATGCCACGTGCCACCCAGGGGCTGGCTCCATGGAACCCTGCTCCTGGGACAGCAGCAGTCCTTTCCCCAGGCTCTTCCCAATGCCAAGGTCAGGGGCCAGTGGCCAGTTAGCATCAGGTCCACACCTCTGCTCTTCTGACACCTGGCCTGTCTGTTCTTTGTCCTAGGCAGCAGACACTGGAGTCTGCAACCACTAACTTTCACACGGCTTTTTTTAGATAAATAAAACATGTCCATACTGATGCTGGAAATTTTGCTGATAATTTTTTCTTAAGTTCATATAAAACTAAGGAGTGGATAAAGGGCATTCTGAACATAAAACTAACACAAAGAACATAGAAACACCTATTCGGCATGTTTCTTCTGTCCTTAATTAAGGCCCAGGGTGACTCGGATCCCTCAGTCCCCCAGCACACACAGCCTCACCTGCGTTGCTCCCAGTTCCTTTCTGCTTTTTTTTCTTGGCTAGTTGAATGGCTCGGGAATCAGTTCTTGCTGAGCCCCCACTTTCCTGAGACCAAAGAAAAGTGTGTCAGTCACTCGTTCCAAATAGTAAAGGAAGGGTAGCAAGGGAACTACAGAAATGTACTAAGTCTGCCTCCTGCACAGAGTAGAGTCCAATAATCTTTGAGGATCTCCAGCAAAGGTTCACGGAGAATCAAATGTTACATCCAATTATAGTGACAACTAAACAGAATGAGAGTTGGAACAATATACATAATTTTATTATCCAGAGAAGCAAAGTTTATTCCTCCAAAGTCTAAAACATATTAAAATACTTTACACAGAAACTGTTATAAAAGGAGTGACATACTTCTCTGCTGTCTGAAACAACCAGCCTTCCCTTGGTGGTTCAGGATTAATTAACTGCAGCACTTCTCAGCATTTTCCAGAACATGCCACACAACACTTGTACGGCAGACCCAGCGAGGTCCTATTTCATATACCCACTACAGAGGCTGCTCTGGTGGCAGGTGCTGGACTCAAAAGTTATAGACACCAAAACAAGAACTACATTACTGAATTCAGGAAGTTTATGGAGGGAGCCGAACAGTATTCAAATGGGACTTCACTTCTGTAAATTTGTGAATGTTTGATAAGAAAAACAGCTTAATGCTTATCACTACAAAAAAAAAAAAAAAAAAAAGAACATCCTCAACAGCTTGTGGCATACCTGTAACCCATTCACCACACACCATCTGTGCTCAGAGAATCGAGGCAGCCCAACGTCACACAGCTAGCGAGAAAATGAACAAGGAGTCAGGATCAAGGTCATGGCGGCTCCTCCTGCCTCCGCCCACAATTACGGCTCTGGAGATGCAGTGGCACCAAGGAACTATGGTTTCCCAAGGTACCAAGGCCCTCCATACAGGCCCTGCCTCCCCACTGACTTCTGTACCTCTGCCATCTCCCCTTCTGGCCCAGCCACCTGGGTGGCTTAACAAGTGCTCTGGCCACCTAAGCAAAGGCTGGCAAGTACGGCTATGCCACTGACAAGTGAGAGCTGTCAGGAAAGGTATGACAGACTGTGCTTCTCTCAGACTGAAAGGCTCATGGTAGATGGGTTACCACATCCCTCACAATTGATTCAAATTCAACGGATTTAACTTTAAAAAAAAACTGTGGTAAAATAAGATTTAACATTCGGAGCAATATAAATATCACCATCAAATTTAACCTGTGCCATAAAGAAAACACCAATTTGATCATTCCCATCTGAGACTGAGGAAATAATCAGACTCTCCCCCAAGAATCTTTAATTAAATTATTTTAAATTAAATTATATTAAATGTATTAACTGACATAAATATAATTAAAGTATATTAACTGTCGAGCCTCAAAATTGGAGAAGTACTCTTATAACCCTCCAGAAACAAAAGCTCACAAACCACTCCTTTTCCTTGTTAATTCTAATTTAAAACAAAAATTTTTTTTTGCATGGTTTTAAAGTTTCCATTAAACCTGATGTCACAATTCCTCTTCCTCTGGCCATTAGTAAGTCTAAGGACCTGTTATTCCGTGAAACGCACAAAGGCAGAACATTTCAACATTACGAAATACCCCCTTTTTTTTTTCAAGAAAAGAAACACATCATCACAGAATCACAGAACTCAAAAGGACCTTAGAAATCATCTAGCCAAAACCCCTCATTTTAGAAATAAATGAGAACTTAGGGCTCAGACAGGATAAGTGATTTCCTCAAGGTCGTAAAACCTAGTCAGTTCCAGACTCAAGATCAGAATTCAGATTTCCAGACTTGTAGTCCAGGGCTCCGTCTTTTCGCAAACCAGTAAGAAATGTCTGCACATGAACGATTAATCCAGAACATCCTCAAAAGAGTGTAAGAGAAGCGAGTTACACGGTGGTGACTGAATAGAGCACTTCATACCAAATAGAAGTTGCCGGTCCCCGCACCGAGCCCCGTGTCTTTCTGAGGACTGTGCCTTTCTGCAGGGCTGCAGAACACCGACCTGGGCGCCCCTCGGCTCCGTTCCTGCTGCCTGGCGGCGCTGGGGCCAGGAGGCGAGTCCGGTTCCACTTTGATTGGAGCCAGCAGTTCTGGGCCACCGGTGTTTCCAGGTGCGGGGCTCGGAGAGGTCAGTGTGGTGGTGGTGTCTGCTAAGTGACCACCTGAGGTCAAAGCCTGTGGGTCCGGACTCAAGTTCTTCACAGGCAGAGCCACCAGACAGCCTAACGCTCCTGCGCTTACAGTCGGCACATCGTCCATACCGAAGCTGCTTTGCTGGAGAACCGTGGCTGCTGTCCCAAGAACGAGAGGGCTATCCAGGCTTGGAGGAATGTCACTGTGGGCCACCAACACCAGTGGGTCCATGGGCCCCAAGGAACTATTATTAGCAGGAAGGTTTCCTCCGAGTGAGGCGCTCACAGAAGTAACATCAATAGTCAGGATTCCAGAGCTCAGCGCCTCGTCTGAGGCCCCCGCCACACTACCACCATCACCGGGTGCATCAGAGAAGAGCGCTGCCAGGTCTATGTTGTTGAGCTCATTTTGGCCTGGGCTGCCAAGTTCACTGCTGTGCGTAAGAGAACTTGGAGCTCCAAGCTGAGGGAAGAGATCTGAAAGAGAAATGAACACTCCAGTTGTTTTATGCACTTTAGCAGACTCGGAAGTTTGTACTAAGACGTTAGGTAGCAAGCAACCCATCAAGCTAACATCTCCTCCCTCTGCCCCTGCTGCCCGGTGCATCAAAGGTGGCCACACAGTGAAGAAAGGCACTGCCTGATGACCTATCAGGCACTCTACACACATGGTTTCAAATCCTTGAGCTCAAAGGGATTTCTCCAGATAGGACATGACCTGAGAGTCTAAAGAACATTTCCTAAAGTCACACCAACTGGTAACAGAAAGAGGCAAGACTTGAGTCCATGTCTTTCTGGCTTCAAAACCTATGCTCATTCTGCTACACAACAAGAACTGCCCTCAGAAGCCTGTAAAACCTTCCACAGAACACAAATCTTCAGAAATCAGACACAAGGTGAACTCTGGCTCTGGGATAGCTTTGGAATTGGAGGGTGTCAGCTCATGTCTCATCAAAATCTATGCCCCACTCCTCAAGTAGCTGCAATTCCAAAACAAATTTGAGTCATATGGTGATACCAGTGAGAAAAAAACTGTCCTGTCTGGCTTGCTCTGGGATCAGGCCTTGGCTCAAGGTCCCAACCCTAGGGACTACAGAGAACTAAGACATCGGCCCCCTGGGCACTCTGGAGCTGTGTCCCCTCCACGGAGCTTCTCCTGATGGGCTCCCCTTCTCCCCCCACCACTATATTTCCAACCTCTAACACTCCTTCCTCCCCCAGGCCATGATCTTCCTGAGGGTAGGGAGTCTATCTGACCCACAATGTCCCTTCAGCAGCAGGCACCAGCGCCTGGCCCCTAAGCAGCACTTAATGACTATAGCAAAAAAAATTCTAATAAATCCCTCTTTAGTCTTAATTGTTCATTTAGCCTCAGTTGTTGGTCATATCATTCTTCAAATATTTGATTCTCTGTTATTCAATCAAGTAACTTAAACAGTCAGACTACCCTTGGAGGAATAATGAGCATTAGCATACTTTTACAAAATTTCATTGAGGGGTGCCAGGCTGGCTCAGTCAGTGGAGCACACGACTCCTGATCTCGATTGGGGTTGTGAGTTCGAGCCCATGCTGGGTATAGAAATTACTTGAAAATAAAATCTTTAAAAATTTCAATGAATACTCAAGTCTAAGATTTATTCAATCATCCCAAATTCTAGGACTCTTCAAGCACCAAGCAAACAGGAAGATGGGAGTATAAAATATTTGGATAAGGGAGCCAAACAGGGCCCTGAAGTTAATCCTTCCCAAGGCATTTGCAGCTGAAGCTTCTAGAACATGCCAGTGCCTGGCCAGAGGGAAAAGGCTCTCTCAGTTCTCTGGCTCTATTCCTCCTACACCAACTGTTAGCTAATCCCAAACTCAGTGACACTGAGCTAGTGGACGCCAAATCAGAGTGCCTATTATAGTTCTAATGTAAACCTATGAAAGAAATCTACTATAGACCCTCCCAAAATAAATTAATAACCAAATCCAAATATTATCTTCTTTAGTTGTCATACTCCTTTGAAGTTTAAAAACAGTATTGATATATTATGGCTTCTTCTCTAAGTATCTCAGAACCAAAAAAAACAACTTAAAAAAAAATGGAAGAGATTCAGAAATTAAAAATGGAAAACTGTCTCTTTTTCAAAACCTTCCAAAAATTCCCTTGACTATCCTGATACTTTCATAGGGATAAATAATTAATAATAATCTTGGGGCAAAACAGACAGCAATTTGTTCACAAATTTCCTAGTGTTGAAATCACAGATATTTACTGGACACCTGCTATTGCAAGGCCCAGATAGTCAGAAATCATTAAACGTTAATTAAGAGAGTGTCTAGACCACGGTTACAATCATGACCTCGCTCCAGCACTTCTCAGTGTATGGGACCTCAGACAAGTCCCTTTCCTTTCCACCTCAGCTTCATCAGGGATGGAGCAGTGAAGACGCCCCTGCCCCAGGCCCACTGTGAGGGGGACTCCAACAGCAAATCCAGGGCCTGGCAGGGCCCCTGGCAGGGCCCCCGGCAGCATCGGTGCACAATGATGCGTGTTCCGAAGCACCCATTTCTCACGAGGCTAGCACTGGGGCACTACCTGACCACGGCGGGGAAGAATGACACGCAAGTCAGTCAATGCCACAATATAAATTCAGAGCCTGGGAAACACAGGCACTACAGAACCCCTAAGAGGCTCTCACATGGAGACAGAGACTAAGGAAACTCATGTGGAATGAACGATCCTGCTGCTGACTTTTGAATGAGCCGAGCCAGGAAAGGGAGAAGAGCAGGAGCAAAGAGGCCCGGGTGCGCAGTATCCCATAGTCCCAGCTCAGAGCCAGGAGTAGCGAGAGCTAAGTTCTAGAGACAGAAGTAGCAACCTGACCACTGAGGCCTCTCAACACCAGCCTTCGACTCTTGACAGGACTCTGAGTTGAGGTGACAACCTCTGATAGGAGTCCTCATAACACCTAGAGTTCAGAAGGGCAGCTTCTTAAATCCCAAGCGAAATGGCAATGACTATTAGAGCCGAAGGAGTCAAGTGACTACATCTGTAACAGGATGAGAAGAAGCCAGAGGAAGGACACTTCCTTCGGAAAACTACACAAATGCTCTTCCACGTTTTAAAGATGGGGAAACCGAAGGTCAAGGACCTGTGCCTAGCCTGGATCTCACCGCTGGGAAGTGGCTGTGCCCCAAGGCTGGTGCTGCCTGTCACACACGTGGCAGGGAGGCAGCACACTCAAGTAACTGTAAGGCTAGCGAGGACTTCCCCTGACGGGAGCAGCAACCCCACCACGCCCCAGAGAGCAGGGTGGTGCGGGCTCCCGGGCAGAGGCAGCGCACAGCCGCCCAGACCCCTCAACGGTCTGCCCATATGGCTGTGCGCGCAGTCAGGCCCACGCCACCACGCAGCCAGACGACCAGGCCTTCGTGTGCCCAGAATCCCCGCTCCGGACTACTGCTATGGTTCCCTCGCCCCCCTCCCCTCCCCAGGCCCTCAAGCCTTACCCCCTGCTCACAAGGTGAAACACCACTCTGCACAACCGGACAGAGAGAGGAGTGAAGACAGAAACAAGGGAGGAGCGGGTTCAGAATTCAGGACAAAGGTCAAAGAGGGAGACAGACTTAGGAGACACATGCTAGGAAAAGCCAACCAAGTAAAACACTGAAAATAAACAAACAAATAACTGAATGCTCCTCAAGGGAAGCACTTCAGAGACAAGGGAGGGATTGAGGGTCAGAGGCAAGAAGTGGCAGAACAGAGTCCAAAAGATGCCACTAGGCTTGGCAGCCATGGTCCATGGGCCAGTAAGACTTTGCTGTACTCAATTAATTTACCCTATAGCCAGACAACTTCTTAAGGGGTGGAGGAAGGAAGGACACACTGGCTTCTGACACATGTCAAGCGTGTGCATCTTTGCAGCGCCATAAGAGAGAAGTGAACCGAGCAGACCTGGGCGCCGGCTGTGCTGGCGGACCACATGCGCCTTCATGCTGTGCTTGGAGGTGAAGAGTCTGTTACAGCTGGACACCGGGCAACGGCTTTTCGGAGCACCCACATCCTGCAGGTGTTTCTTGGAGTGAATATAGAGGCTGCTACGGGCAGAGAACCTGGCACAGCACCCTGGAACAAAAAGAACGATGAGTGGGAAACCTGAGGATTCCCAAGAAAACAGTGCTGACATTTCCTCCCATCAGAATCATAAGACAATGCATGCCCATACTCCGGCCACTGGCCAGGGATAGACACATACCCCTTGGGGCAGCGTCACAAATGTAGGGGTCAAGGCAGGCTGCCCCCAAGCCGGGCCTCTTTGGCATGCAGATTATGCCAGCTGGAAGCAATCAAGGCCCAAAAGACTCAGGAAGAAACTTTGACATCCCTCTGCCTACTACCTGAAAGACTTTAGATGGAGGACATGCTCCAGGAAAAAAGCTACCACCAAAGATAACTACATTATGATACGAACTAGTTATGGGGGACAGGGAGGACCTAGCAAGGCCTGTTTAATCAAAGTCCGTTTGTGTCCCATTGTTTCTGTGGGCCCAGCAAACACCTGTTCACCAAACAGTTACTCGTTTTCATTCTGATGAAATGCTTTCCTTCTCTCTGAAAGTCCCAGGTCCCTACCACCCTTCTCTTTAGCTCAGGATGACACATATACTTCATTTTACCTGTCTCTGGAACCTCACGTCTGTGTGGGTTTACCGTACACATGAAATTAAGTTTTATTTTCTGTTAATCTGTCTCATGTCAATTTAATTCAGTCCAGCTAGAACAACCTTGAAAGGAAAAAAAACCTCTTCCTCCCCGACACAAGGAATTAAATTTGAAAGCAAACTGCATTTAAAAGAAGATATGAAGTTCCCCATCAATTGCGCAGAAGACACATAACCTTGACAAGTTAACTTTGGGCCTGTTTCTTCACCCACTACACAGGGCTCCTGGGGAAAATAAGTCAAATTCAGTGTTAATCCCTTAAAAGTTCAACTGCTAAAAATTTATACCAATTATCTGTACATAGCTGGAACAATATCTGTACGCTACTGGAACCCTATGACATTCAGAGTTGGAAACTATCTCAACTGATCACCAAAGCCAATTCCTCTCATTTTACTACTGAGAAACTGAGGCCCAAAGGGACCAAGCAAATGACCCAAAATCAGGAGCACAAGTGGAGCCTGGAGGCGGCACCGCCTTGCTGACTTAGCCAGAGTCGGTAAGACCACAGACCTGCACGTGTGTGTCAAAGGGAAAACAAGACAAATTAAAAAAATACCACCACCTTCCTCTTGCCCTCATCTCCCACTGCTGGAGCTCTGCACCGCGGGGACACGCACAGGGTAAGCACGGTTCTCGGCAGCTACAAGCTTGTGACCTCGTAGGGATGTGTAAACAACCACCTGTCCTAACAAAGGGTAAAATAAAACCAGTGCTAGTGCCATGCAGTGTTCTAGAAGCAGAAGAAACAGCACGCCTCTTGAGAGGAGAGAAAAAAGGTTTCAAGAGGTGGGTAGCATTTCAGGTGACTGGCTCTTGACAAATGGTAGGGGCCACACAGCACAGCAGGAGGGTGTGCAGGCCGAGGAACTGCCATCCAAGGCATGGAGGCCACGAAGCAGGGTGGGCAGCTTGGACTCTGGAGCCCAACTCCAGCTCAGACCCTACTGGCCATGTGGCCTTATTTATTCTTTCTGTGTCTCCTTTTCCTTTTCTGTAAAGTGGGAATGACACCCACCTCACAGGGCTTATAAAGACTACATGTAAACAATTCCAACCTAGGAGTGCTCGCACGGTGCCCATGAAAGTGGAATGGGCATCGTGGCACTTGTGGCAGCTTCCTGGGATGGCGAGGTGGAGCTGCTGGAGTCTAGGCCCTGGGGGAGGCCTATATAGAGGCTATGAAGACAGAAGATGGCCAAATGACAAAGGGTTTTGGCTGAGAGGAGTTTTGAACTTATTTCATTTTCAAACAAAGCTTCCAGCTTGTTTCCAGGTCAGGCTCATGAGAGAACATTTGGAAAACACATGAAAGAACAGATGCCTCCAGGCTCACGCCTAAGTGCTCTGTCTGCAATGTGTGCTTTGCTCCACACGGTGCCCAGGGGTACTCTGTACCTGCAGTGTCCCTCGGCCCCCTTTCCAGCTGGGACTCCACACAGACTTAAGGAGGCACAACAGAGCAGAGGCGCCAAAAACACTTCTACCAAACTGCTTTGCCAAGGACAGGGGTCAGCCACAACAGGGATGTCTGCCACACTCGTCAGCAGTGGTTTCCGTTTTTAAAAATATTTGCTAACTCGATAGGGAACAAAATATACTTCATTTTCATTTGTTCATCCTTTGATGGCCAGGAATGTGACCATTTTTTCCACGTGTGTTAATGGCTGTCTTTTTCTAACTGCAACAGTATCTATCGAGATTTGTATCCATTCTTAACAAATCAAAGCTATTAATACGAGCACCCCACATTTACATCAAGTTACCCCCACCCAGGGGAGGGGCAGAAGCAGCCCGTCAATGACAAACGCCATGGGGATCTCCTCAACTCGCATCTACCACTTACATGAGGAGCACACACGTCTTCCAACCTCGACTCGGTATGCACTGCCAGGGCATACTAGAGGTGACGCGGCCACTGCCACTGACGCCACCACCCACCCGCACGCGCACACACACATGCACGCACTGTCCTCAGTCTGCCACCCTGCCCTCCCTCATGCTCACTCACTGCTGTGTGGCCCTACCCTCCCTGTCTCCTCCAGTTACTATGAAAAGATGGGTGGTTTTTTGACTTTTTATTGTTTTTAACTTTTTATTATGAAACATTTCAAACATTACGAAAGCAGAAAGAATGGTCTAGTCACGTATCTGAAACAAGAATAATCAACTCTCAATAAAAAAAAAAAAAAAAAGAATCATCAACTCTCAACCGACCCAAAAAAGGCTTCTAGGATCCTTTCCCGAGGCTCCTGCCCTCACCTCCACTCCCTGAAGAAGAGCACTCTTCAACTAAGCACCACTGGTCACCCCATCCACACCTGCCTCTACCAGCTCAACACCGCAACATGCTTCAAGTTCTCAAGGCTACAGTTACTGGAAGGCAAAAGCCACCCCTCCTCTGTAGCCAGCTACCACCCCCTTCCTCTTTCCCTCCACCACAAGCTACCGCTCAGGGCACTAGAGCAGGGCTCTGCCTGAGCTACTCCACCAAACCTCAACCCTCACCCTGCAAGACTCCACTGACCCTGCTGGAGGAAGCGACGGTCCTCACCGAAGTGTCGCACCTCAGCACTCAGGACGGACTCCTCTCCTTTCCCAAACATCCTCCTCTCTTGGCTTCAGGGCTGCCAAAGCTACGCTCTTCCCATTCCTTCTTAGGCCCCTCCCAGGGTTCCCCTTCTACTTTTCCGCCTGGAATTGTGGCGGTCCCCAGGGTTTTTGTCCTAGGCCTTTTTTGTTTAATAGCAATGGTAACAGTGGAAGTAGCTGACATTTGCTGTTTTCTATATGCCTCGATTAAACCTGTTACCTAATAGAGCCCTCTCACAACAACCCTCTGTGGTTTTATGACCACTTCAAAGATGAGGAAAAGAGGAAGAGAGTGCTTGAGCCACTTGTCAGAGGTTACAGAGCAACTTCAGTGGCAGGCTTGGGCCCGGGGTCCAGGAAGCCTCAGGCCTTCAATCACCACACTCCACCGCCCCTCTTCAGCATACACCAATGCCTGAGTGCTGTGTCCACCTCCGTGGCTTAGATCCTCACCACGTGCTGCCTGCCGCACTCCCAGCCCACCTCCTCGCCAAGCCCAGCAAGCAGTACCCCCCCGCCTCCTGAGCATCTGAGCCCGGGAAGCCTGTGGGCACCTAAAATGCAGCACGTCCTCTACCTCCAACCACCAGCCCTCTGTGCCTACCTCAAGTGAGACGCTGGCCACAACTACTGCTTCACCCGAAACCCATACCCCCAAATCGATCACCAAGCCCTGCCGGTGCACTTCTGACTCCTCTCTCTCTCTCACCTGTGCCTCTGCTCCCACCTCACCGCCAAGCTGCAGTGCAGGTGCCAGCCATCTTCCCAGGTAACCAGACGGAGCCTCAACTCAATCATGGTCCCATCACTCCCCTGCCCCAAGTACCCAGCCTGCTGCTCTCACCATTCTGGGAGAGGCCCCTACACTGGCCTCTCCTGCCTCCTTCTTTGGCCGACTGGGAGACCACTCCCATGCCCCCATGCTCTAGGAGCAGTCTGGGTGACCTGTGTGCCCCCACAGCACCCTACAGGTACTGGTCTACCTGGCGTGCCCCAACTGGAGCTCTGATGACAGGAGGAACTGAGTCTTGGTTAAACCATCTGTATTATCTTCATGACATTCTAGGAACTGGTCTCGGCTTCAAACTGATCTTTATTATCCTTTTTCCAGGTAAGGAAACTGAGGCCCAGAGAAGCTGGCCTGAGATCATCACCTGAGGGAGGGGGGAGCCAGGAATGAGACTCACAAGCACACACTGACCTGCTCTGCCCCTCCGGCACAGCTGCAGCACTTACAGTGGGGCCAGCACACGCAAGCCATGGAGCACACTTCTGGCCCATGAATCACGCCTTCGCTGTGCAGGAAAAAAAAAATCCGAATGCCCTTTTTAAAGAGCTAACCTAACTTGACTGCTGTCCAATCACAGCATGCACAGCTACTATTTACTGAATCCATGATAGGTGCCAGATGCCAAAACAGGCACTTTCCACAGGTTATTTCACCTATTCCTCACAACCACCAAATTAAACAGGTAATAACTAGAACCGCAGACCTCGTGAGTGCACTTCAGAGCCAACAGTCAAACCGGTCTGATTCTGAAGTCTGTTCTTTTCAATACACTGCTCCCAAGATAAAACAATTAACTAAAAACTGGCCATTAAATCTAATGCTGCAACTTACACTCACCTTGTTTTGAAGCAAATAAAACCTACCTTTAAACAACTTAAACTTACAATAACGTGGACATGTACTAGTTTACAGCTCAAAGTGATGTATTAAAATCTACCTTCCACAGGACACTCGAACGGCTTTGTGCCCAGGTGGGTAATGCTATGGCCTTTCAGGTGCTCTGCTCTCGTGAATGACTTTCCACAGCCTTCAACAGGGCAGGTAAACCTCCGGTCATCATCGTGTTTCCTGCCAGAAGAGAAAACCAGGCAACACGATTACTCACACAACCTGGAGGCCAGACCTCAGAGGTGACTCTTTGTTTAAATTCTGCAAATTACAAACTCTTAGCATGTAAAGAAAATGATCAGTACATTTCAGAATATCTTAATTCTCTCTAACCCACGTGCACAGGTTTGCAATTTAGCTAACTCTGTAATTAGAAATTCTACTTTAATGACAAGGCTGACTCGACAGTCAGACACAACAATTAGTGCTGCTTCAATCTAGGAACAAACAGCTGGGTCCCAAATGTACTGATGAAGCTACTTCCAATGTTTAGAAATTCTGGTAGCAAACAAAGTTTCCAAGCTGCAGAGGGCAAAGAGAAGCATGCACAGAAAATCAACTGCAATGCTAAAAGGACCCCCTCAAGTCCATGCATAAACACAGTTCTTTCCTAAGTAACGCTGTTATACTTAGGTTGTTATACAACCCCTCAAATCCCCAGCTGTGCAAGCATGGACAAACCACCCAACCTCTCTGTGTCTCAATACAAACTGGGGACAGTAAGAACATCAAAGCCAGAGTCGTCGTGAAGGTTACAGGAGACACACATGTAAAGTGCTGAACATCACCTGCACATAGGCAAAGCCCTCCAAGGACATCATTATCAGCATGGAAAGTTTGTAATGACATCAGGAAAGCGTCTTCCACAATGTTAACTCTTTTTAAATACTGAATTAAATAAAGCATGCAAATTACATTTAAAAACAAGCATACGTAGAAAACTTGACATTAGGTGATCATATTCTGAGTGGTTTTCTTTTTACAGCTTTCTGAACTTTCCGAACTACCTGCAATGGACTCCTTTTCTTATAACTTAAAAAAATTGACAGATATTTAATTCATAGGCTTCTGCTACTGACAAACAACTCATTCATTTTCCATAATGGGTAATTCAAATGAAATGTAAAGATTACCTTTTGTGTCGTAGGAGTTTAGACATGCTGGTGAAGGTCCAGCCACAACTGTCAGAGTCACAAATAAAAGGTCTTTCACCTTAGAAAAGAAAAAAATTATGCCACATAATCATAAATGCAAGCTACCGCAAAGACAAATCTTAGGTGCCAATGCTATATTCTCTAGCTTATTACCTGTATGACTTCTCAGGTGAATTTTCAGGCGACAGGCTTTGTCATATTGTTTGCTGCACCCAGGAAAGGAGCAAGAAAAGAGTTCTTGTTCCCTGAAGTGAGCTCGGTTATGGGAAAACAGAGCACTCACTGTGATGAATGTCTTCTCGCAGCCTGAACAAAGAAAACACAAACCCTGCTCACTGGTGTGACAAAAATCACATAAACAACTAAACCAGTCACCACTCCAGGACACTATTCACACTGAAGCAAACAACAAAGAAAATGAGTCAGAAGCACCTCCAGAAAGTTATAACCATTATCTGGCTTTGTAATAGTGGCTAAGGGAAGCCACTTAGCACACGCAGGCCACCTGCTCTGATAGGACTTAGACATGAAGCGAGTGATCAAGGGGAAGTCCTCCAATCACAGCCACGGACTACCCATTTCCACACCACAGATCTGTCTTAAATTTTGTGAACTCAAATGTCAATGCTGTCTGAGGCCAAGGAAAACCCAACAAGACATATTAGATACTAAGAAACAAGGATTCTGTTGGGAGGGTTGAACTCGGAAGGGCCACAAACCATTGTTCTATTCGAGACTTGTTTGCCCCCGCAGGTGATGCTGTGTCCTCAATTACAAATGGTCCTCCCTGACATCCTCTGCAAAAGGGCAGCAGCCCCTGCTGTCACCTGGCTTCTCCTTTCCCTTTTGCCTATTTCACCAGGGTTCCCTTTTGTCAAAGGAGTCTACAAGGGTCATCTTTATTCACATGGCCTTTAACTTCACTCCCATCTTCAACCCCAACTGAGCCACCGGAAAGAAGCCTACCCCACCAATCCCCCGACTTTCCACATCAATAGCTCTCCTTTGACAAAAAGGTTCAGTGCTTAAATAGAGTAGAAAATACCAGGATGCAAGATGCTGACCAGGTATCTTTGTGGCAGCTCTTTCCAGAGCCTGTAACATGCTACCATCGTGCCTGTAAACCACCAAGCAGATATATGCTGCGCATCACCGCCTCAAAGCACTAGCCCCAGGAACCCTACGTCCTCTAGCAACACTCAACTGGGAAATGCTCCTCTTCCTAAATGCCCAAAAATCATCCTCCCTGCTCCTCTTTCGCAGAAATCTGCCCTCCCTTCCCACCCCCCTCATTCCCTATTTTGGGCTTTGATGTATTCACACACTCCAACAGGTAAAGCTCTCTGCCTTAGCAAGAATCACCCACCCTACAATCAACAGTCAAGCCCTTTGATCCTGCCTCTGCAATCTTTCCTACATGGAACCCCCTCACCATTCCCACTGCCTCAGCAAACCGAGGTCTAGAACATTTAATGGGGGCTTCACTGGTCCCTCTCCTGAACACCACTGATCATCCAGCCCAAAACTCTCAGGCGGACTTCCTACCCTAAAGCAAGCTAGATTCCTGATCTTCCTGGTATTATACTTGGAACGATGCTCTTTGTGCATTTTACTAGGGAGCAATCTATAAGTCAGATTCAGTGTATAACTGAGAAAGGTTCTGAAACAGTGGTCTAAACCTATATTCTCCACAAAGAGGGATGGATGCACAAGACCATCCACAAGCACGAAGGAAAAATATATTAGAATCTATTAATATGTTTTTCATTTCACCCTTTCAAAATCCCTATATTTAAGTGTATCTTACAACAAATACTATGAGAGCACTGCACATACATAATGCATCAATACGCACACAGGGCACATGCTAAGCACACAGTTGAAGCTGTTTTAATGAAGAGGACCTGGAAGGTCCCTCCCCCTCTACTGGGCCCTCCCACACCTTTACAACTTCACTCCCCACCCCACACCACCACATTCCCTGCCTTGGCTTTTCAATGTCACCCACCAGCACTGCCTTCCACCCCAGCTTAAGCAAGCCAACTCCTTCCCAGGCAGGAATCTTCTCTTCCTCCTGGGGAGGCACACTCTCCCTCTTAGAGCACCTAAATCTGCCTCTCCTGGTGGAGTTCACTGTTTTGGAGCCTGCATTCCCTCCTACTACAGACAATGAGAGGGGAAAGAACCCTTCACTGGATTTTATCCACATTACTGCACCTCAGACTCTTCATCTGTAAAATAATAATTTTTAGAACTTCCCAAAATTGTGAAGTCCAAGGCCAGAAAACTGCAATGCACTACACACCTGTGACTATCCCCTCAGGGCCTTAAGGCGTTGCATCTGGTCAGATTCATCTGCGCCACCTAAATATCTGATAACTGAATTTCTAACTGATGAAAGACCCAAGAAAACAGACACCTGACTCATAACTCCAATCTCTAGGAAGATGCTTTATCACCTTCATTAACCTGAAGCACCGTTAAAAGGGACCTGTTGCCTCCACCGTGGGGAAGGCAGGCTGTAATTATCAGTGCTACCTTTGTCGAAATCCCCACAGCAATTCAGGGTTGAGGGGTCAAATCGAAATCACCTGGAAAGAACTGGAACACAAAAACCAGAATGCTCCGTTCCCGCCCCTCACTCTCGGCCCACGGAATTTAAATCCTGCCCAACTGAGCAGCCGGAGGCAGGGCGACGCCACACCCACACTGGGCGACCGGATTGGGACCTGGGGCCCCGGGAGCCCCCCGAAGCCCGCCCGCAGGCCCGTGGCGCGCGGTTACCGGGAAAGTCACACTTGTAGGGCCTCTCGGGCTCGAAGTGGCTGCGCTGGTGGGAGCTGAGTTTGGCGTGCGTGGGAAAGCGTTCGGAGCACACCTCGCACTTGAACAAGTTCTCCTGCTCGTGGCCCTTCATGTGCGCCTTGAGGTTGTACACGGTGGTAAACTTCTTGCCGCAGCCGCCCACCGGGCAGCCGAAGGGCCGCAGCTTGTCGTGCGACTGCAGGTGCCGCTTGAGCTTGTAGGAGGTAGTGAAGGCCCAGCCGCAGCCGTCCAGGGGGCACTTGAAGGGCCGCCGGCCCTGGCTGCTGCTGTGCGTCAGCAGGTGCACCTTGAGCTGGTGCTTCTTGGCGAAGGAGAGCGCGCACTGCGGCTCGGGGCAGCGGTAGCCCGGGGCACCAGAGCCGGGACCCTGGGGACCGCGGCGGCCCTCGGCCGGGCTCGCGGCCTCCTCGCCCGGCGGTGCGGGCGGGCCCCGGGGAGGCTGGCCGGGCTGCGGCGGCGCGGCGGCCAGCGTGAAGACGCCGTGATCGAAGCGCACCAGCAGGTCCTGGCTGTTGATGGTGACGGTGCCCGCGAGGGCCGCGCCGGACCCGGGGGCGGCGGCTGCGCAGCTGGGGCCCTGCTGGGGGCGGGTGACGGGGCTCGCGCCAGCGCCGGGCCCCACCTCCCGCCGCCCGGGGGTCTCGGCCGCGGTGCCGCGCGCCACTTCCAGCAGCACCACGAAAGAATCGCCACCGTCCTCGGGGGGCGGGGGGCTCGGCCCCGGGCCCGCCGACGCCGTCCGGGCCTCCCCGCGCAGCGGCCCCGGCCCGCCATCTTCGGGGCCCCGCAGCAGTAGCAGGCGGCGGCGCGCGGGGCCCGGGCTGGGCGGTGGCCCGGGGCCTCGGCGGAGTCGGCCGGGGCCACCGCCGCCGCCATGTTGGGCTCCGCGCGCGACCGGGGCGGCGAGCAGCTTCGGGAGGTCCATCTTGGGCCCAGCCGCGGCGTCCCAGCCCCCGCCTCGGAGGAAGCGCGGTCCGCCCCGCCCAGTCGTGGGCGACGCTGTGCGGCCGCCGCGACGGGTTGACGCCAAACCCCGGCGCGGAGCGCGGCCGGACTCCAGCCCGGAGCTGCGCGTGCGCGTGAGCCGCGGGGCGCCGCGCGAGGCCTGCCGGGCCGGGGGTGGTCAGCGCCGCCCAGGCGCGGCCCCGCGCGTGCTGCTCGCACCCCGGCGTTTGGGGCTTTCGGCCGACCCCGGCCTAGCAAGCTGCGATCTGACTCCCTGAGTGGGGAACGACGCTCGCCGGACTTAACAATCGCATCTTTCATCTGGGTGGTGGATTAATAATACCAGCCAATTCACACTCACAAGTGTGAGGAAACTGAGGCACAGATAGCTTGAGTCTTTTGTCCGAGGTCACGCCGCCAGGAACCGGAGAGTCAGGGCTCGGGCACCAGGCTGGGCTCACCGAACTGCGAAGAGCCCAGCCGCCGCTGGCCTTTGGCTCACAGACCTTGTGCGAAGTGTCCCCAGATCCTTCCCCGCCACCTGCAGCCCCTCCACGGGGACCCCTGCCTACGCTCTTCCAACTGCATTTCCTACTAACCTTTGTCCCACACCACCTCAGCCCTTCTTCAGTGTTGCCTGAATTCCTCCGCCCAACCCCCTCAACCCGGGTTCAGTCTGGAATCCCTCCACTTGGTCTCACGTCACTGCCCCCCCCGGATCCAAATCCCTTTTTCACGCCTAGCTTCGCCTAGCTTCTTAAGAAAATAACACCGCAGCTGGTCCGCAGCCTCCACCACGCCTTCCACCCAATCTAGTCTCAAGAGGGCCGCCTTGTGATCTTCCAAAAGTGCAAATCAATTGTGCCCCAGTCTTTGGTGCGCTCCAATCCTCTTATGGCCTAGCTGGTCTCCCCCACATTTCTCACCACTCACCCCTCACTCTACAATCCCAGGGCTCCCCCATCTCTTTCCATTTCCTCCGGCAAGTCGAGCTGGTTCTGCTAGACTGCACAGCTGGTCTCTGAATTCCTCTGGGAAGACTGGCCTTCTGATCAGGTACGCCCTCACCCAGCCCCTTATTCTCCACCCCCCCCCATCTGTTAGCTCTTATAGCTCTTAATTGCTATTGTTTTATTTGCCCCTTTCCTGGATAATTCATTGTCTGTGTCCCCCTCTACAATGTAGACTCATTTAGGACAGGAACTGTGTCAGTCTCATTCACAGCTATATGTTCAGAGGCTAGTAGCAGAGACTCTCAGTAAATATTTATTGATGAATGCTTTATTAAAAGTTCTTTAAAAATAAGATATAAATAATATTGAATAGGAAGCATCATATATAGATATGAAATATGAATTTATGCCCCCAAATATATTGTTCCCAGGAAAGAACGATCTTTTCAACAAATGGTTCTGGGACGACTGGATATCCACACATGAAAGAAAGAATTTGGACCCGGACTTCCCACCAGACACAAAAAGGAACTCAAAATGGATCAAGCACTTAAATGTAAGAGTGAAAACTATAAAACTATTAGGAGAAAACCGTACATCTGTGTGACCTAGGCTTAAGGGATGGTTTCCTAGATATGAAACTAAAAGCACAAGCAACAAAAGAAACAAATTGGGCTTTGCCAAAACTGAAAACTCTTTTAGGTCAAAGAACACCAAAAAGAAAATGAAAAGACAACCCACAGAATGGGAGAAAAATTTGCAAATCATATATCTGATAAGCAACTACTACCTAGAATATATTTTTAAAAACCCATGACTCAACAGCAAAAAGACAACCCACTTAAAAACAAAGGATTTGAATAGACATCTCCCCAGAGATGTACAGATGGCCAATAAGTACATGACGAGGTGCTCAACATCATTACTCATTAGGGAAATGCAAATGTAAACCACAAGGAGATGACAGTTCTTATCAACTAACAGCAATAATTCTTTTAAAATGAAAAAGTGTGAGAATGAAGGAAAAATTGGAACCCTCATACATTTCTGCTGGAAATGTAAAATGGTGAAGCAAGTGTGCAAGAAAGTTTGGCAGTTCCTCAAAAAATTAAATATAGAATTTCTATATGACCCAGCAATTCCACTCGTATGCATATACGCAAGAGAAGTGAAAACACACACAAGAACTTGTTTGGGAATGGTCATAGTAGTATTCATAAGGCTACCAAATGAAAAGTGGAAACAACCAAGTGCCCATCAATAGACGAATGCATAGACAATGCAGCATATCCACACGATGGAGTATTATTGGGCCATGAAAAGGAATGAAGTACCGATACAGGCTACAACATGAGTGAAACTGGAAAACACGCAAGGGAGGGAGAGCCAGATGCAAAACACCACATGTTATACTCGTATGTCCAAGAAAGGTAAATCCATAGAGCCAGAAAGTAGATTAGTGGTTGCCAGGGGATAGAAGGTGAGGGGAAATCGGAAATAACAGCTAATAGCTACAGTGTTTCTTTTGGGAGTGATGGAAATGCCCTGGAATTAGACAGCGGTGATGGGTGCACAACACAGTTGAATATACTAAAAAACACTGTCTTGTACATGTTAAAATAGTGACTTTTATGTTACGATTGACTCTGCTAAAAATACGTTGTTGGGAAAAATCAATGCAGAACATTGTTTAGAAGGATCCCATTTGTAGAAGGAGGGAAAACTATACCTATGTTTACATGCTTGCATATCCTTAGGAAGTTTCTAGAAAGATACAGAAGACACTGCTAGTACTTGTGACTGCTTCTAAAGTGAGGTGGGGAAGGGCACCTTCACTTAATACTTCTCTCCTTTTGGTACTATTTGCTTTTGTTTTAGATCATGAGTGGGATTTTTGGTTTTTGTTTTTGTTGTTTTATTTTAATTACAGTGTAATTAACATACACTGTGTTTCCAGTGCACAACATAGTGAGTTATTCAACAATTCTATCATTACTCAATGCTCATCACAATAAGTGTACTCTTAATCCCCTTCACTATTTCACCTATCCTCCCCCTCCCACCTCCCTCTGATAACCACCAATTTGTTCTCTGTATTTAAGAGTCTAGTTTCTTGGTCATCTTTTTTCTTTGTCCGTTTGTTTCTTAAATTCCACATATGAGTGAAATCATATGGTATTTGTCTTTCTCTGACTTATTTCATTTAGCATTATATTCTCTAGTTCCATCCAGATCACTGTAAATGGCAAGATTTCATTCTTTTTTATGGCTAATATTTCATTGTATATATACACCACATCTTCTTTGTCCATTCATCTGTTGATGGACACTTGGGCTATTTCCTTATCTTGGCCATTGTAAATAAGGCTGCTATAAACACAGGGGTTCATGTACCTCTTTAGATTAGTGTTTTTGTATCCTTTGGGTAAATACCCAGTAGTGGGATTGCTGGAGGTACGGTAGTTCTATTTTTAACTTTCAGAGGAACCTCCATACTGTTTTCCACAGTGGCTGCACCAGTTTGCATTCCCACCAACAGTGCACAAGGGTTCCCCTTTCTCCACATCTTTGCCAACACCTGTTGTTTCTTTTGTTGTTGATTTTAGCCATTCTGACAGCTGTGATGTGATATCTCATTACAGGTTTGATTTGCATTTCCCTGACAATGAGTGGTGGTGAGCATCTTTTCATATCTCTGTTAGCCATCTATACATCTTCTTTGGAGAAATGTCTGTTCACGTCTTCTGCCCAACTTTGTTAGATTATTTGGTTTTTGGGTGTTGAGTTGTGTAAGTTCTTTATATATTTTGGCTACGAACCCTTTATCAGATACGCCGTTTGCAAATATCTTCTCCCACTCCATAGGTTGCCTTTTAGTTGTTTTGTTTCCTTGGCTGTGTAGAAGCTTTTTATTTTGATGTAGTCCCCATAGTTTAATTTTGCTATGGTTCCCTTTGCCTCAGGAGACATATCTAGAGAAATACTGCTACAGTCAATGTCAGAAAAATTACTGTCCGTGCTCTCTTTGAGGATTTTTATGGTTTTGGGTCTCACATTTAGATCTTTAATCAATTTTGAATTTATTTTTGTGTATGGTGTAAGAAAGTGCTCCAGTTTCATTCTTTTGCGTGTAGCTCTACAGTTTTCCCAACACCATTTCTTGAAGAGACTTTTTCCCATTGGATATTCTTGCCTCCTTTGTCAAAGTTAATTGATCATATAATCATGAGTTTATTTCTGGGCTCTCTATTCTGTTCCATTGAGCTATGTGTCTGTTTTTGTGCCAGTACCATACTGTTTTGATGACTACAACTTTGTAATATATCTTGAAATTTGGAATTGTAACACCTCCAGTTTTTTTCCTCTTTTTCAATTTTGCTTTGGCCATTTGAGGTTTTTTTGTGGTTCCATACAAATTATAGGATTATTTGTTCTAGTTCTGTGAAAAATGCTGTTGATATTTTGATAGGGATTGCATCAAATCTGTAGGTTGCTTTGGGTAGTATAGACATTTTTTAAAATATCTGTCCTCCCAATCCATGAGCATGGAATGTCTTCCCATTTCTTTGTGTCATCTTCAATTTCTTTCATCGATGTTTATAGTTTTCAGAGTACAGGTCTTTCACCTCCTTGATTAAGTTTATTCCTAGGTATTTTGTTATTTTTAGTGCAATTGTAAGTGGGATTGTTGTCTTAATTTCTTTTTCTGCTACTTCGTTATTAGTGTATAGCCATGCAATGGATCTCTGTATATTGAGTTTCTATCCTGCAACTTTACTGAATTCATTTATCAGTTCTAAAAGTTTTTCTTGAAGTCTTCTGGGTTTTATATACATAGTATCCTTTCATCTGCAAATAGAGACAGTTTTACTTCTTCCTTACCAGGTTGGATACCTTTTATTTCTTTTTATCGTCTGATTGCTGTGGCTAGAACTCCCAGTATTATGTTGAATAAAAGTGGTGAGAGTGGACATCCTGGTCTTTTTCCTGACCTTAGGGGAAAAGCTCTTTGTTTTTCCCCATTGAGTATGATGTTTTTCATATAAGGCCTTTATTATGTTGAGGTTGTCCCCTCTAGAGGGAAAGGTTAAAGGTTTTTATCATGAATGGACATCGTACTTTGTCGAGTGCTTTTTCTGCATCTATTGAAACGATCACATAGATTTTATCCTTTCTCTTATTCATATGATGTATCGTGTTGATTGATTTGCAAATACTGAACTACCCTTGCATCTCAAGAATAAATCCTACTTGATTGCGGTGAATAATTTTTTTAAATGTATTGTTGGATTCAATTTGCTAGTATTTTGTTGAGGATTTTTCTATGTTCATCAGAGATATTGGTAACTACAGAGTTCTCAAGATCATGAGTGTTTTTAAAGTAATTTTTATAATTAAATAATTTTTTTCCACTGTGGAAAACAGTACGCTGGTTCTTCAAAAACTGAACATAGAATTACCATATGACCCAACAATTCTACTTCTAGGTAGATACTGAAAAGAATTGAAAAGAGAAACTCAGACAGCTATTCACACAGCCATGTACATAGCAGCATTATTCACAGTAGCCAAAAGGTGGAACCAATCCAGGTGCCCATAGATGGATAAATAGCTAAACAAAATGTGGTTTATGGATACAATGGAACATCACTCAGTCCTCAAAAGGAAGGAAATTTTGATGCATGTGACAACGTGGATGAAACTTGAGGACATCATGCTACATGAAATAAGCCAGCCACAAAAAGGATAAACCCTGTAGGATTCTATTTATATGAGGCCCCTAGAGTTGTCAAATTCATAGAGACAGAAAGTAGGATTGTGGTCCCAGGGGCTAGGGTGGAGGGGGGTGGGTCAGGGCTTAATGGATATGGGGTTTCAGTTTGGGAGGATGAAACAGCTCTGGAGACGGTGGGGATGGCCGCGCCACAGTGTGAGTGGACTTCAGGCTGCCGGACTGCACTCTTAGAAATGGTTAAAGTGGTAAATTGTATGTTATGCATATTTTACCACAATACAAGAACATTTTAAAATTTTTAATGAAAAACATTTGGTGGGAATATGGGCGAATTTCATCTTTTAGAATTTTTCAGTTTTTAAAAGATATTTCTGGGGGCGCCTGAGTGGCTTTCTGGGTTAAGCATCTGCCTTCTGTTCAGGTCATGATCTCAGGGTTCTCAGATGGACCCCTGGATTGGGCTCCCTGCTCAGTGGGGAGTCTGCTTCTCCCTCTCCCTGTCGCCCTCCCCCCCTCTCCTGCTCACTCTCTCTCAAATAAATATTTTTTAAAAAGATACTTCCAGTATCTTTCATAACACTTTAAAATGGGTGAAATCAACCTTATTGAACATGTGGCAAGGACACATCTCACCCTTCCTACTGCCTGAGGTTCTCCATTGCTGCAAGTAGCGGGGCTTACAGTGAGGAGCAGCCGTGCCAGCTCATGGGCTGGGCTTGAACAGTTGTTGTTCAGCGGTGTCTCAGTCAGAGAGGAACTCTCCCAGCATGTGTGTGTAGGAAGGGGTTTTGGGGAGCTAGGGAGGAGAAGCAGCTGACCCAACTGCTTGTCATATTTGTTTGCATTTGGGGAGAAATCCCACCAGCCCAGATGTTGCTGGGTGCCCAGCATGATAGCAGGGGGAACAAGGTTACAAGAACACCTGGCTCCTGGGGTCCCAAACAGACCATGTTGGGCCACTCACCACTGAAAAAACCCAAAGGCAGAAAAATGAGTGGTGGCGAAACAAGAAAGGAATTAACTTACTGAGGCCACCACCCGGAAGACCGCGGACTAGTGTCTCATAGATTGTCTCCAAAGTGCTGGAGATAGTTCCCGGTTGATATAAGGAAAATGTGGGGTACGTGCAGGTGGGCAGTGAAGGTTTTATCCTGGGTAGGGTCTTGCTGGCCCAGGGCAGTCCTTATTGCTTCAGGGGGTAGTTTCATTCCCATTAGGGGTTGCTTTTCCGCAAGGGTCCTTTGCCTGAATTAAGAGACAAAATGAAAAGAATTTAATCAATTAGAAAGTACAGACTGAGGGGCGCCTGGGTGGCACAGCGGTTAAGCGTCTGCCTTTGGCTCAGGGCGTGATCCCAGCGATATGGGATCGAGCCCCACATCAGGCTCCTCTGCTATGAGCCTGCTTCTTCCTCTCCCACTTCCCCTGCTTGTGTTCCCTCTCTTGCTGGCTGTCTATCTCTGTCAAATAAATAAATAAAAAATATTAAAAATAAAAAAAATAAAAAAAAAAAAAAGAAAGTACAGACTGAGGGGCGCCTGGGTGGCTCAGTTGTTAAGCGTCTGCTTTTGGCTCAGGGTGTGATCCCAATGCTTTGGGATCGAGCCCCGTGTCAGGCTCCTCCACTGGGAGCCTGCTTCTGCCTCTCCCACTCCCCCTGCTTGTGTTCCCTCTCTTGCTGGCTGTCTCTCCCTGTCAAATAAATAAATAAAATCTTTTTTAAAAAAAAAAGTACAGACTGAGGTCAAAACGGGGGGAAGGGAAGTCCGCTTTGAGCATTCTGATGGCATCCCTGTGGCCTTTGAATTGCCACTGTCCATGTGCAGGGCATCTCAATTTCTGGCAGGAATAGGGACGGGCTGTGGTTGGGAGTTCCAAGGTGTGTGTTCTTTCCAACATCACTGAGACAGGGAAACTAAAGAAGGGACCCCATGAAAAACTGCTTTTTTTGCTCCTTTCCCTGCTTCCATTCTTTCTGGGACCTATATGCCTGCCTTACACACACCTCATCGAACAGATAATGTGTGTCCTCCTTATAAAGGTCAAGGACTGAATGATTTCTTTGGAGGCTTCCAGCACAATAGGTAGAATCTAAGGAGAGGCCGGTGGTGTCATTATGAATGTTTTCCAAGACCACAGACTCACCAAGACCCCTGGCTCCAGGGCAGAAGTGACTTACGGAGGGCACCTAAACACTCATCTTTATTCCTGGATGCCCAAGATGACACGTGCGCTGAACCACAATCCTCAATAAAAACCCCGGACTCCAAGGAAAGATGCAACTCACTCTTTTTTCCTTTCTGGGTCTCCCAGCTGTTCTGTCTGTATGTGCTCTCTCTATGTCTGCGATAAACTCTGCTCTCACTTCCTCAAATCACATTTGATTTCTATCCTGCACAAAGCCAAGGATCTTGGTCCTGCAGGAAGCCATCTGGATCCTCGGACCTGAACAGCCCCCATCACCACTAGTCAATTAAGCCAATTCTGACACTATCTACCTGAAGATAGCATCAGATTGCCTAGGTTATGGGCTCAGTCCTACAAGACTGCCCACCCCCCGACACACGTCAGTTTCCAATGCTTCTGATTGACCAACAATAGACTGGAGGTTCCCATGACACCCTCCTTGGGTTTGATTCATGTGCTTGAGTGGCTCGCAGAATTCAGAGAACCTTTTTTTTTTTTTTTTTAAGATTTTATATATCTATTTGAGTGAGAGAGAGAATGAGAGAGTGAGCATGAGCCAGGGGAGGAGCTGGCAGAGGGAGAAGCAGGCTCCCCACTGAACAGGGAGCCCACTGCCCGGTTCGATCCCAGGATCCTGGGATCGTGACCTGAGCCAAAGGAAGACACTTAACCTAGGCACAACCTCAGAGGGACATTTTACTTACCAGTTTACCAGTTTATGATAAAAGGACATTAACTCAGGAGTAGCCAGATAGAAGAGATGCATAGGACAAGGTATGGGGAAAGGGCAGAGAGCTTCCATGCCCTCTCAACATGCCATTCTCCCCAAATCTCCATGTGTTCCCCAGTCCGGAAGCTCTCCTAGCCCTGTCCTTTTGGGTTTCTATGGAGGCTTCAATACTCAGGCATAATTGATCAAACCATTGGCCATTGATGATTGATTCAACCTCTAGCTCCTCTCCCCTTTCCAGAGGTCAGGGGGTAGGACTGAAAGTTCCAACCCTCTCATCACTCCTTGGTTCCCCTGGCAACCAGTCATCATCCTTAGGTAATCTTTAAAAGTCACATCATTAACATAAACTCAGGTGAACTTTAAAGAAGTTTGTTATGAATATCAAAACACCCTTTTTTAAATGATTTTATTTATTTGAGAGAGAGAGAGAGAGAGAGACAATGATCAGGGGGAAGGACAGAGGGGGAAGCAGACTCCCCACTGAGCAGGGAGCCCAATGTGGGGCTCAATCCCAGGACCCTGAGATCATGACCTGAGCTGAAGGCAGACGCTTAACTGACTGAGCCACCCAAGCGCC
Organism: Ursus maritimus; assembly: GCF_017311325.1. NCBI lineage: Eukaryota > Metazoa > Chordata > Mammalia > Carnivora > Ursidae > Ursus > Ursus maritimus. The sequence continues at coordinate 629,099 of NW_024423786.1, forward strand.
TAGAATATCAAAACACCTTGATCATTATTATTAGCTAGGAAATTCCAAGGGTTTTAGGAGCTCTGTGACAGAAATGTGAATGAAGACCAAATATGTATTTTTTATTATAAATCAAAATATCACAGAGGGAAAGAACACCTCCATCAGGGATTTCTGTGATGGTTAATTTTATGCATCAATTTCAGTGGGCCATTTTTTTAAATTTATTTTTTTATAATAATATTTTTTTATTATATTATGTTAGTCACCATACAGTACATTAAACATTGTTTTTGGGTATGTCCCTGTGGACATACCTGTGGGTAACTCTAGACAGGATTAGCATTTAAATGGGTGGCTCTTCTGCAAGTAGGTTGGCATCTGCAATCTCTTGAGGTCTCAGTCTATTGAGGTCTGAACAGGACAAAAGGCAGAGGAGGAATTCGCTGTTTCATATCTCACTGAGCTGGGACGCCTCATTTCTTCTTCTCCTGCTCTTGGACGGGGATTTACACCATTGCTCGCGTGGCTCTCAGGTCTTCAGACTTGAACTGAATTAGGCCTCTGGCCTTTCCAGGCCTCTAGCTTATGGTTCCATGGGACTGCCATGACATATATATCAACAATGTCTATCTATATAAAGACATCTATAGATATCTATCTTATATATGTATATATGTACAGATACATCTCCTATTGGTTCCATTTATCTAGAGAACGATAATACACAGAGATTCGAATCCCAGCAGAGACCCTGAAAGTGACACGCAGTGGGAAGCAGGCAATGTACGAAACCGGGATCTCAAACCCAAGAAGGCACACACTTGGCCTCACCATCGGAGGGCAGTAAGGACTCGGAGGGACTGTGGCAAACTGGAAAAAACAAGCCCAGCCCCAGGGAGCTTCCAGCTGATTGCTGACAGAGAGGTGGTGAGGGCACGGTGTCACCCCACCTCTTGATTTCTTTAAGTACACGGAAAATCTGGATATTTAAGTGAAATCTTCCAACTTGTAAAAATTGATGACAAAGTCAAACATTTTTAAAGAGGGCAGACAAGATGCAGCAGCCGGTCAAGTCTGGCCCCTTGCCCTCTTTATAGGAACCTAGCTGAAAGCCTGGGGCAACAGAGCTCATCACTCAGCTGAGCCCTCCTGAACGGACCTGCGCTGGCCAGAGGGGAAAGCATCTGATTCCCAGGGCAGAAGCTACCCAGGGAGACGCCCTGAAACATTCACAACCTCAATTTTCAAGGCAACTGAAGCCTATGCCGGTCATGGCCAATTGGTTTCCATTTTAATCATTCTGAGAGAACATTTCTCAGTAGACTACACATCTCTGCTTCCTTAAAACTAAGACTAAACTGGACACAGAATCCCTTTGAAAACTATTCAGTTCTGGTGTGTGCCTGAGACACCACTGGACAAGACCTTCTGTTCCTTCCGCTCCACCGAGGCTGTGGTCACCTGCCCCAACACCCCCCTGAGCCCCATCGTGGCCCCACTCTGGATGTCTGGCATCCTTTCTCCCTGTGACAGCAAGCAGCAGGCTGATATGCTGTGGCCCAGGGAAGTAGCCTGCTTACTGGCAGGGCTTGGAGTGGAGCCCAGAGGGGTCTGAGGCCTTTGCACATGGCTCACTGCCTCCTGAGCCATGGCCTGAAGCTGGCCATCGAGCCCTGCCTGCCTGTCCTTAGGGGAGGTGCTGGATGGGAAAAGGAGGATGGTCCTGGTCTCAACACTGAACATAGCCTCTTTGTTTTGCCATAGGAACAGATACAGGCACCAGGGTGCTTTCCGTGGACACTTGTTGACGGACCACATGAGGATTTAGAACAGAGCTTGCTGCATACGACAAAAGCCCTACTGGGATGGCTTCAACAGGTGAGGATGGCGGAGGCTGGAGTGGGGCCAGTGGCTGGTACAGCAGCTCCATATGCTGCCAGGAGCCCGGGCACCTCTGACTTTCCTTGAGTGTCCCCCATGTGCTTCTGCGGTCCTGCGGTCACAGCGGGGCTGCTGTGCTTCCAGGCACCACACCTGAGGTGCTGGCAGGGGGAAGGGGCGAGGGCAAATAGCAATCCAGCCTCACCTGTCCACTTTTATTAAAGCAACAGCTTTCCCAGAAGTCCTACCCTGTAGACTTCCACCTCGTCTCACGGCCACAACTAGGCCAACAGTCACTCCTGATGACAAAGCAGTCCTGAAAATCAACTATGGGGTAATGTATATACTGCTGCCCAGACGAAATTTGGGCTTTGTGAGTGAGGGGGAAGGAGGAAATAGCCACTAGGGAGGAGACAAACAGTGTTGAGTGCTTGAAGACACAGACCCCAGCTAGACTGGCCTCCTCTTTGCAGGCGTAGAGGGGGAGGGATGTCAGGTTCTCTGTGGCTCCTTAGACGCCCATTCCCCAATCGCTTTCTCCATTCTCTGTGTACGGTGGGTCATTGTCAGTGAGCTTCAGGGGCTGAGCTAAGGCTAGGAAATAATGAGAAGGAGGTGCGCGGTCAAAGGTGCCCTGCTTTGCACCGTGAAGTCATGGTGGGGGGTCTCCTGGCCTGGACAGCCAGTGAGAGTGTTGGGGCCACCACAGCCTGACTTTCTTCATGGCCCTGGATGTTTACAGGGAAGGGAGCACGTCCCAACATCAGTAGGTGGGGTGGGAAGAGGGGGAAGAAGAGGGCCAGGAAATTCATCCCGCCACTTGGCTCCTGTTTATAAGCTGGCTGAGAATCAAGCGGAACCTCGGTCACCCGTTGACTGAGATGCAGGTGTTACACCCTGTTATACAGCTTAGAAAACCGAGGTTCAGAGAGGCCAAGGTCCCCGAGGTCCTGGCAGGCAGGCAGGGTTAGGAGAAAGATAGGGACTGCCAGGCCCCTCACATCCACCTATGAATTTAGGAGAAAATTTTATTTTATAAAAAAAAAAAACAAAACACCCATACATTGGGACTCCAGGAAGCAAGTTTTGGCCTCTATAATCCTTCTCCAGTAACTAAATTAACATAATTTAAATAGACCAAAGTTTTATCAGAGGCTTGGCATTTCGTTTCTAAAACCTAATTTAATTACAAAGGAAAGGGGAAGTGTTGTCCAATCACTGCGTCATACACCTGAAACTATTACTGTAAGATTGTGCATTGACTCTCCTTCAATTTCAAACAAAGGAAAGGGACATCTCATTGGTTGCTAAGGACAGAGAAGCAGTCCCCCAGTCCCCCACAATCCCATCTTCCAGCCTGGTCCCACAGCAGGGTGAGCCCCATGGCCAGGGGCTAGAAGTCCCCTCCCCAAACGGGCTGGTTCAGAGGAAGGCAAAGAGTTTGGCCTGGGTCCCACTGTGTGAACCAAACAAGACAAATGTCCGCACTGCAGCATGCTCTCCTCTGCCATCAGAGGGTAGTGCTGCCTTTGGGGGTCTTTCTCCTCACTCTCTCCCACCCCATCCCACTGCTGCTTTGTGTCCTCCTCCTGCCTCGGTCTCAGCTCAAGGGGCTAGGTACTCACATGGGGAAAGCCACTCACACCCAAAGCCTGCAGCAGCCCAGAGGACAGAGGCAATAGGCAACTGGGAGTCGAGGAGGCAGGAGGGAGCCCTAAAAGTAGGGGAATCCTTAAAAGGGGGTGCCTACTTCAAAAGGAATGCCTGGAAAAGCATGACCGTATAACTCCCTTTTCCTGGCTGCTTTGTATCTGAGCCTAGGCTATGGGTCCAGCCGCTACCAGGATCAGAAATCTGGGGGAGACGTGCAAGAATGCAGCCACAGGCCCACAGGGCTCCTGCAGGACACCTGGTCACAAACAGGGTTCTGGAGTGGACCTCCCTCTAAAGGGACCAGGATGCATTCTCTTGCACTTCAGGCTGTGCCAGCTGTCGGGGGCACCCCTCCTCTCTCCTTTTTTCCCACAAAGTACCGCTGACCCTTTAGGGCAGAGTCCTGCATGCCCCCATCCACCAGCCCATGGCCACCCTGCCCATGACACCTTACATGGCTTCTTTCCTCTCTTTCCTAAGTCTTTATTACCCCGTCTTCCTCCACGGACCTTCGAGCCCAGGGCCTGGCCATGTTCCTTTGGGCCCACGGCTGGAGGCACTGAGGTACAGAAAGTACGTCACAGACAGCTAGACAGCCCAACAGATGGAAGGATAGCTGGACGCATGGATGGAAGGTGGACAGGACGCAGAGTGATTGATAAAAACCAGGCCAAAGGAAACTCTGCCCCCTTGGTAGGAGAAGGAATGGCAGAGGCTTTGAAGGGACTTGGTTGATGTCCAGTAGTCCTGGCATGCGTGGCCCCCAACAGTTCCTGGAGTCTACTCTGTGGTGGGCTAGAGGATTTGGCCCTGGACAAGACTTTTGCTGCCCCCCGCCCAGGGTTCCCAGGGGACACAGGCAAACAGTTCCATGTCTTCAGGCCTTGGCTGGCTCATTTGTAAACTGCAGACGGTGGCGGCATGCCCTCCAGGGTGTTGAGAGGCCAAGTGAGGGCTTGTGTGTGAAACTGCTAACCCAGGAGGCAAAGGCGTGTAGTGACAGGGGCGCTGTGGCTGTGAGGGTGAGGACAGGGACCAAGGGGGACGAGGGAACCGAGGCTGGCTCTTGGGTTCCCCTCATGGCCGCAGGGCCTGCTGGAGCACGCGCTCTTCTGCCACCGCATGTGGGAGGGTCACCACCAAGCCTTTGTTGTCCTGCATCGTCTGGCAGATGGTCTCATAGGCCTTCTGGTTCCCGGACCAACAGCGCCGAGCTACCTGCGGGAGGGTGGGGAGAGGGCAGGGTAGCCACTGGCGCCAACACCAGCTTCCCAGCAGGGCCTTCTGGACACACTGCAGCTGGGCTGCAAATCCCAGCCCTCGTCCCCTTCAGGGCCCCTCTGTGCTGTGTGCGGGGTGAGCAGTCTTGTGCGTCTGCCCCACCCCCACCTCTAGCGCAGACCTCCCTCTCTGTTGGCTGGACTATGTATTTAGTCACCTCTCCGATCTGACTGGCCGTCCTTCTACCCAGCCTACCCCATGTCCAAGAAAGACCTTACCCCCACGCAGGGGCACCAGGCCAGGTACCCAGGAGCACCCTCAGGGAATCCACATTCACCTCACCTCCGCCTTAGAATCTCTCTCCAGTCGGCTTCCTTCTCTCCACCTCAGTCCTCAGGGCTTCCCCGCCCTCCTTGCTGCCACGCTTGCCTCCCGCCTGCTTTGCTGCCCTCAGGATGAAGACCACCCCCTCCGCTGGTTTGAGCCCCTCCAGGGACCCCTCCACCCCCACTCTTATGCTCATCCTCTCACGGGACATCCAGCTGTCTGGGCCCCTGCACACAGAACCCGTCCCCTTCCCCCTCACATCTGCCAGCACACATCCTTCCCATGACCACCTGGCCTCCCGAAAGTGCTCACCACCCCTTCTCCCTGCCTGTGATGTGGTCACGGGGAGGGGACGCCCCCCTGCAGGGCCACACATGCAGGTGCACAGCCAGAGAGGGTGAGCTGCTTGGCCTGATAGAGCTGCCCCTTGTGACCTGCCTTCAGAGAGGCTGGAAAGAAAGCACTGTAAAAGGAGGTCCTCAGCACCAGCAGTTGGGGGTGCCTTCACTGGGAGGGAAGGGCTGGGGCGGACAGCGGCTAGGCTGGAGGAGTAGGGCCAGAGGCAGGAAGACACAAAGGAGATTCAGAAGCAGCCCAAAAAGATGCAGGGAGAGACCCAGCAGCAATGGGAGAGGAGACACCGGTAAGCAAGAGTGGCGGGACTGTTTTGTGGGAAGAAGGGGGCAGAACTCTCTCTTGGGTCTGCAGTCTGGAGAGGCAGAGCCCCGCCTGGAGAGAAGGCCCGTGGAAGGGCCTGGATGTGACTTACTCCATTGGAGACATCCCAGCTAAGCATCATCTTGGCCTTCTGCTCAGCCTCCTGGGTCCCGTCCAGCACGAGGCCAAATCCTCCGTTGATCACCTCACCCCTACAAGAGGCAAAGAGGTTTCCAGGCCTGCCCCTGCCTGGAGCAGAAAGACGTGCACGCACATTTGGGGAACGCTTTGGAAGCGCTGGCTCAAGGAGACAGTGTGGCTGGCCCCTGCAGCCTGGAGCCCATGCTCTCTCCCCAGCCTAGGGACACAGGAGCCACTGCTCTGCACTGCCTACTTGCACCTCCATGCTTTATTCCCTGCACCCCCACCCACCTTCAGGACCCTCGGCTGCGTCACCTCCCATGGGCGACCTCCTTCGCTGCGGCTCTGCGTGCATCCCATCCAGGCACGCTTCCTGGGGGCTCTTGTGATGCCCAATTCAACTGTCATTCTTCCCGGTTTCTCTTTATGCTCTTTCTTTCCTTTGCCTCTTCTTTCAGCTTGCTTTAGGTGTATTTTGGGGTCCTGATAACTTGATTTGAAGGCCGAGTTCCTTTATTTTCTGTATTTTTTATTTTCTAATGACCAGATTTCTCTGAGCACTGTTTGGACTACCTCCCCTGAAGACGTGCCATGCTCACGTGTTCATCCATTTCTTCAGTAGGAGTCGTGGGAATCGGTGAAGCATGTTAATGCTATCCTACCGTCCACATTTGCCCCGTGCTTCTGCACCATCAGCTCTGAGCACCCTCTCCTTGCTGGCACCCCTGATCTCCATCCTCACCCTTGGCGTCGTGATCAGGCCTGGCTGCTCTTCCTGCTGTTAGCATCACCATACCCCTCGTACCCACTTCCACTACACACGTAGGAAATGCCCTCCCTCTTGTCGGCACCTGCCAGCGCCTTACTGCCAAACACGAATGGACACAGCGTCTGGCCATTCAGTCCCTGCTTCCAACGAATTTGCTCTTCCTTCGTCCTGCACCCAAAAGTGCGTCTAGTTTCCTTAGCCTCACATCCTTCAGGCCTTACCTGCTTCTCTGCCCTGTTCAGGCTCTACTGACAACTTCAGCCAGTTCCCACCAGGAAGGTGAGCAGCCCTCTGCCGCAGGAGCTAGCTAGTGCCCCCCACGCCCGGCGTGGAAGTCGAACACCTCTGTGAGTGGGCAGCTGCCCCTGCCCTGCCCTCAGCCTGTGTCCCCCGCAGCTGGGTAGCCCTGGGCCTGCCGGTAGGCTCCCATCACATCTACCACCCCCCCGCCCCCCGCGTCCAGGTGGATTCAGGGTCATCATCAGTCACCTGTCAGGGCTGATGTTGGGTAACAGAGGGGAAAGCAGATGCCAGCCAGCGTTGCCAAGCAAGGACTTCGGTGTGTCCTTCAACCAGAGAGGCCTTTTGGAGATGAGAACTTCACCTTCTGTTTTGGGAGCCCGAAGCCCTGACTGCTAGAGAGCAAAGCTGCTCAGCTCCAAGTGACCTCAGCAAACCTGCCCACAGGAGCACCCTCAGCACACTGAGCCCAGGAAGCGGGACAGTGAAGGCAGCACCACGGTCAGCAGAGGGAGACAGCAGACCATAAAAACAGAGGGGGGGGGGCTCAGATGGCGGAGTGTCTGCCTTTGGCTCAGGTCATGATCTCAGGGTCCTGGATCCAGCCCCATGTCAGGCTTCCTGCTCAGCAAGGAGCCTGTTTCTCCCTCTCCCTCTGCCCCTCCCCTCTGTTCCTGCATGTACTCGCTGCTCTCTGTGTTAAATAAATAAATAAATAAATAAATAAATAAATACCGAAAGCACATCAAGAAATAGCAGAGGGAGCTTATAACTTAGAAATGGATTTGTGTAGAACAAAGAAAAAAATTAGCTGGCAAGTTGAAAGTGATTTCCTCCAGAGCAGGAATGGCTGAGGCTCAGATTTGTTTCCCTGCTGTTTTTGCAGCAAGCCTTGCGGGAGCATCTGACAGATTAAATTATGTGGGTGTGTGAGGATGATGGAGTCCAAGGTGAATTTGAGGCACTTTCCCAAAAGCTCCCCTGAAGACAGCCAGGATCAAGGATGTTGGTGCCAGCCTCTGGCCAGGCTGCCGTCCTGTCTGCAGAGCCTGGGGGGCAGCCAGAGGGTGGGAGCAACTTGGGAATTGGCAGGGAGCATTCGCTCTCTTGGGAGCGCCCCAGGCAGGGGTCCTGCCCCGAGCCCCTCATGTCATGGATGATTTCTCAGGCCGGCTCTGCTCTGACCCTCTTGCTCCCTGTGGCTCAGTTGGCAATGACAGGTGGATCCTGGGAGGTGACAGATCTGGGTTCGGATCTTGGCTCCACCACCAGCTCTGTGGCCTGGGGCTGTTAATCAAGCTCATTCTCTTCACCTCCAGCACCAATTCAGCAAATCCAGTGACAAAATGCCAGGTACCCACAACCAGGCACTCTCCGTCCTGGTTTTCTCTAGCCTGTATATCGGAAAGAACACACGCTCCCGTCACATTTTCCATTCATTAGAGCCGCCTGACTGGGCTACAGCTCAGAATTCTGGCCTCGAAGCCGCCCATCGGAATGTCTGGGAAGCTCCAGTGCTGAAGGACTTGGCTGTGGAGGACAAGGCCAGGCTCAGTCTGGCCAGAACGGGCTCAGAGGTCAGTTCAGAGATGGCTGGCCAGGGAGCAGCCTTCCGCTCCAAAGCCACAGCGCCCCCTGCTGCCCCAGATAGCTAGGAGTCCAACTTGGAGGAAGAGCCCAGACCTGCCAGCCCCCCAGGTCAGGGAAGAGGGGACAGCTGGGATAGCTGCAGCTCATTAACCTCCTGGTGCCTCAGTTTCCTCATCTGTAAAATGTGTTTTCTTCTACGATTCGGTGAGCGAGTAGATTCAAAGAGTTTTGCATATGCTTGCCACACCGCCCATGTACAATAAATATTATTCATTATTCTTTGTGGATGTGATATTGTGATTTATAGTAAGAGATACATATTTGGTCTTCGTCCCACTTCTGGCACAGAGCTTCTAAAACTTGGAATTTTGTAAGTACCGAGAGTGGTTAAAGTGTCTTTTGTTATGTGAATGAGGTGACTTTTGGATGGGGGGTTTGCCAGTTTCCAGCAGAACAAATCATATCATTATAGGATTGGAACTTTCAGTCCCACCCCCAAGGCCTCCAATAAGGGGAGAGAGGCTGGAGGTTGAATCCGGGGTCAGTGATTTAGTCAATCGTGCCTGAATAATGAAGCCTCTATTAATACCTAAAAGGACTGGTTTCAAGAGGTTCTAGGTTGGGAATGAGAACGCTTCCCCGTGCCACAGTGCCAGATCCCAAACTCTGCAAGGACAGAAGCTCCTTTGTTTGGGACCTCTCCCTATGTATCTATTCTTCTGGCTATTCACTTGCACCCTTTGATAGCCTTTCTAATAAATTGGTAATCTAGTGAGTATACTGGTTTCCTGAGTTCTGTGAGCTGCTTGAGCACATCAATGGAACCCAGGAGGCTATCGTGGGAACCTCTGATTTGTAGCCAATTGGTCAGCATCTGAAGTGGGGGCATCCTGCTGGGACTGAGCCCTTACCCTGTGTGATCTGGTGCTGTCTCTGAGCAGATAGTGTCATATTGAGTTGAATTGTGGACACCAAGGGGGTGTCGGAGAACTGCCTGGTGGTGCGGGAAAGCCCCTGCATGTTAGAAGTAGGGGTGCAGAATGATAGCAGACCTCCTCATGATGGAACTGCCACTGTCAACCAGGATAAGACCCTCCCACAAATCCCAATCTCCTCATGGCACAGACTGGAAACAGGCCTGGCAAGGCAGACCTTGAGCTTGGGACCCAGGAGAGCCCAGAATCCATCTCCTGTCTCCCAGCCCAGCTGCCCAGGGCACGTCCGTGGAGAAGGCCTAGGCCAGGACAGCACTGAGAATTCCTGAGAAAACATCTGTGATAGCAAAGGGAAAACTGACACGATAAGGGTAGGTACGGTTCTTACAGCCTTTGTATCCTGTGTGACAGGTGAGACCCTGAAAGGTAGAGTGGCTCGGTCATGTCCTGTGATTCCCAGCTCACAGGAGGAACACATTACAGCAAAGCCCCTAGCCGAGGGAGCTCAGGGGAGGCAGGGCCCAGGGCCCTTGAGGGAATTCCTGAGACCTCTACACCAGCCCACACCCACAGCACCCAGTCCTCTAAAAACCTTACCAGCCGACACCCCCGCCATTGTGAAGAGCGACCCAGGTGGCACCTCGAAAGGCATCTCCCACGAAGTTCTGCACAGCCATGTCTGTGGAAACAGAGGCCACCACCCATCGTTCCCTGAATGAGGTGGCCTGGGGGATCAGGCCAGGCTCTGAACAGGGCGACGATGGACTGCGTGGGGCCTGAGGACAGGGAAGTAGGGACAGACTTTAGAAACAGCAACAATTTATGTTTGCAGAGCCAAGCAAAGCTGGAGTACTGACAAGTGCTCGAGTACTCACTGTTATCCTTCTGCATACAGTTACGCTCCCCAGCACCGAATGCCAGATAAAGTGCTCCAGAAGCAGAAAGAACAATAGAATTAAAGGGGGTGGTGGTACTGATTTTAGCTCATGGATGCAGAGAGCCAAAGAGAATCACTCCCACCCTTAAAACAACAACAACAACAACAACGAAATAAGGGTGGAGGGCAAGCTACAGATTAGTGATTGTCCTTGACCCCAACAGGGAACTGAGCTCCCAGGGCAACTAACTAATGACAATCGGGGAGAGGCAGGCGCTTGCACAGAGAAATGGAACCCAGGCTGGTCACCTTCCATGTGCGTCTAACAAATTGCTAAAGGACAAGCATGAGCTTGCCTGAAACCTTGAGGCCTCTGGGACACTGCCTGTCGGAGTATAAGGGGTATAAAGGGGTGTGCATGTCCTAGCAGGCTCTCTCTCCAAAAACAGGGCTGGGTGCTGCCAGAGAAGGTCAGGGAGAATCCTAAGAACACTCTCCTCCTTATACTGGGCTGTGAAATGTAAGAAGTGCAGCTCTAGAACCTGATAAAGGCAGGAAACATTCTCCTCTCTGGCCTCCTGAGATGTCACAGCCCAGCCATGTCTTGGCTTTAGCTTACTGAATCTGATTTCAGACTTCCAACCTTCAGAACTGTGAAAGAATACATCTGTGTTGTTTTAAGTCATTAAGTTTGTTGTACCTTGTTACAGTGGCCATAGATATGAATATAAACTATATTCATGTCAGAAAATTTCAGAGCAAGGAATATTATTAGGGACAAAGAGGAACATTGCATAATGATAAAGATGTCAGTTCTCCAAGAAGACATCAGAAACTGAAATGAGTGTGCGCCTAACAGCATAGGTTTAAAATACTTGGAGCGAAGATGGATAAGACCTGAAACATGAAATAGATCCGCAAACGCAGGTGGAGACCTCACCACTCTCTCTCTTTCTGCCTAACAATTAGGCAGAAAATCAGTAAGGATCCAGATGACCAGAACAGCATTATCAACCAACCCGACCTAGCCAACATCTGTAGAACCCACCAAATAACGGCAGAACATATGTTCTTCTCATGTGCACCAAGATAGACCATCTTCTGGCCACAAAACAACCCTTAACAAATTTAGAAGAAAAGAACAAATACAGAGTACGTTCTCAGACTATATGGAATGAAACCTGAAGTCAGTAACAGAGATATCTAAAAAATCTCCTAAAACGTGGAAACTTAAAAAGATACTTCGAGGGGTGCCAGGGTGGCGCAGTCAGAGCAGCATTCTACTCTCAATTTCAGCTCTGGTCATGATCTCAGGGTCCTGAGATTGAGCCCTGTTTTGAGCTCCACACAAGCATGGAACCTGCTTAAGATTCTGTCTCTCTTTCTCTCTCTCTCTCTCTCCCTCTGCCCCTCCTCCTCACTCATTCTCTCTCTCTCTAAAAAAAAAAAAAATAATAATAAATTAATTAAAAAGCTACTTCAAGTAACCAATGGATCCAAGAGGAAAACTAACAAATATTTTGAAATAAATGAAAAGAGAAATATATAAAAATTTGCAGGATGTAACTAAAGCAGTGTTTAGAAGGAAATTTAGAGCATAAATACTTATATTAGGGGGAAAAAAGGTTTCAAATCAGTAACCTCAGTTTCTGCCTTATGAAGTCAGAGAAAGAAGAGCAGGTTAAACCCAAAGCCAGTAGAAGGAAGGACATACTAAAGATTAGAGCAGAAATCAATGAATTTGGAAGCAGAAAAGCAATAGAAAAAAATGAATGAAACTAGAAGCTTCTTTTTTGGGGAAGATCAATAAAGCTGATAAATTTCTAGCCAGACTGATCAAGAAGAAAGAAAGAAGACACAAAAGACTGATATCAAGAATGACAAAGAAGACATCACAACTGACTCCACAGACATTAAAAAGATAAAGGACTACAACTCTATACTATAAATTTGATAACTTACATGAAATATATCAACTCCTTGAAAAAAGTGATACAGTTGGGGTTCCTGAGTGTCCTTGGGATCCTTCTTTGGGATCCCATCCGTAATGGAAGGGGCCCCCAAGTGCTGGGAATGAGCAAGCTACTCCAGGCCTAGAACCCGCCAGCCTATATGATGATTGTAATTGTAGCAGGTTTCGAAGCAGAACAGTAACGGCAGCTGTAGCAGATAACCTCATTGAACGCTGGCCGCAAGACACTGACCTAATGCTGCACATGTATGAATTCATCTCATTCTTTACAACAAGCCTCTGAAGTAGGTACTATTGTTATTTCCATTTTACAGATGAGGAAAGTGAGGTTCAGAGACTTTAAGTGCCTTGCTGAAGTGACAGGGTCAGGTGCACACCCAAGTCTAGGACATCCAACTGTCCCATTTTGCCTGACACTAGCCCAATTTAAAAACCAGAAATCCCAGGTCCCAGAAACCCCTGTGTGCTGGGCTGGTCACCCTATGCCAAGTCTCTCAGAGGCCAGAACATTTTTTCCATCATTATGACTGATGGAAATGAATCAATTGACTTTTAAACAAAATCAAATCTAACGTTAAAAATTTTTTTTTAAATGTTTGTCTTCCTCACCTGCACAGAAGGCAGAGCCATCATAAATGTTGGAGGTCTCCCTAAAGGGGCTGTCTGTGCCACTCACATCATGGTGGTCTCGGCTCAGGACCACTGGTGCCTGCAGCAGGGAAGGATGTGAGATGTCAGCCCACAGTGTCTACCACAGCTGCCTGGCACACACCAGAAGCCATCCAGATCCTTCCCCCGGACATAGACCTTCTTCAACAAGAGGAAGCATGGATGTTTCTGATGGCTTCCTGCAGCTACTAAGAGATTCCACAGATGTGGGTGCTTTCTATACGCACAGGCCACCCACGTGCTATGCCTGTGTGGGCTCACCGGGCAGTCTCAATGACTCTATCCAGGTAGGTATGCCTGTTACCATGCCTGTTTTATAGACAGGAAAACTGAGGTCCAGTGAGGAGAAGAAACTTGCCCAATGCCATAGAGCTGGTAACTGGGCAGCCTGGGATTTAAATCCACACACAGTATACTGGAGTCTGGGCTTTCCCTTGAGTCTGAGCTCTAAGGAAAGGGGGAGACAGCCCAGGGGTGCTGGGTGGATGCTTCCTCTCTGGGCCTTGGTTTTCTGGACAAGGAAATCACTAAGATCCTTTCTGTGCTGCCATTCTCTGTGAGGACAGAGACTTTTCACATGGTGAGAGCACAGGGGGGGTTGATTTTTCAAATGCATGTGTTGGCAACTCTTCCTGTTCCCCAAAGATCTCAGGCCGCTTGGGGTCTGTGATGTGCTGTCAGGCAGCTCTGCAGCTCTGCGTCCCCAGGATGGAATACAGCGCAGCCCTGGGGAAGGTTGAGTGGGGCCGTGGTTAAGGAGAGGTCAACGGGGCTCCTCTGTGCCAGGCACAGGGCGGTTCCATTACAAAAAACAAGTTCTCACTGGCACAACTGAACGGTAGAGGTGAAGGAGCTGGGGCAAAGGGGAACGTTCCATGCCCACAAGCATGAGGTGAGTGCTAGCCTGGGCCAGCTGCACCTGCCTCTTGGCTGCCCCAGGAGGGCAGCGCCGCCCGGCTGCCACTCTTCCCAGCACCAGCCTGGGACCCTTCTTGAGTGTCTCACAAAGGAACTAGGGCTGGCCCCATGAGTGTCGCTCTTCCCAGCCCTCCCAGCAGTCATAGGATTTCACGGGCTCCCTGCGTATGAGGCGGTGCCTTGCTGAAAGGGGAATTGCCCATTGCTCTGAATTAAGAGGCCCTCTTCTCCTTTCCTTGAACAGGCCAAGCTGCTCTTCACATTTGCTCTGAACTGCCAACCCCCAGGGATTCTAGCACCTTCCAGATATTTAGGTCTCGGTTCTACATCAGCAACTCAGAAGGCCTGTTCTGACCACCACATCGAAAGTCACCACTCATTCCCAGCCCTTCGCCCCCTCCTTGCCACTTCTACCCCACACCCCCATTCACTTTCTTCCCATGTTCTTCATCATCTGAAGTTGCCTCTGAATTTACGCCTTCATCCTGTATGGTCAGTTTCCCTTCCCTAGTGAGTGGATGAGGCCCAGGCCCTGTCTATTTTGTTCTCTGCCACATGGTCCCCAGTCCTTTAGAACAAGGCTGGCATGGAGGAGGTGTTGTCAAGCATGTGGAAGGAATGATTCAGACACCCAGCTCTCCGTGACCACCAGCCAGCCGACTGTAGCACGGACGTGAGCGTGCCGAGAGAGCCGTCCTGGCGGAGCTGCCCAGCCCTCCTCCGGACACGCCGAGCAGGTGCTCTGGCAGCGCTCCATGAGAGGGGCTGGGGCTACTGTCCTCGCCGCCACCAGGACAGGCGTCACGTTCATCCAACCTGATCTCCCCTTCACGTCTGATCATTAATACCGGCACTCCCAAACACAGGGACGCCAGCAAGAACTCTGCGGCTTGAGCCTACGGAACAGGAGCAAGACGGCCCTCCAAATGAGTGTCCCCAGAGCTCCATGTCCTCCGTGGTGGGACAGCTGACTGGGAGGAAAATGGGGGGAAACCAGGGAAGTTGTCACAGTTTATACAAAGATAATTTAAAAAAAAAAGAATTCAAGAAAGATGAATCACTCAATCCTCATATCTAGGCTTTGAGGTTAACATTATTCTCTTCTCACAGAAGATGGCACCTGAGGCTCAGAGAGAGCACCTGATCGCCCAAGCTCACACAGCAGGGAACACGTCAAAGGCTGGGTCACTCCTGCTCCCCAGTTATCTGCCCCCCACCTGACACAAACACAGGGCTCGGGGCCTTGGGGCTGTGCGGTCCCTGATGGGAAGGAGACTAGGGGAGGCCTCCTGCCTGCAGCACAGGACGCGTCACCTTGATCTTGCCACGGGCGATGGCTCGGTTGAAGGCCACGGCGATGGCCACACGGCCTTTCTGGTCTGAGTACAGGATCCTCGCCTGGGACCCCACCACCTGCGGGGAAAAGGGAGCGAAGAGGCACGTCGGTGACCTAGTGATACACGGGGGAGGCTTGGGTGACAGGTCCGCCAGCAGCCAGGTAGTCCCCTCGAGGGAGGTCGTGGAGGACCCCGAGGTGTGTGATAGCTCTAGTCTGCTGGCCTGAGGCGGGCCCTCACCTCCAGCCCGCCAGGCCGCCATGCCAACCCCCTGCGTGTCCGCATGCAGTCTGGGCCCCCAGGCGTCCCTCTGGGATCTAGCGCCTCAGGGCTTAACCCCAGGAGGGGTCTCCAACACCCTAACCCCTTTCCATAAAAATAACATTAACACCGCCTAATGCAATTCTGGATTATGCCTGGCACAGCCCCCAGTACTCTGCACACCGTCGCTCACTGGTGGGTTAATGAGGAAGGTGCTATTATTCTCATCCTAGGTTCCACTGTACAGATGAGAACACCAGGACGCAGAGGCTGAGCCGCCTGCCCACGACCACCTGGGCGGTAGGTGGCGCGGCCGAGCGCCTGTGGACGGACACACAGGGACCAGCCCCTCTGGAGGATAAGACAGGTCACTCCCAGGAAACGGAAACTGCAGCAAGTAAAAAGGAATTCCTGTCTGGCACAGTGGTTCTCAACCAGGATGACATGGGGCAACGCCTGGAGACATGTTTGGGTGCTGCCAGCATGGGAGGGGTGCTGCTCAACACCCCGCGACGCCCGCCATGACAGGAAGTTATCCAGCCCCCAGGCACTCATGCAGATATTTGCACCCCCATGTTCACAGCAGCATTACTGACAATAGCTACAGTGTGGAAGCACCCAGGTGTCCACTGACGGATGAACAGATAAGCAAAATAGATACATTCTATGCTGACGATGAAATATTATTCAGCCTTGAAAAGGAAGGGAATTCTGACACACGCTACAGCGTGGATGGACGTTGAGGACATCGTGCTGAGTGAAAGAAGCCAGTCCCAGAAGGACAAATACTGCATGATCCCACTTACATGAGGTCCCTAGAGCTCAAGTGCACAGAGACAGAAAGTAGGGTGGTGGCTGCTGGGGGCTGGGGGAGGGGAATAGGGAGCTGTGTTTCATGGGGACAGAGTTTCAGCAGGGGAAGATGAAGAAGTCGAGACACAGATGGTGGTGACCGTTGCACACGATATAAGTGTACTTAAGGTCACGAGTTGTACCTTAAAAATGGTTAAAACGGAAAATTTTACGATAATGTGTCTGTTGCCACAACTGAAAAAAAAAATGATTTGGCCCCAAATGTCAGTAGTGCCGAGGCTAAGCAACCCTGGATTCTCCAAAGAGGATGTAGGTGTGTCCCTCAGCTGCCTGGCTACTCGTCCTGGAACGGGGAGGAAGGTTCAGGAGAGGGTGATGGAGCCAGCCGCACCCCTGACCGTGAGCCTGAAAGCAGAGCTCAGGCCGGGCCGCCACGCCGGCCTGCACGGTCAGGAGAGCCGCTTCTTCCTTGCACATGGCTGCGATTGAACAGCCTTACTTTACTCCCGCCGGCTGCCTCAAAGCCCTGTGGGAAGGACTGTAGTAGAAATCAGCACTGCGGAGATTTTCTGATGTCTTAGATCCAGAAAAAGAAAATCGAGGAGGAACTGGCATAGGATTGCCAGCTCCGTCAAAAGTACACCTTACAAGAAACTCAATTAAAATGTTAAAAAAGGATGGCCTTCTGCGATCACCATCTTTCCTAAGGCAAAGAGCCACATGAAATAAGTATGGAGAACACAACGTCCAGAAAACTTCAACTCAAACACAGAAGAGACAGTCCTGCTTCTCCGTCACCCTGGTAGCGGCGTCCAGAGCGCCACTCCCCACGCCCCTGACCTCCCACACTCCCGCCAGCACCTTCCTGCTCAGTGGGAGCCCTTCCCTCAAGGCTGGGTCCTTCTCTTCTCCAAGCCACCTCTGGACGGCCCCGCACATTTCTGCTCCTGCCCCGTCCTCCCCACGGTCCAGATCCTCAAGTCCAACAGTCGGGTAGTCGTCTCAGATTCCGAGCGGTCACAGAGCCCACTGTTGGCACAGGGGCTGTGGCTGAAACGTGCATGCAAACCACTGGCCAAGGAGGAGTTTGGGTGGGTGGTGTCGGGCCACAGAAGCCCGGGACGCAGGGGCAGTGCTCAAGGGAGTCCCCCTCTGGCCTTAGAACCCCCAGGCCACCACACACTCGTCCAGACGTGTGTCTACCAGGCAGTGTCTGGCCACTGAGGTCTGTGGCCAAAGGCATGTGAGCCGAATGCCCGTGTTCCGTTTGTCATCAGTACACCAAGCCCGCTGCCGCCTCAGGGCCTGTGCTTTGGCTGGTCCTCTGCCTCCCCTGACTGTCACACGGCCGCTCCCCCACCCCCAGCCAAACCCACAACCCTGCTCCTCAGAGCCACCTCTCTGACCCGTCCGTGTAAAGCAGTCCCCACGCGGCATCACCTTGATCCGCACTCACGTGCCGTGAGCACACTCCAGACACGAGGCAGCAGCAGACCCCTCTGCTCAGCCCTGGCCCCGGCCGTGCCTCGTGCACAGACTGTCCCAGGGGCCTGCTCCAAGCACGCGCGCCACCACAGCTCGGGCGTACGGACCGTCACCAGGGTCTCCACTGCGCGGAGGAGACGGGAGCCTCAGAGAGGCCGAGCCACTCGCCCCAGGTCACACAGCTCAGAAGCTGGGAGGCCTGACTTGAGAGAGCTATTTGCAGAGTAATGGGGTGAGCAATAACCTAACTGACCCTGGTGGCTACCCCAGAGCCCAGGGCACCTTTGGAAAGGCCCTGGGCTTCTCTGAGGCGGCTGCCGCTGCCCCCTGTGAGGCCAAGGAGGCTGCCACCTCAGCAGTCTCACAGGTAGTTGGCACCGTCTCGGGGCTCACACCTACCAGCCTGGGTGTGGCAAGCAGCACCCACCTCTGGGGCAGCAGTCCAGGGGCCACCCCTGCTTCCCACCAGGGCAAGCCCTCACCAGCTGGTGCTTGGCCGCCTCCCGGATCCAGCGGATGTTGTCCGCATACTGCAACTTCACGGCCGGGTTCACTGCAGGGAGAAAGGGGGGTGTCACAGGCCGTGGGGGCCCCTGCCCTGTTGGCCTCGGGCACAGGTCCTCCCTCCGGCAGCTGCTCAGCACAGACACCTGTCCGGCAACCTTTATGGAGTCCAGACACGGGGTCGGGAAGCCCCCATCCCCAGCACCACACCAGGCCATCTAACTTCTGGAACCGGTAATGCTAACAGTCACATGAATTAATGCACAGACGTGTGCAACCCACTGCCCGACACATTCATTCCCTCAACAAACATCTGTCGAGTCCTCGCTGTACGCCAGGTGCTGTGCCAGGCGCTAGGAACAGAGACTGCTATGCACCACGAAGGAAATAACAGCGTGGTTTGGTAGTCACTAGGGTGGTGGGTCAGGGGGACCAAAGGCCAGTCTGTGGAGGTAATGGTCAAGCTACATCCTAAATGCTAAGAAGGAACTAGCTACACAAAGATCTGAGGGAACAGCAAGTACCAAGGCCCTGAGGTAGAGAAGCTTGGCCTATCCCAGTAAGACAGGCCAGCACATGGAGGGCGTGCAGTCGGGTGGTAGCTCTGCTGCTCGGAAGCTGCTCGTACCAGCTCATGAGAGCAGACTTCAATCTTCAGGAATCATGTGACACAATAGTTGACACAGACATCATTAAAATTTCAACGAAATAAACTCACACTTTTAAAAAAAATTTTATTAAAAATGAAGGCAGTGCTCACAATTCATCACTTAGTATACCTTTCACTAGGTTCTCTGCTCTTGAGACTACCTGCCTGGGGGAAGCTCTGCTGTGGCTCCACGTGGAGCCCCGCTGGAAATCAGCCACCCCGAGAGTATTTATACCGTGGCCACCAGCAGGCGTAACAGCCTTCCCGAGGGACGTTTTGATGACACCCGCCAGCCTGCCTTCTCTAGCACCAGGAGGCGTCTGGCCAGATTTCTAAGAGAAGACCCCCGCTTCCCGCTCCTTCCCAGGAGGTCTCCCTGCCCCCCAACCCCGCTGGCTCCTCCCGCGCAGGAGCCCCCCCACACCGATGTCCCCTGGTATTTCCAGCCCTGCATCCGCGTAACCTGGACCCACCCCAGCCCACCGAGCCCGGATGTGGGCAGCAGGGTGCGATGGCCCCTGGAGACTGAAAACACGCAGCCAAGGCTGAAGGACCCACACAGAGAACTGGAGAGAAGGGGCCTGGGACCTGCAGAAAAGCTGCAGAGAAGTAGGCGTAGGAGCTAGGACAGCTGAGGAAGTTTCATAAAATACTTGCCTCCTCTTCTCCATGTGATAAGCAACACGTCCAATCCACTACACAGGAAGGGACTGAGGTTAAACAGGGGGCGGGGGCAGGTCGTCCGCCGGGACGATGACCACTACCCCTGTAGGGAGGCAGAGCCACCCTATCTACCAGAGAAACCACACACCGCAGGAGCTCTGCCGCAGGGAAAGCAGAGCGGGCACAGCAGACAGCTGCGAAGAATCCAAAGCTGTCACAGGCACAAGCCGGAGGCCACAGGGGAGGAGCAGAGAGGGCAGCCGCGTCAAGGGGGTGGGCTGCTTGTCGAGCCTTTGCGGGGCCACCTGCCTGTGGGCATCTCCCAACCTACAGCCTCACCTCCATCAGCAACAGCCTCCTCCAGCACAGATGTGGCCAGCTCATCCGTGACCGCCAGGTCCTGGGGGTCCCCTGACGTGCACACCCAGCGGAAAGGCCCAAATCCCAGGGAGAATATGTCCCTGCAAAGACAAAAGGCCTCCTGGCCTCGGGGCTTCCCAGCCCGGCTGCACCCACTGATGGGGTGGGGCCACCACGAGCCAAGGAGGGAAGGCCTGCATATGCTGCGGAACTGAGAGGGGCCTGAAGGCTGCTGGTTGGGGTGTGTTTTGGGGGCATGGCATGTGGGCACACGTGGTGAAGTCGGGGCTTCAGTATCCAGAATTGTTGCTGGTAGCCCCTAAGCCACCAGCTGGACAGCATGTTTGGAGGCCCCCAGTTGCCCCCTCCCTCTTGCTCCCTCCCTCCCTCCTCCCCTCTCCCCCTCAGCCCCCTCCTTCCTCCAGTTCCCCCCTCTCCCTCCTCCCCTCTCCCCCTCAGCCCCCTCCCTCCCCCCAGTTCCTCCTCCCCCTCAGCCCCCTCCTTTCCCCCAATTCCCCTCTCCCCCCTCAGCCGCCTCCCTCCCACTTCCCCCTCCCTCACTTTCAGCCCCCTTCCTCCCCCGTCTCCCTCAGTCCCCCTTCCCTCAGTGTTCCCACCTCCCTCTCAGACCCTTGTTCCCCCTCCCCATCAACCCCCCTTTCCCTCAGTATTACTGATGTGGGAAACAAAGGTATTAGAAAAATCATTAAATTTCCTTACTCCCTACAGCCCATTGACAAGTCCTTGAAACAGGCAGAGTGACATTCCTCTAGGGACTCAACCGCCTCCATGTTCACACTTGGCTAAGGGCAAAAGGCAATCTTAGCCCAACCCCTCCTCCCCCAAGGATTCCGTAAGTCTACTTCAACATATAAAAATTCCTTTAGAAACTTCCTTTATCTCTACCCCCCAAGACACCTGTTGGCAATCACCAAGCATCTGGCCCACTGATATACATCTGAAGGGTCTCACGACTACGGTTTTATTAGACAGTAATAAATGACATGTTCCCAACAACAGCTCGCCCCCTCCAGGTCCTGGAAACCTTGCTTCCAAAATTCCTTAGAGACTTGTGCTGTCCCTAACCCCCTCCCAGCTTGAAAGTATACGATGGGCCACTCCTCCCGACCCCGGTGCAGCTCTTTCTGCCCCCGGGTCCTGTCCCTGTGCTTTAGTAAAACCACCTTTTTGCACCAAAGACATCTCAAGAATTCTTTCTTGGCCATTGGCTTTCAACCCTAACGTCTTTCCTACACCATTATCCCCTCCCCTTCTGCTCCCCTCTCCCCTCTCCTCTCAGGGTTGCCCCCTCCCCCTCAGCCCCCTCTCCCCTCAGTGTTTCCCCTCCCTCTGGTTCTCTGGCCCTCCTCTTGGATCTGCACCATCTCTGGCCGCAGGAGCAGGGAGCTGGGACACAGGCAGAAATTCATTTTCAGTGTTGTGACAAAGACAACCTCAAAATCAGTGAGCCTAAAGCGAGGTAGTCGGGAGAAACAGTGAATGTGGGGGCTTGGCCAGGCTTGCCTTAGGCGGACTGACCTTCCTAGGTGGTCCCCAGTCCCCTGGGCCCACCGTCCTCTCTGGACAGCGCCCAGCAGCCCCCTGCTGTAGGTAGGCTGGCACTGTGGCCCCCTGAGCCTCTCCCTCCTCACCCACAGTGAACCTAAGAAGGAAACCATCGATGGCCTTTCTCCCCTCCCTCCCTCTCTGGTCCCATCTTGTGCACAAATGGCCTGGCAAACCTTCCAGAAGCATCCTGAAGCCTCCCATCCCCTGTCCCTGTGTTGCTCGGTTTGACCTTGAGGCCTCCCCCCTCAGCCCAATCTCCCTTGGGTTATCTCTTGTTTCTCCCTACCTGAGAACTTTCCCACCTGAGTGTCTAGGACCCAGAGGCTGGAAGTGACCCCATCACTTACCCCATAATGTGCTGGACATACGAGGGGTAGCGGAATTCCGTCCTGTTGGCCCCTTTCTTCTCCACATCAGCTCCTATGGGCAGAGCACCGGTACAGATTCAGCGGGAGGGTCTGAGGGCCGGTCTATCAGCCCCAAGGCGAGGACTCAGGCTGCTCTCCAGAAGGGAATTGAAACAAAGAGGCCAGGGAAAGACCGTGCAAGTGCTCTGCTTTGATAGGGAAGCCTCACTGGGGCTGGGAGGCAGCAAGCGCTGCCCTTGGTGTGGGGCCGGGTGGGGCATATCCACGTCGCCCCATATGCCAGGTCCACCTGTGCCCTGACAGGCCCAGCAGAACCTTGGAACTCCAGGAGGGGAGCTGGTGCCAGGGACAGGGCTGGGACCTTCCACTGGGTAGTTTTGTACCTTCTGAACTTTACCTTCCAGCACGAGCCACCTGTCCTAGAAAAGCTACCTGCAGACATTAATGAGGGCATGTGATGGAATGAGCCCTGGGTGTTATATAAGACTGATGAATCACTGACCTCTACCTCTGAAACTAATAATACACTGTATGTTAACTAATTGAATTTAAATTTAAAAAAAAAGTTTCCTTCACGGAAAAGTTAAGCTGCATTTTTTTCCCACTGGAGCTTACATACAAGCATCCTACCAACTCTCTTTGTGGCACTTCACGATCTGAAGGCAAATGGAAAAACTGAGGCCCAGAGAGACCAGGGACCTGGCAGGCCCAGCTTCAAGAAGGCCTGAGCAGGGGCACAGTGAAAGCCACATGCTCTTCCCCCCCTTACCCCGGGCACCTGCCAGGCCCACTCCTGGCTGGCGAGAAGGGAGAGTGCCCAGTGCCAGGGTCTTGGCCCCTCCCAGCCTGGCCCCCTCACCTTACCTTTGTTGTGTCTCACCTGCTCTTTGGGCCTCTAAGAGGAAGGCATTGCCATAGTCCCAAAAGAAGAAGTTCTCCTTGGCCAGTCTGTTGATGGCTGAGACTTGCCTCCTCAGGCTGCAAGAGGCCAGCAATTCGTGGTCAGCCCTGCCCACCTGTGAGGTTCTGAGAGCAGGCCCTCTGTACCTCACCCCTGTCATTCCTCAACCCCACCCCATGGGGCTCAGCCAGCTCTGCTGTTTCCACCCCATCTGACAGAGGAGGAGACAGGTTCAGAGAGGTTAAAGGTCTTGTCTAAGGCCACACAGTTGGCCCCTGGAGAACCAGGCAGAGGCCAGAGCCATCCAGTCCAAAAGCTCCTGCCAGCTGTGTGCACCCCCACCCCTTCCACACCTGAGTAGCCCTGGGACCTCATCACCTTTCCTGGACCAGGCTCTTGAATGCAGCAGGGTCAGAGGCCATGAGGCTCTGGGCCTCTGCGAAGCCCAGCTGCACAGGGTAGTAACCGCCATTGAATGGGTTGTGGCAGGACGTCTGGTCGGACCCCAGATCCACCAAGAGCTCCCCCGTTGTGTCCAATTCATGGACCAGGCGCTCCCTGGGGAAGACATGGGGTGATCAGCGAGGGGAAGCACCTGCCTGAGGCGGGGTAGGCACTCTTTGGGGCTTTGGTTCATGGCCCATCTGGGAGAGAAACTGCCCTCCTCTCTCAAAGAGCATCTGCAGGAAGGCTGCTGTGGGCTTGGGCCAGGGTGTGGGCCTTGAAAGCTGGGAGCAGAGCCTTAAGCTGAGTACGTTGGAAGCTTTGTGTCCGGGGAGCACACGGCCACCATCAGCACCTTGTCTGGAGGGGCAGGTTCACCCAGGGTCCCCAAGGCTGTGACTCCCATCCCCCGCTTACCAAAGATCCACCACATTGCCATGGTAACCAAGGCTGAGCACCTCCTTCCTTTTCCTTGCTTCCCTAGAAGGGCACAAGAGCAGAGCGGATGGTCCATCACACCTGCCCGCAGCTGCCCACCCCCACCAACACCAAGCTGGCGAGAATGCAGACGGCCCTGGAGGTCACGGAAAGCACTGTGTGCCAGCGTTGGGCCCTAGTTGCAGGGACCTCTGAGGCGTGTCTTCTGAGGACCCTGAACTGTAACAGCAGGCTTGAATGGCCCAGACGAGAGAACCGAGATGACGGCGGTGACAAGCCTTCTTGAGGGGATTCACAGAAGCACAGCTGTCGCTCTTAGTGCTCTGATTTGGATCATTCTAGAACTCATTCAAGGTGATCCTAGAATTGCAGACATCACTAAAGAGGATTCCAGAGGCACCCGGGTGGCAGTCAGTTAAGCATCTGATGCTTGATTTCGGCACAGACCATGATCTCAGGAAAGTGAGATCCAGCCCCACATAAGGGCCCTGCCTCTGGCTCTGTGCTCAGTGGGGAGTCTGCTTGAGATTGCTTCCCTCTGCCTCTCCCCCGCTTGCATGTGCTCATGCTCTCTCTAAAATAAATAAATCTTTAAAAAAAAAAAAAAAGATGAGGGGCGCCTGGGTGGCTCAGTCGATTGAGCATCTGCCTTCAGCTCAGGTCATGATCTCTGGGTCCTGGGATCAAGCCCCAGGTTGGGCTCCGTGCTCAGCAGGGCGTCTGTTTGGGATTCTCTCTCCCTGTACCCCTCCCCGGCCCCCAGTGTTCTTTCTCTCTCTCTAAAACAAGCAAACAAACAAAATGGCATCGATCAGCAGCCCCCAGGGCAGTCCTCCCCCCATTCCCACTAAAATACCTTAGAAGACATCAAACCAGAGGGAAATGTTGCCAACCCCCTGCCCCCCACCCTGAGAACCAGAGCATGAGTGGGGAGGAAGATCAGTTTACGCCTAACCTGGAATCATGCTGAGGAACAGTTCTTTCAAAGGCTCATTTCCCCCCAACAGATTAGATGAGCACCTACTATGTGCCAGGCTCTGGGCTAGGCACTAAGGCCACAACAGTGAGAAATACAAGGCACAGACTTCGGAAAACAGTGGCTGGGTATCGAGACAGTCATTTAACAGCAAGTGTCTGACCACCAGGTATGGGAACTCTGCGTATCCTGAGAGAAATTCCATGGCATTAGAAGGGGTGCCTGGCTGGCTCGCTCAGTAGAGCATGCAACTCTTGATCTCGGGGTCGTGATTCAAACCCCATGGTGGGTCCTGTGATGTTGGTACTGTATGACCTCTGTGGGGTCTCTTGGTGAGGCACCACCTGTGGCCAAGTGTCAGGCATTTAACAGGCCCATGCAAAGCAGCCCAGGCTCCAGGCCCCTTCTCGGGGTCTCCCCACTTTTCCACGCTCACGTGTCAGGCACTGTACCTGAGTCTTGCAATGCAGTGGTCCAAGCTGTCGGTCACTTCCATCAGCCATCCTTGCTCGTGGCGTTTCATGAGGGCGGCTTTATCTACCTGAGACCATGAGACACAGGGTCTCCCAGTTACTGGGCACGTCAGCCTCCATTAGAAAGATGCCATCCCCCATGTAGGTCACCCACTTTTATAACACAGTGTCAGGGCAGATGCCGTGAGCTGCTTTCCAATTTGTATTCCCCCTCCTGCTTTCCTTATCAACAGGACCCGGATTTTCAGGGGGACGCTGTGCTCAGCCCCTGTCCAAGCAAACCACGACTACCCTGTCCACTGTCTCCAGACTCCCTTTTAGGTAAGAACTTCCATTTGATCTAATACTGACCATGAGATAAAAGAAGGGGTTTCTTAAGTATTATTTTCCTGCTAAAATAGAGTCAGTCATAGGTGGCACTTCCTTTCTCCATCCTTCCTGCCTTAAATGGAGATGGGATGGCTGGAGCTGGGGCAGCCATTTTGTATCCACAAGGGAAACCCAAGACAATCTAGAGATGTTGGCCTTGACATCACTGAGCAGCTGGACCAATGCCAGCGCTGCTGGCCATGTGGGAAAAATAAAACCCTATTTCTGGAAGATGCTGCCGCTCAATTTTCTGCTACCTGAAGCCAAGTGGGCTCCTGACAAGTACGGTATGACACAGGCTTAGTATCAACTAAGTGTAAGTCACAAAGGTGTGTGTCACCAAGGCTACTCTCTCTCTCCCTCTCTTTTAGGGTTGCTTATTTTCCATTTGGGAGTTTTATTGCAAATATTTACTGAGTGTTCGCTCTGTGGCAAACACTTTTTGAAGATACGGAGGAATGTAGATGAGGATAAGGGTTGAGGATGAGGCAAGGGGAAGTCAAGACTTTTTAAAAACATAGGCTGTTTTCCTGCAGATTCCGGGGGATGAGCTCTGTGAAAGTTATCATTCGTTGCTATAACTTATTTTCTCTGTAGGGGTCAAGGGCGGGCCCCCCAAAATGTGCCACTCTGGCATATTGATTATTTTAAATACAAGTTGCCTAAGAGACACCTGTGCGAGGACACTTGGGCTCTCCTCTGTCCCCCTGAAAGCAGGAAATACATCTCCCACAAGAAGGTAGCCCCCACCCCAACCGAGATTTGTCTTAAAGCTCCTCACCTCCTCTCCCTGCCTCCCTTCCCCTCCTTGGCATTCCCAAAGAAAGCCATGAGAGCCACTGAGCAAAACCTGCCTGCACCCACCTCTACTGATGTCTGCTTCCCCCACCCGACTGTGAGTTGTCTGAGCTGGGGGCGTCTAAGTTCATGTGTCCACATTTATCATCCACCACCGTATTCCAGGGATTCGATGGAATAAGGGAAGCAGTGCCCACAGAAGGTCAGTTTCATAGGATAGCATCAGCCAGCGTGACTGTGAAAGGTGATGGGCACTTTGAAGGCAGCAGGCATATGCTGCCATGGGAACTCACACTGGGAGGCTTCGGGGTGGCTGTGGCGAGAGAAGAGACGGCTGTGAGTGGCTCTATAGTGAGGGAGGAAGCATGTGGGCAGGAACCGAGCTCCTGTTGGGCTCACCTCGGCTATCACACCGATGCACCCCACGATGACTGCAGCTTTGGCCTGAGCGCCACTCATTCCGCCCAGCCCAGAGGTGACAAAGACCTTCCCAGCGAGGTCCTTGACGCCCAGGTACCGTCGGCCGGCATTCAACACGGTGAGCTGCCCGGAGAAGAGAAGGCACTTAACATCCCCTGCGGCACATCAGCCTCCCACCCCCTGCAGCCACGTCTGGCCCTGTTTCTCACCACTGTGCCATGGACGATTCCCTGGGGACCGATGTAGCAGTAGCTGCCTGCTGTCATCTGGCCATACCTGACCGCAGAGAAGGCAAGCCCACGGTGAGCCCAGAGCCAGGCACAGCTTCCACATTACATGGTTTAAAATTCCTTTTTAATTACCCCAAAATGCATTAATACATTTTCCTTTAAAAAAAGTAAACAGAGATAAAGCTACAGTCCCCCAATTCTGGTCCCCTCTGGCCTTCTGGACCTTTTATAAATGGATCTTGTTTTATTAAAAGCTGTACTGTGATGGTTAAAATCACTTTGGGGACTGTTGGGCCATGTCGACGGAAGCCGAGCATGACCCAGCACTTCCACTGTCCAGGCTCGCGCCCACTTAAAGACATGCACACCACTGTTCACAGCAACGTATTTGCAGCGGCCACACCGTGAAACAGCTGGTTTGCCCATCATGGAGGACAGAGAAGCAACTGCAGCTATGGACACAATGAAATGCTACATTGCAAAGAAAACGACCGAAGTCCTCCTGCGTATCAAGTGGCTCCATGAAAAAGCCAGACGTGAAAGAGTACGTTCTGTGGGATTCCATTCAATAACCTTCAGTGACCTTCCAGTGGGGAGTCCACCTGAGGGAGGGCGGGCATGGAGCTGCAGGAGGCAGGGGTGGTGTCTTCAGAGAGGGGCTGGCACAGCACACGCGTGTATCTGAACTCACCAAGCTGCTCACGTCAGGTGTGTGTGCCCTGCCTCGGTGAGGCAGACGGCCATGACGGGCATTCAGAGCACTGCTGCACGTGCGGCCACTGTTTCATCAGTATCAGTGTTATTTACACAAACGGCCTCATTGTGGAGGTGTCCCTACTGTTTCCGCAGCAGGGCACAGCAGTGGTGGGGTCCTTTCCACAACGGCACACACGGATCCTGCTCATTCCTATTTGTGGCTCCACAGTATGCAATACCGGAAGCCACAGAATGTTCCCCCGCTCCGTCCGGTCTCACTATGCAAACAATGACCACCGCAATGGCAGTGACCTGCCTCCTACCCCTCTACCTGGGCCTAGGGAAGAAGCCGGGAAGGAGCAGTGCTGGGTCATCAGGTGCAAACATTTCAAATATGAATACTCTCACCTGCCAAAGGGACTGTCACCTGCGATGCATGAGCACGCCTGTGTCCATTACTTGATAATTATCAAACACTGGAATTTTCTGGCAATGCAATGGGGGAAGGACAGCATTTTTCTGTTGCCTTAACCCTCCTCTTCTCTGAGCACCACTGAGGTAAGGAGATCTTCCACGGCTTACTGACACTTGCTTTTCTCCTTCTTCAGTTTCAACTCCCTATCTCTTTTCTATTGGGTTCCTGTCCCGCAGCAACTCTCCCCAGCCCCTCCTCTCTCCTGGATCAATGGTGGATCCTGATTCTTGCAGATCTGTCTGAGGCCAAGTCTATCCCATAATTTGGATAAGGCACCGGACCATGTGGAACCTCTGCATCTTCTTCCAAAAAAGGGGGAGGAATTATCCTTGCCTTGGAAGGTTGTCTATTAAAAAACATTAAAAATAGTGCTAAGATAATAAATATCCATCCAGGAGATGGGTGAAACCATCATAACCGCCCGCAAGTCTGCACGGTCCCCCTAACCTCCGCCACAGGGTGTGCTCCCTCGTGGGCCCACATCCACTCGAGCAGAGTGCCCAGGGGCTCCCTTTGTGCCACGTGGGAAAGGGTGTCCCTTCTATCGTCTCGACTCCTTGAGGCAGGAGCTCTTAAATTCCTTCTTTATAGATAGGATCCAAGTTCCAAGGTTATACAGTGATACGCGGCAGAGCTGGGAACAGATTTTACATCCTTCTGATTCGTCCTTTGTGCTCAAGTTATCTACTGCATGTTGCTCCCAAAATAACCCTTGGAGGTAAAATTGTGGGATCAAGTTAACTGCACTTCGCACTTTGACCCCAGCTGCTAAGATAGAGTCCTCCCAGCCACCCCCAGCCTTGGTGTTCTGACCTAGACCCACCCACAACCTGTGACTGCGTTTTCCCACATACTCCCTAGTACTTCCTGTTATCTGTAGCTCTGTTTTTGTCAGCCTGACCGTGAAAAGGCTTTGCTTTATCTAGGTTCTCAGACCCCCTTTACATGTAACGCTCTTCCCACTTCTGTGGGCAATTTGCATCTGTTTGGTCAAGCGCCCACAGCACCTGGGTCAAGCCTCAGGTGTGGTAGACCAGGTCTGACTCTGCAGTTCCACTCTCCTTGAACTTCCATCCCGAACCTACAAAACAGAAGCACACCCACTTGCCCAACGTCACACCTAGGAGGCGGCGGGTCCAGGACGCCGATCCTGCCCCTCTGACCCCGCGGCTGCTTCCGTATGCAGGAGGTTCTCGGGCCTCGTAGTAAATAAGAGTAACAGTAACTACTTACAACCAAACAGAAAAATAATAGGGATTCTGAGCCTCGGTTTCTTCCTCCACAAAATGGGTTAAGAAGGGCACCTAGTGCTGAGGCTTGTGTAAAGGACCAAATGTGAAGGTATCTATGAATCTTAGAACACATGGGAGTGACTATTATGATGATTATATTATAAAGTATTAGCCTGAGGCCTGGTTAATTGGCTCCCAATACGACAGACCTGATCACACTTGGTCACTGGTGAGACCCCTTGACCCCCTGAACTCAGGAAACACCTAGAGGCTCCTGCCTGTCCATTTCCTCTTTTAGAAACTAAGGAAGGAACTGCTGGAATGGGAGAAGGCATTTGAGAACCACCCCCCTGCAGATGAATCAGAAACCGCCTGACAGTTACTTCAGCCTCATTATAATATTAAAATCCTTCTCTGAATATTCATCCCAAGCCCTAATAAAAGGGGCCTGCTTGCCCCTGCTGGGAGAATGGCTTTGGACGGTATTCCCTATGATATCCTTATTTGAGCGAAGAAAGTGGCCCTGGGAGGCAATGCCACCTGGTGTGGTCTCTGTCTATAGCTCACCGAGGAGTGGACCCACTTTGTTGGTCCCAGTAACGACTTTAAGTGGGAATTAGTCTAGAGCCACGCTCCCAGAGACCCACAAAAATATACAGATCAGGACAGTCACTGTAGCATTCTTTTTAAGTCCAAAGAACTGGAAACAACCCAGATCAGGTGGCAAGGGGCCAAATAAATCATGCTACAATTGAACACTGCAGGTAAAATAAGGGCCAATTAGACTCATGTTTCCTGAAACAGAATGATATTGTCAAAGGTGGAAAGGCTAGTGCAGAGGGCCTGTAATGGTCTACGTAAATCTGTAACCACGTGCGTTAAGAAATGTCTGGAAAGACAAAGACTTTACCCCTGAAATGGAGAGTATAGGGTGGGAGAGGGATTTCCCTTCCACTGTAGCTCTTTTTATAATGTTTGAGGAAAAAGCTTGCAATTCAGAGCATGCATTAATTCTATGACAGATGAAATGGTTGTGCTCTGAATCTTGGGGTTTGGGTTGCAAGGTGCACACATTTGTTAAACTTATCAACTGGTGCACTAGGATATGTGCATTTCATGTAAATTTCACTTCAAAAGGAAAAAAAAAACCTGTAAACAAATATTGAATTCCAGGCCATGGTATCTACAGCTTACTTTGAAATGCATCAAAACCCAACTTGGTCAGATGGATGGATAGAAGGACAGATAGATAGACACGGTATACAGAGTTTGGTAGTGTGTTAAACACAGAATCTCGCTGTTCACTGTTAATTCTTCCAATGTTCTGTCCATTTGAAATTGTTCATAGCATAACAAAATGCTGGGAAAAAGCAGGATCCCAATTGTTCACTTGCTCACAAGTGTATAAAACTGTAGTATGCATATCCACAAAAACTCCTAGGGAATATGTCAACATGAGATTCGGCTTTGGTGCTGCCATTGTAAGTATTTTCAAATTGTTTTTAACATTGCTACATAGTTTTATAATAAAGTATGGTTGAGGTGGTAACACCATAATATAAACTGAAATAGTGAGATAGGACTTACATTGTAACTCCCATGGCAAAGAGCTTCTCATACTCTGTCCTGGAGGAGTAGTTGGGAATGACCTGGAAAAGAGGGATGGGAGCCAAGGGCTGGGGGCATCACAGAGGAAACGATGGGGAGGCAGGTGTTGGGAGCACCTGGCTCTCCTGCTGCCCCAAGGCAGGACAATGCCCGGCTGCCCCAGGACCCACCATCCCATTAGTGATGACCAGCCTGGGGGCCTGGGGGCTGCTTGGGAAGAGGCCCAGTGGGTGTCCACTATACATGACCAGGGTCTGCTCCTCCGTCATCTGCGACAAGTAGGACATCATCAGCCAGAACTGCAGGGGAGAGGAAAGCATGGAGTGCTCTGTAAGGGGGGGCGGGGCACACTGCACCCCAAGTCACCACCCAGGCCCAGAGAGCTCCCACAGCCCCAGCAGTCCTGCCAGTAACCCATCCTTCCAGGCCTTCATTACTCTCCAATGGCTCCTGGTGCCTCCAATAATGCCACTCATGACCCTGGGACCTTCAGTACACTGAGTATCTCCAGTGTCGGCATCTCAGGCATCAGGGAGGCAGAGACCTGAGTCCAGAGCCTGGGCTGTAAGCTCCTACCAGGCCAGAAAATGTGATGGGGGGAAAGCCATACAGTCCAGCGTACCTGAGCCCAGTTGCTGAACACCTGCCCATTTCCTCCATACGTCACGAGCTCCTGGGGAAACTGGAGAAGACATGGTGTCATCTGAGATGGGGGCCTAGGAGGGCGCCCACCTCTGCATTGTGCTCAACAGAGCAAGGTGGCTGATGGCCCTTGAAGAAAGAGTGTTAAGGGCCAGGAGACAAGGCAGAAAGGGCGAAGCCCAGGGAACATTGGCCCACCTGTGAGTGGGTAAGAGCTCAGTGTGAGGTGAGGGTCAGAACTGGATCTGGGGGGGGCGCCTGGGTGGCACAGCGGTTAAGCGTCTGCCTTCGGCTCAGGGCGTGATCCCGGCGTTATGGGATCGAGCCCCACATAAGGCTCCTCCGCTGGGAGCCTGCTTCTTCCTCTCCCACTCCCCCTGCTTGTATTCCCTCTCTTGCTGACTGTCTCTATCTCTGTCAAATAAATAAATAAAATCTTAAAAAAAAAAAAAAAAAAGAACTGGATCTGGGATCCCTCTGGGAACTTAACCCAGGGTCAATGTCAAGGGTCCATCTGTGACCAGATTCTGAGGCCTGGGAATATTCAAATTCTAGGGCTATATTTCTCTTAGGCTATCCTTTCTCAAATATGGGTGTCTGATATACAGACTGGCCCCCAAGGACGCCAGACACACGTGGCCAGACTTGGTCATCCATGTGCGGCTATCAAACACTTGAACCATAGCTCATTTGATATGCTCTAATGTAAAATACACCCGACTTCAAAGACTTCGTAGGAAAAAAGGTTGTAAACTATCTCAGTAATGTTTATACTACAGGTTAAAATGATAATATTTCTAATAACATTGGGATAAACAAAATACAATAGTAAATCTGTTTTGTGTTTTTTTTGTTTTGTTTTTTACTTTTTCAAGCGGCTTTTACAAAATTTAAAATGACATGTGTGTCCATCATACCAGTGTGGATGCCCCGGTGTTGATGCCATGTGGTAGCTGCGGAAGATGCGGCGTTGGGGGCAGCTGGGAGCAGGCTCTCGGTCCCCTCTACACTATCTCTACAACTTCCTAGGAATTTATCCTTATTTCTAACTCAAAAGCTTAAAAGCATTATACGTATGTCTTGAGTTACATCTCTCTCGGGCAGTGCTGGCCCACAGGCCTCAGTTTCCCCCGGTTGTTACCTGGGCCACGGCGGGGTCCAGGTTGTTCATGATCATGTGCATGATGGCTGCAGCAGCTCTCGTCCGGCAGGGGTACTGCTCGATTGGGTAGGCCCTGCAAGGGGAGTCCGGCCACCGGGTGTGATAATGGGAGGGCACCGGGCTCCCTGCCCGCTAAAACTCAGGCCCACCCTGGCCATAGCCCAGCACCTGGCCACACAGGTGTGGACAGCAAGACTGGCATCCTGCAGAAGTCGCCTGGGAGTTGCCAGCAGAAGGCGGTTCCAAACCACCCAGGCCAGCCCACTCTGGTGCTCACGTTGTGCTTTGCACCCCTGCCCTTCCAAGGATGGGGAGTTAGGCCCCTACCCACCTGGACCGCCCTTCCTCCCCACTTGGTAAGGTCCAACCGAGAGAAAATGGACTTCGAAGCAAAGCTGATGTCTGCTTTCCAGAAGCCTCTACTCCAGATGGAGTTTTTATTCATCCCTTCTTTCCTTCATGCCACCAATGTTCCTGGGCATCAATTCTAACAGATGCCAGGCCAACAGGCCCTGACAGGAATGAGGGGGCGTGGTTCCTCCTATCTGGGGAGAATGACATTCCCTGGGTGGTTCCGGACAGGTCTGGGCCTCTGGCATATTTAAGAACAATGGTGCTTAGAGTGTGAGCTCTGCTGGGTGGGGGCAGCATTGCCTGGGAACCATGAGAATGGCAGATCTTCCTGCCCTCACCCCCCAGAACTACTGAATCCACAATGTGGGGTGATGTCCAGCCATCCACATTTTTTTTAACAAGGCCTCCAATGCCATGCACTGTTCAGCTTGAGACCCCTGATGGGGAACCTAAGCTGTTTGAAGACACTGACAGAGCCACCCCTCTAAAGCTCTCTTCATCTCCCAGCAGGGCAAGATATGAGGTTTAGAAAGGGATTTCATATACAATTGGGATCAAGAATTGCTCAGGGTGGACTCCCCAGGACAGGAGGCCAGAGACACCTGTCTGAAAAGGATTCCCTCATCTTCTGGCCAGGCTGGCAGCTGCAGCCAGCTCGAGGCTACACCACCCCCTCTCCGTGTGCAGGCTGTCCACTCAGCCTGCCACAGCTGTGGGCCTCCTAGTGTGGACAGCCTGGATTTCCCCCCTCCTGACCTCAGCTCGGTCCCTCCCACGTGCTTGCCATGCTGGGCCCCTCTGAAGCTGCACTCCCAGCACTGACCTCATTTTCATGGCGGGGCAAAACCGGTACATGTAGATATGCCCGTACAGTCGCAGCTCCTGGGCAAACTCAGGGGCCAGTAGCTCCTGGACATCCGGGGGGAAGTAACGCAGGGCATTCCTCAGCGCTAGCTGGGGGAAGAGAAGGGTGAGGGGCAGCGGGGGCTGGGGGATCTCCAGGCCAAGCATTGTGAGGCTTCTATAATGGGCTCTCCTCCTTCCCTACTTAGACTGACTTCTGCTCCACGAAGAAACCTATGGCCCCACCCAGAGACTACCTAGTTCTCACTCCAAGCCCATCTACAATGTCACCTCCTACAAGAAGCCTTCCCTGATTGCCCACCCCCCTTCATGTAGGCAGACCTCTAGTCCCTGCCTTTCTTTATCCGAATTAAGGACCAGAGAGGGGTCTGCCCTGAGGCTTGTAGCTACAATGGGAGATGCAGACTCAAGGGTGGGGAAAGCAGATCTGCCGGAAGCCCACGGGCACCTTGTACGAGTGTGGAGAAGCAACACTCCACCAGCACCCAGTTTGGCAACCAGCCTCAGACAACGTACAACTGCACAGCTGCAGCTCTCTGAAAGTGAGATTCCGCCAGAGCCGGGCAGGCTGAGGGCAGAGCCTGGAGCCAGGGACAGCAGGCCAAGAGAAAGAAGAAACCTTTCCAGGGCTTCTCATCCAGCCCAACTCCCAAACCCTCTTGTCAGTCCTCCGGACATCCCTGACAGTCCTGGTCCTGCTGCAGGGCCTTGGCACTTACCCTTCCCTCTGCCTAAACCCTCTCTGCCACCCTGCCTTCTCTTGGAGGGTCTGTTCCCTCACTCAGGCCTCAGTTCAGATGCCCCCCTTGACCTCCCATCCTCTCCCCCTGCCTCCGTCTCCTTCCCAAGCATTTCACTGTTGGATGTTGTAGAGGTTGCTTTTTTTATTGCTTACGATCTGTCTCGCAAAGCGCAAGGCGGGCCGGAATCCTGACAGACCCCTTCGTAGCGCTCTTCCTTCCAACACCTGGACTACAGCCTAGAGGCAGGCCAAGTGGGAGAGGGGACCAAGGTGACAACCTGGTGTCTGGGTGGACTTTGAGGCCATTTCTTCAACCAGCTGACCCTGGGGCACCAACCACTTTGGGGGTGGGGAGATGAGGAGCGGGGTGTGGTGAATGTATCCCTTCATTCCCTCAGTGCATTTCTGCTGAGGGAAAAGGTGGTGTGATACTTGAGGAAGACAGGTGGGCTTCGGACACTGGGAGGCAGGAGGTGACAGGAGAAGAGGCGAGGTCCCAGGACTGGGTACACCAGCATTTGGGCAGGGAGCATATGTGCTCCCAGGGAGATGCCCAGCCAGGAGCACAGGTGCCGAGGGCAGAGGCTAGGAGCAGGGCCACCTGTCTGATGCACCCACCAGTCTAACACGGCATGGGTAAGACACACCCAGGTCTGAGTGACAAGGGTGTCACTGGGGCCTCAGGGGCTGGGTGGGATAGGAGGGAAGAAAGGAGATGGGTAATTCAGGAGGCAGCAGATGGCAAGAGAGGCTATAAAGAAAACCCCAGCTAAGGGCATTAATTTTCATGTGGAACAAACATGCACCATCCCTTCTCCCTTGGAAAAACAACTGATGAGAAATAGGAGTTTCTCCCTCAAGAACAGTGGCTAGGAATATGCTGCAGCGGGAGGGTCTCCAACTCCAGCAGAGGTCGGAATCATCCAGAAGGTCTGGTGCAGCCTCTGATCTGTGCCCCTGACCAGTTCCCAGGTGCTGCCCGTGCTGGCCTGGGGACCCCATCTGGGAACCACTACAGGACAGCAACGAGGATAAGCCATCCACGGTGACGTGCAGCAGCCGGGTGGCCGCTCCGAACCCGCTGTTGAGTGGGAGAAGCCCACACTAAAGGGACGTACTGCATAACCCTGTTGATAGGCCATTCAAGAGCAGGTGTGGCCAAGGCACGCATTAGAAGTCAGGGCTGCGGTCCCCCCTCAAGGCCCGGGCCTGTCCCCCTCTCCCTGTGCGCCTGTGACATTCACATCTGTGCACTCGTCGTTTCGACTGCTTTCTGTGATGTCACACCACAACGCAAAGACGGTTGCTGTTTTCTGGCTGGTGGAGAGCCTCTCATAAGCACTTGCCAAGTGAAACTGAGCATTTAAAGAAAAGTTTCAAAAGCAATACATAACATACACACACACACAATCTACATAAGACTTGACCTAACTACACAGCTCCTAATGTGTTCTATGCTGTTCCAGCTTCTTTTATCCCATTGTCTAATAAATATTGATTGCAACTCCCTATGCAGATTTCACAACCTGTTAAGAGGGTGCAGCACAGTGGGAACCCGCTGTCCTCACAGCAGGGCCGGCTTCACTACCGGGCCTCAACTCAATCTTACTGAGGTCCTGGACTCAACCTTGTCAAATTCTATGATTTTTAAAATGTATCAGTTGATAGAAAGGACTCGGCCATTCTTCGAAATGTCTTTAAAGGCTGTACGAGATTCAGCCTGTTCTGAAGGAAGAATGCATGTATGCCGTACATGTAAAGGGGATTCTGGCAAGTTCCCGAATCCTAAATGCATCACAAAAGCTCTGGGTGCCATATTTCCCCTTGTAGAAGATTTCCATCTTATGACCACTGATATTTCTTTATCCCTGAAATTCACTAATTTAGTCTAGACATGTCTTAATGTCAACTATTCTACATCAAATTTTCATTTTTTCTTTCCAGGATAAACTGTATCTTTTTATCAACAAGTTCATGTTTTTACTTAATTCAGGAACATTGTCTTCTATTATATTTTTGTTTGATAACTTTATCCCCTATGTCTACGGTTATCCAACAGACATGCAGTAAATATCTGTTTACCGGCCTGGATTCAATATTTCAAGTCTCCGACTGGGAGCAGCTCTCAGCATTAAGACGAGAAAATGGCGCTCAGACAGGATGTGTCTACCCACGATCCCGCCACAGGCCTGAGGCAGGCCTACGGGGGAGCCCAGGTGCCCCTGTGGACCCTGGGAACCGCAGCAGAGGAGGCTCAGCGAGGAAAGGCTGGGTGGGGCGACAGGGCTGGCAGCCCCTGAGAAGCAGGGGACAGCTGAGCCTGCCCCTGGCTCTGCCAGCTACTGTGTGCACTCGGGCTGGGCACCCTGCCTCAGTCTCCTCATCTCTTGGCGTGGTCTACTCACCTGTGACGTTGGAAGGATTAGATGAGATAATGCACACTGTCCAGCACACAGTGCCTCTACTCACCTGCTCCTTTAAAGACCCCTAAACCAGAACCTAACGGGTATTTCTTGCTTCCCCCTCAACCCGGCTTTGTAGCTTCCTTGTTTAGAGGTCTTCGGGTTATTTTAAGATGTCACAACACCCACAGGGAGAGCCAGCAGGCACCCCGCTTGGCAACTCAGACTCTAGGTGGTCAGCTGGCATGCTAATCACAGGGTGCGACTACAAGCACTTCAGTTCTCCAAATCTCAGTCTACACCGGAGGGTCTGCTATGCAGCATGGAAAATGTCAGAGGTCAGGGCACCTGGGGGGCTCAGTCGGTTAAGCATCTGCCTTCGGCTCAGGTCATGATCCCAGGGTCCTGGGATCGAGCCCCACTGGGGGTTCCGTGCTCAGGAGGGAGACTGCTTCTCCCTCTCCCTCTGCCCCTCGCCCTGCTCGTGCTCCCTCTCTCTCTCTCTCTCTCTCTCTCTCTCTCTCTCCTTCTCTTTCAAATAAATAAATAAAATCTTTTAAAAAAAGAAGGTCAGAGGTGGATTAGCTTTGGTGAAATTATGGCCCACTATTCATATAATGCATGTTCTAAGAGGATTCTTATTGATGAAATCAGATGTATTCAAGACACATAAATTGGAAAGAATATTCTAGACAACCCTTCACTCCCACCTGGCCTTAATAGGCCAACAAATCTAACAAACTCAGTGGCCTGTTCCCTTAGGGCCAGAGGATTAATTCATAAAATGTCCCAGGTTCAGTCATCAGGTTGGAGAATTCTGGATGCCTGATGGTGTGGTGGGCAGAAAAATGGCCCCCAAAGATGTCTGCATTCTATTTCCCGGAATCTGTGAATATGTTAAAGTACAAGGCAAAAGAGATGTGATTTTTGCAGATGTGATTAGGGATTTGAAGATGGGAGATTATCCTGAATTACCCAGCTCAGCCCGAAACCAGAGTCCTCGCAAGAGGGAGGCAGGAGGATCTGAGTCAGAAAAAGAGATTTGAATTTGGCTATGCAGCTGGCTTTGAAGATGGAAGACAGGATGAGGCCACGAACCAAAACAAGCAGACAGCCTCTAGAAGCTAGAAAAGGCAAGGAAAGAGATCCACCCCCACCCCCTGGAGCCTTCAGAAGGAATGCAGCCCTGCTGCACATATTTTTTCACTCGATATTTTACATTATATTTAATGCTGCTGAAAATATATTACAAACTTTTGAGACATGTAAACATAAACCAGGACCATCTCATGTGTAATATTTGTGCCCCCAAAATGGGAATCACGAGACTCAATGAGGAGCAAAAGAACCAGCACGATCTCAATATCCTTGCACACGCGTTAGTGTTGCTTGCTCTGCGTGTGGCCCACAGAGACCCATTTCAGATTTCTGACACACGCAACTGTAGGAGGACACATTGGTGCTGTTGTGAAGTCACTCCATTTGTGCAGATTTATTACAGCAGAGCCCTAGGAAAGTAATAGATGGTGACAGAATCCTGTCTTGGGAGCAGCGTTACTTCTGCATAAGCGAATCTTTCCTAGGTGGTGGCTGATCCTAAAAGGGTACCAGCCTGTGACTTTGTTTAGCTCACAGAACAGGTGCGTGAGAGAGAGAGAGAGAGAGAGAGAGAAAGAGAGAGCGCGCAGAGGGAGAGAGGGAGAGAGGGAGAGAATTCGGCTTAGCACTTCCTTCCGTTCTAACCTGGCAGTGTGCCGGTGGGACCAAACTCGCCCACCTGTTAAGTGTTTGTCACTCTTTCTGTCAGAACTGACGGCCATGATCCACCTGGCATGGTCCTGTTTGAATCACCCCAGTCCTCGCCCCCAGTCGTCAGGCTTCATTAGGCCAGCTCTGGCCCGAACTGGAGCCAGACCTCCTGGGTCTAAATTGTGGCTCAGGCCCTTGCTAGCAGGGGGTAGGGCGGCCTCTGCAGAGGCTGCGGCTACAGTGCTCCAGCCCTTCAGATCTCAGTCTATCCCAGAGGGGTGGCTATGCGGCACATGCACGCTTCACCTCCCCGAACGTCAGTCTCCTCTTCTGGAAAATGAGCACAATAACAGCACACGCGTCATAGGGCTGTCTTGGCAACCAACTCAACAGGGTCTGGCACATATATGTACCGTGGGAATGCCAGCCATCAAAATAATCATTTCCCACACTCATGGCCCTCCATGCTGCCAATTCTTTCTTCTAGTTGGGCCTCTTGCCCACCCTGCCCTTGTAGGAAATCTGTAGAAAACTTTATACTCTCTGTGGGGAGTACTGTTAAGCAGCAGGTCATGCCCCTACCCAGAAACCCTCAGGGGCTCCCCATTACTTATCTGATAAAGTCCACACTGCTCTTGGCTTTCAGGGTCCTCAAAAATTTGGCTGGGCCTGACTCTCCAAGCTCCACAGCCAGCTTGGACCTACACAGGGCCTCCTTCACCCCCACGATACGTTGGACAGACCCATCTCTGCATTTTCACTCACTGCCTCCCTTTGTCTCCAAATGGTCTTCCTTCTTGGATTTCCCATCTAAGAACCTTGCTCGTGTTGCCAAGACCACCTCCTCCAAGAGGCCCTCCTAGGTTTCTCCTGCCTACTAAACTCTTGTAGGATTTGGTTGGGGCACTTAGCACAGACTCTTGCCTTTTCATTCAACAAACACGTACTGGTGTCACCCAAGACCCAGGAATGAACCCAACAGAGTTCCACTCTTAAGAAGCTCAAGATAGTGTTATTAGTGCTGGGGAGATGGACACAGGTGGGAGGTCTTCAGGTCTTCGTATCTGATGTCCAGAACAGCCCCTGCAGGTGGGGCAGGATTTGGGGGAAAGGTCACGAAGCGCGATTGCATAGGCACCAGGAGGTACTAGAGACATTTCTAGTAGAGCAACTGCTCCTGTTAGGTGACGAGAATTTCCCTCGGCACTATAGCTGTCCTGTGTTTGTGCTGAGAATACACTGACTAAAATTATAACCAGACCATACTCTATATTTACACAGAGAAATCTACTTAAAGAAGAACAAAGAGTGAAGCACACCCAAGTAATGAAATACTGCGCAACAGTTACAAGAACGGGACGACTCGAAACTCACCGATAATGAACACCTAAAAAAACTGACGTGTATAGAATGCGTCTATATTCTTAAAAAGGACACATACACATTTTGTATGTACGTAGAATGTGTGTGGAAGGATATGCCCAAAAAATGGCCACGGTGACTCAGGAGGAGAAGTGGGGAACTTCCACGATTACAATACTTGACTTCCTTATCTTATAGAAGTACCTGGAAAGTTTACGTCAATAACCAAAGAAACATGTTTAAATTTTTAAAAAATCGAAAACAAGCTGAAGGAAAAGTATAAAGCGAGGTGCTGATGAAGTCACTGGGTGTGGGACTGGCAAGGAGAAGACTCTCGCGCTTCTCCTCTAAGGGGAGTGTTCTCCCACAGGACCCTCCTGGGACTGGTTTGAGGGATTTCCCCACATGACCAATTCTCCACACCAGCGGGGGCGCCCAAGATTCAGTTCAGGTCTGACACCATCTACCTGGAGTCAGCTCGCACCGGCGCTAACACACTGCGTCCCCAAGACTGCCGCTCCCACCTCAGATGCCCGGGCGCACATCCCAGGCTTGCACCTGTGCTTCTGACCAACCAGCTACGGATCAGGGCTCCCACACCCTCCTTCGCTGGGTTCCTAATTTGCTAGAGCAGCTCACAGAACTCAGAGAAACATGTCTACCGGTTTATAATATAATAAAGCACACGAGAAAGGATACAGATGGCCAACCAGACAAAGAGGTACACAAGGCAAGGTCGGGGGAAGGCGCGTGGAGTTTCCATGCCCTTTTGGGGCACCACACCTGCCCCAGCACTTCCGTGGGCTCAGCAACCCAGCTCTCTGAACCCTCTGGTTAAGGGATTTTTTATGGAGGCTTCAGCACAAGTCATGATGGATTATTAACTCATCTCTCTAGAGAGTGGGGGGTGGGGCCCAAAGTTCCAAGTTTCTAAGCATGGAATGGTCTTTTTGGTGACCAGCCCCCATCTAGGAGCCCACCCACAGTGGCTTCCTTAGCGCAAGAGGCTCCTATCACCCAGGAAATTCCAAAGAATTTAGGATCTTTGTGTCAGGAACTGGGGTCAAAGACCAAGTATTAGCAGAAAGGAGGGTCAGGGCAGAGGTCAACATACATACAGCTGAAGGCTGGCTGACCCTGACACCCCAGGGAAGGTTTAGGGGCTTCAACAGCCCAAACTCCCAGACCTGCAAGTAGCCCCTACTCCAGGGGTTTTTGTGTCCTTCAAGCAAATGGCGACATACGCAGGGCAAAGCTGAGGTGACCCAGCTCCTCAGCTCCCCAGTGCCCTTCTCCCAGGACAAGAGGCCATCACACAGCCATAAAAGTATCACCTGAGATGGGCAGCTGGCAGAATCCTCCAGGCCCTCAAGGTCAAAAGTCGAGGCCTTGGCGCCCAGCGGGGAGGTGACCCAGGGGGAGGAATCTTTAATGACTACCTTGACGTAGTTGAGCTGGGGCAGAGCAGAAGTGCCCTTCTCCCAGGACAAGAGGCCATTACTCAGCCATAAAAGTATCACCTGAGATGGGCAGCTGGCAGAATCCTCCAGGCCCTCAAGGTCAAAAGTCGAGGCCTTGGCGCCCAGCGGGGAGGTGACCCAGGGGGAGGAATCTTTAATGACTACCTTGACGTAGTTGAGCTGGGGCAGAGCAGACCCAGCGCCCCGCCCCCACCCTTCCCCTGCCTCCGCTCCGCCCAGCCCCGCCCCAGCGCCCCGCCCCCAGCAATACCCCTCACCCCCCAGCGCCCCGCCCCCACCCTTCCCCTGCCTCCGCTCCGCCCAGCCCCGCCCCAGCGCCCCGCCCCCAGCAATACCCCTCACCCCCCAGCGCCCCGCCCCCACCCTT
>NW_024423786.1:671134-737118 GCF_017311325.1 Ursus maritimus
TAGGAGGAAGAAAG
Organism: Ursus maritimus; assembly: GCF_017311325.1. Classification (NCBI taxonomy): domain Eukaryota; kingdom Metazoa; phylum Chordata; class Mammalia; order Carnivora; family Ursidae; genus Ursus; species Ursus maritimus. The sequence goes on from NW_024423786.1 coordinate 671,149, forward strand.
GAGATGGGTAATTCAGGAGGCAGCAAGATGGCAAGAAGAGGCTATAAAGAAACCCCAGCTAAGGGCATTAATTTTCATAGCTGGAACAAACATGCACCATCCCTTCTCCCTTGAAAAACAACTGATGAGAAATAGGAGTTTCTCCCTCAGAGACAGTGGCTAGGAATATGCTGCAGCGGGAGGGTCTCCAACTCCAGCAGAGGTCGGAACATCCAGAAGGTCTGGTGCAGCTCTGATCTGTGCCCCTGACCAGTTCCCAGGTGCTGCCTCACAGGCTGGCCTGGGGACCCCATCTGGGAACCACTACAGGACAGCAACGAGATAAGCCATCCACGGTGAGCGGCTGAGCAGCCGGGTGGCCGCTCCGAACCCGCTGTTGAGTGGGAGAAGCCCACTAAAGGGACGTACTGCATAACCCTGTTGGATAGGCCATTCAAGAGCAGGTGTGGCCAAGGCACGCATTAGAAGTCAGGGCTGCGGTCCCCTCAAGGCCCGGCCTGTCCCCTCTCCCTGTGCCTGTGACATTCACATCTGTGCACTCGCCGCTTTCGACTGCTTTCTGTGATGTCACACCACAACGCAAAGACGGTTGCTGTTTTCTGGCTGGTGGAGAGCCTCATAAGCACTTGCCAAGTGAAACTGAGCATTTAAAGAAAAGTTTCAAAAGCAATACATAACATACACACACACACAATCTACATAAGACTTGACCTAACTACACAGCTCCTAATGTGTTCTATGCTGTTCCAGCTTCTTTATCCCATTGTCTAATAAATATTGATTGCAACTCCCTATGCAGATTTCACAACCTGTTAAGAGGGTGCAGCACAGTGGAACCCGCTGTCCTCACAGCAGGGCCGGCTTCACTCCGGGCCTCAACTCAATCTTACTGAGGTCCTGACTCAACCTTGTCAAATTCTATGATTTTTAAAATGTATCAGTTGATAGAAAGGACTCGAGCCATTCTTCTGAAATGTCTTTAAAGGCTGTACGAGATTCAGCCTGTTCTGAAGGAAGAATGCATGTATGCACGTAATGTAAAGGGGATTCTGGCAAGTTCCCGAATCCTAAATGCATCACAAAAAGCTCTGGTGCCATATTTCCCTTGTAGAAGATTTCCATCTTATGACCACTGATATTTCTTTATCCCTGAAATTCACTAATTTAGTCTAGACATGTCTTAATGTCAACTATTCTACATCAAATTTTCATTTTTTCTTTCCAGGATAACTGTATCTTTTTATCAACAAGTTCATGTTTTTACTTAATTCAGGAACATTGTCTTCTATTATATTTTTGTTTGATAACTTTATCCCCTATGTCTACGGTTATCCAACAGACATGCAGTAAATATCTGTTTACCGGCCTGGATTCAATATTTCAAGTCTCCGACTGGGAGCAGCTCTCAGCATTAAGACGAGAAAATGGCTCAGACAGGATGTGTCTACCCACGATCGCCACAGGCCTGAGGCAGGCCTACGGGGAGCCCAGGTGCCCCTGTGGACCCTGGGAACCGCAGCAGAGGAGGCCTCAGCGAGGAAAGGCTGGGTGGGGCGACAGGGCTGGCAGCCCCTGAGAAGCAGGGGACAGCTGAGCCTGCCCCTGGCTCTGCCAGCTACTGTGTGCACTCGGGCTGGGCACCCTGCCTCAGTCTCCTCATCTCTTGGCGTGGTCTACTCACCTGTGACGTTGGAAGGATTAGATGAGATAATGCACACTGTCCAGCACACAGTGCCTCTACTACCTGCTCCTTTTAAAGACCCCTAAACCAGAACCTAACGGGTATTTCTTGCTTCCCTCAACCCGGCTTTGTAGCTTCCTTGTTGTAGAGGTCTTCGGGTTATTTTAAGATGTCACAACACCCACAGGGAGAGCCAGCAGGCACCCGCTTGGCAACTCAGACTCTAGGTGGTCAGCTGGCATGCTAATCACAGGGTGCGACTACAAGCACTTCAGTTCTCCAAATCTCAGTCTACACCGGAGGGTCTGCTATGCAGCATGGAAAATGTCAGAGGTCAGGGCACCTGGGGGCTCAGTCGGTTAAGCATCTGCCTTCGGCTCAGGTCATGATCCCAGGGTCCTGGGATCGAGCCCCACTGGGGGTTCCGTGGCTCAGGAGGGAGACTGCTTCTCCTCTCCCTCTGCCCTCGCCCTGCTCTGAGTGCTCCCCTCTCTCTCTCTCTCTCTCTCTCTCTCTCTCTCTCTCCTTCTCTTTCAAATAAATAAATAAAATCTTTTAAAAAAGAAGGTCAGAGGTGGATTAGCTTTGGTGAAATTATGGCCCACTATTCATATAATGCATGTTCTAAGAGGATTCTTATTGATGAAATCAGATGTATTCAAGACACATAAATTGGAAAGAATATTCTAGACAACCCTTCACTCCCACCTGGCCTTATAGGCCAACAAATCTAACAAACTCAGTGGCCTGTTCCCTTAGGGCCAGAGGATTAATTCATAAAATGTCCCAGGTTCAGTCATCAGGTTGGAGAATTCTGGATGCCTGATGGTGTGGTGGGCAGAAAAATGGCCCCCAAAGATGTCTGCATTCTATTTCCCGGAATCTGTGAATATGTTAAAGTACAAAGGCAAAAGAGATGTGATTTTTGCAGATGTGATTAGGGATTTGAAGATGGGAGATTATCCTGAATTACCCAGCTCAGCCCGAGACCAGAGTCCCTGCAAGAGGGAGGCAGGAGGATCTGAGTCAGAAAAAGAGATTTGAATGGCTATGCAGCTGGCTTTGAAGATGGAAGACAGGATGAGGCCACGAACCAAAACAAACAGACAGCCTCTAGAAGCTAGAAAAGGCAAGGAAAGAGATCCACCCCCACCCCTGGAGCCTTCAGAAGAATGCAGCCCTGCTGCATATTTTTTCACTCGATATTTACACATTATATTTAATGCTGCTGAAAATATATTACAAACTTTTGAGACATGTAACATAAACCAGACCATCTCATGTGTGTAATATTTGTGCCCCAAAATGGGAATCACGAGACTCAATGAGGAGCAAAAGAACCAGCACGATCTCAATATCCTTGCACACGCGTTAGTGTTGCTTGCTCTGCGTGTGGCCCACAGAGACCCATTTCAGATTTCTGACACACGCAACTGTAGGAGGACACATTGGTGCTGTTGTGAAGTCACTCCATTTGTGCAGATTTATTACAGCAGAGCCCTAGGAAAGTAATAGATGGTGACAGAATCCTGTCTTGGGAGCAGCGTTACTTCTGCATAAGCGAATCTTTCTAGGTGGTGGCTGATCCTAAAGGAGTACCAGCCTGTGACTTTGTTTAGCTCACAGAACAGGTGCGTGAGAGAGAGAGAGAGAGAGAGAGAGAGAAAGAGAGAGCGCGCAGAGGGAGAGAGGGAGAGAGGGAGAGAATTCGGCTTAGCACTTCCTTCCTGTTCTAACCTGGCAGTGTGCCGGTGGACCAAACTCGCCCACCTGTTAAGTGTTTGTCACTCTTCTGTCAGAACTGACGGCCATGATCCACCTGGCATGGTCCTGTTTGAATCACCCCAGTCCTCGCCCCCGTCGTCAGGCTTCATTAGGCCAGCTCTGGCCCGAACTGGAGCCAGACCTCCTGGGTCTAAATTGTGGCTCAGGCCCTTGCTAGCAGGGGTGGGCGGCCTCTGCAGAGGCTGCGGCTACAGTGCTCCAGCCCTTCAGATCTCAGTCTATCCCAGAGGGGTGGCTATGAGGCACATGCACGCTTCACCCCCGAAGCGTCAGTCTCCTCTTCTGGAAAATGAGCACAATAACAGCACACGCCGCCATAGGGCTGTCTTGGCAACCAACTCAACAGGGTCTGGCACATATATGTACCGTGGGAATGCCAGCCATCAAAATAATCATTTCCCCACACTCATGGCCCTCCATGCTACCATTCTTTCTTCTAGTTGGGCCTCTTGCCCACCCCCTGCCCTTGTAGGAAATCTGTAGAAAACTTTATACTCTCTGTGGGGGAGTACTGTTAAGCAGCAGGTCATGCCCCTACCCAGAAACCCTCAGGGGCTCCCCATTACTTATCTGATAAAGTCCACACTGCTCTTGGCTTTCAGGGTCCTCAAAAATTTGGCTGGGCCTGACTCTCCAAGCTCCACAGCCAGCTTGGACCTACACAGGGCCTCCTTCACCCCACGATACGCTTGGACAGACCCATCTCTGCATTTTCACTCACTGCCTCCTTTGTCTCCAAATGGTCTTCCTTCTTGGATTTCCCATCTAAGAACCTTGCTCGTGTTGCCAAGACCACCTCCTCCAAGAGGCCCTCCTAGGTTTCTCCTGCCTACTAAACTCTTGTAGGATTTGGTTGGGGCACTTAGCACAGACTCTTGCCTTTTCATTCAACAAACACGCACTGGTGTCACCCAAGACCCAGGAATGAACCCAACAGAGTTCCACTCTTAAGAAGCTCAAGATAGTGTTATTAGTGCTGGGGAGATGGACACAGGTGGGAGGTCTTCAGGTCTTCGTATCTGAGTGTCAGAACAGCCCCTGCAGGTGGGGCAGGATTTGGGGAAAGGGTCACGAAGCGCGATTGCATAGGCACCAGGAGGAGTACTAGAGACATTTCTAGTAGAGCAACTGCTCCTGTTAGGTGACGAGAATTTCCCTCGGCACTATAGCTGTCCTGTGTTTGTGCTGAGAATACACTGACTAAAATTATAACCAGACCATACTCTATATTTACACAGAGAAATCTACCTTAAAGAAGAACAAAGAGTGAAGCACACCCAGTAATGAAATACTGCGCAGCAGTTACAAGAACGGACGACTCGAAACTCACCGATAATGAACACCTAAAAACTGACGTGTATAGAATGCGTCTATATTCTTAAAAAGGACACATACACATTTTGTATGTACGTAGAATGTGGAAGGATATGTCCCAAAAAATGGCCACGGTGACTCAGGAGGAGAAGTGGGAACTTCACGATTACAATACTTGACTTCCTTATCTTATAGAAGTACCTGGAAAGTTTACGTCAATAACCAAAGAAACATGTTTAAATTTTTAAAAATCGAAAAACAAGCTGAAGGAAAAGTATAAAGCGAGGTGCTGATGAAGTCACTGGGTGTGGGACTGGCAAGGAGAAGACTCTCGCTTCTCCTCTAAGGGAGTGTTCTCCCATGGACCCTCCTGGGACTGGTTTGAGGGATTTCCCACATGACCAATTCTCCACACCAGCGGGGCGCCAAGATTCAGTTCAGGTCTGACACCATCTACCTGGAGTCAGCTCGCACCGGCGCTAACACTCTGCGTCCCCAAGACTGCCGCTCCCACCTCAGATGCCCGGGCGCACATCCCAGGCTTGCACCTGTGCTTCTGACCAACCAGCTACGGATCAGGGCTCCCACACCCTCCTTCGCTGGGTTCCTAATTTGCTAGAGCAGCTCACAGAACTCAGAGAAACATGTCTACCGGTTTAATATAATAAAGCACACGAGAAAGGATACAGATGGCCAACCAGACAAAGAGGTACACAAGGCAAGGTCGGGGAAGGCGTGGAGTTTCCATGCCCTTGGGCACCACACCTGCCCCAGCACTTCCGTGGGCTCAGCAACCCAGCTCTCTGAACCCTCTGGTTAAGGGATTTTTATGGAGGCTTCAGCACAAGTCATGATGGATTATTAACTCATCTCTCTAGAGAGTGGGGGTGGGGCCCAAAGTTCCAAGTTTCTAAGCATGGAATGGTCTTTTGGTGACCAGCCTCCATCTAGGAGCCCACCCACAGTGGCTTCCTTTGCGCTGAGGCTCCTATCACCCGAAATTCCAAAGAATTTAGGATCTTTGTGTCAGGAACTGGGGTCAAAGACCAAGTACTAGCAGAAAGGAGGGTCAGGCAGAGGTCAACATACATACAGCTGAAGGCTGGCTGGCCCTGACACCCCAGGGAAGGTTTAGGGGCTTCAACAGCCCAAACTCCCAGACCTGCAAGTAGCCCCTACTCCAGGGGTTTTTGTGTCCTTCAAGCAAATGGCGACATACGCAGGGAGCAAGCTGAGGTGACCCAGCTCCTCAGCTCCCCAGTGCCCTTCTCCCAGGACAAGAGGCCATCACACAGCCATAAAAGTATCACCTGAGATGGGCAGCTGGCAGAATCCTCCAGGCCCTCAAGGTCAAAAGTCAGGCCTTGGTGCCCAGCGGGGAGGTGACCCAGGGGAGGAATCTTTAATGACTACCTTGACGTAGTTGAGCTGGGGCAGAGCAACCAGCGCCCTGCCCCCCCCTTCCCCTGCCTCCCGCTCCACTGCCGCCCCAGCGCCCCGCCCCCAGCAACCCCTCACCCCAGCGCCCCCCCCCACCCTTCCTGCCTCCGCTCCGCCCAGCCCCGCCCCAGCGCCCGCCCCCAGCAATACCCCTCACCCCCAGCGCCCCGCCCCCACCCTTCCCCTGCCTCCGCTCCGCCCAGCCCCGCCCCAGCGCCCCGCCCCCAGCAATACCCCTCACCCCCCAGCGCCCCGCCCCCACCCTTCCCCTGCCTCCGCTCCGCCCAGCCCCGCCCCAGCGCCCCGCCCCCAGCAATGCCCCTCACCCCCAGCACCTCGCCCCACCGTTCTCCTGCTCCTGCTCCGCCCAGCTCCGCCCCCACCCCCAGCAATGCCCCTCACCCCCAGCACCTCGCCCCCACCCTTCCCCCCTCCGCTCCGCCCAGCCCCGCCCCCAGCAATACCCCTCACCCCCAGCACCTCGCCCCCACCCTTCTCCTGCCTCCGCTCCGCCCAGCCCCGCCCCAGCGCCCCGCCCCCAGCAATGCCCCCTCACCCCCAGCACCTCTCCCCCACCCTGCCTCCTGCCTCCGCTCCGCTGCCGCCCAGCGCCCCCGCCCCCAGCAATACCCCCTCCCCCAGCACCTCTCCCCCACCCTTCTCCTGCCCCGCCAGCCCCACCCCCATCCCCCGCCCCAGCAATACCCCCGCCCCAGCACCTCCCCACGCCCTCCTGCCTCCGCTCATGCCCGCCCCAGGCCCACCTCCCCAACAAGCCCCTCCAGCACCTCTCCCCCACCTTCCTGCCCCCGCTCCAGCTCCCGCCCCAGCGCCCCGCCCCCACAATACCCCTAACCCCCAGCACCTCCTCCCCACCTTCTCCTGCCCCCGCTCCGCCCAGCCCCGCCCCAGCGCCCCGCCCCCAGCAATACCCCTCCCCCCAGCACCTCGCCCCCACCCTTCTCCTGCCTCCGCTCCGCCCAGCCCCGACCCAGCGCCCCGCCCCCAGCAATACCCCTCACCCCCAGCACCCCGCCCCCCACCCTTCCCCTGCCTCCGCTCCCCACTGCCCCGCCCCCAGCAATACCCCTCACCCCCCAGCACCCCGCCCCCACCCTTCCCCTGCCTCCGCTCCGCCCAGCCCCGCCCCCAGCAATACCTCCCTTACCCCCAGCACCCCGCCCCCACCCTTCCCCTGCCTCCGCTCCGCCCAGCCCCGCCCCCAGCAATACCCCTCACCCCCAGCACCCCGCCCCCACCCTTCCCTGCCTCCGCTCCGCCCAGCCCCGCCCCAGCAATACCCCTCACCCCCAGCACCCCGCCCCACCCTTCCCTGCCTCCGCTCCGCCCAGCTCCCGCCCCCAGCAATACCCCCACCCCCAGCACCTCGCCCCCACCCTTCCCCTGCTCCCCTCCGCCCAGCCCCGCCCCAGCAATACCCTCACCCCCAGCACCCCGCCCCACCCTTCCCTGCCTCCGCTCCGCCCAGCCCCGCCCCCAGCAATACCCCTCACCCCAGACACCTGCCCCCACCCTTCTCCTGCTCCCGCTCCGCCCAGCCCCGCCCCCACCCCCCCCAGCGCCCCGCATATCCCCCAGCTCCCCGCCCCCACTTTGTGAGCAGCGCCGGGTGGAAAGTTTAGGGGCAGCCGCTGAAGCGCAGCAGTCTTTATCTGGGGTGGGCTGTGCGATTCCTTTTTTACTGTTTGTGCTTACTTACATTTTCTATTACCCCCCCCAAACACTGTTCCTGAAATTCTCTAGTAATTCTGAGTAAAGGAAAAGGAGAATACTGTTGATATAACCGTGCCACTTACTTCATTTCATCGGGCCTCCACTACCGCGTGGTGTAATTAACCCCCCAGCTTACGAGGGAGACAAGTGCGCTCCCAGACGGTCAGCTGGGGTGCTGGCTGGAGCGCCCCCAGTCCCGGGCCGTCGCCGGCCGGCTCTCGGGGCTGTGGGCCACGATGGGGACACCCGGCTTCTGTCCAGTTCTCACCAGCGCCTTCGCGCCCCCACTAGCCTTGCTGCCGCAGACTCACTGCAAGATTTGGGCGGAGGGACACAGGAGAAAACCAGGGCTGATGTCGTAGGTTCACAGTCGTGTGCGTGTCTGGGCAGGAGGGTACACCGCGCTGCTGTGCTTTGGGGCACTTCGCCCCGGCTTCACTCCTCCGACTGGAGGCAGCCAGAGCCCCTGCTTCCTCGCTGAGTGACCTTGAGCCTCAGGATCCTCATCGGCACTGGGTACCTAACCTTGCACCCAAGGATGGCCGTTGGGGAGAGAGTGAGGAAGTAGGTGGGCCGAGTGTGGAACACGCTGGATCCCTCTGTCCCATCGACGCCCCCTCGGGAGCTCCGGGCGGCAGGGGTGGCAGGTTGAGTTGAGAAGCTGCAGCTCCCGAAGAAACAGCAGGGATAGGAAATGCCCACCCAGACCGCCTAGAGGGCACCCAGACAGCAAAAGGCCCAGCGAGAATGGGGTCCGACTTCTTTTTTTTTTTTTTTTTTTTTTAAGATTTTATTTATTTATTTGACAGGATAGAGATAGCCAGCGAGAGAGGGAACACAAGCAGGGGGAGTGGGAGAGGAAGAAGCAGGCTCACAGTGGAGGAGCCTGATGTGGGGCTCGATCCCATAACGCCGGGATCACGCCCTGAGCCGAAGGCAGACGCCCAACCGCTGTGCCACCCAGGCGCCCCTGGGGTCCGACTTCTTACCTGCTCCTCAGCGGGGCTGAGGCCAGGGGTCCTGACCGGTGCGTGCGGCACCCCAGCCCAGCGGCCCCGGTTCTCTGGCAGTGGCCGCAGCGGCAGGCCGGAGCATAGTGCCTGGAGGCTGGACATGTCTGGCTGAGACTGAAACGGAGGCCAGCTCTGTGGGGAGGCCGGGCAGAGACCTGGCAGTCATGGTCCAGCTGGGCGGGGACCTCCCGCGCCACAGCCACCTCCTCCAGCCCCTCATTGGGCCCAGGGTCTGCAGAAGGAGCCATGTGTAGGTCATTGGGTCATTGGCCCCTAGCCTGGCTGCCTGCAGTGTTGACCTGAGGTGAGGGCGGTGCTCTGGGCAGAGGCAGGCTTCATGCAGGGGAGACTACATAGGGGTCTGTTTTTCCTGTTAGTGCGGGGTTGGCCTTGAGGGGTTGTGTTTTCTGGGACAAGCTTTGGAGAGCTGGTGGGGCTCTCATGTTGGGGTTTGCTTTCGCGGTCTTACCCCAGGCGGGTAACATTGGGTTTGCATCTTGATGATGGGGAGCCACGTGATACTGAAGTTGGCACAGAAGGCAGGGTCTGCGCAGAAGGCCGGCAGTGCTCCTTGTGCCCCTCCTCCCTGCCACCTGTGGGGGGGCATGGCAGAAGCCCCCCCAGCAGCAGGTGTACCTTCCTTGACTCCCAATGAGGTACACACTGCTTCATCCCCTTCCCAAAGCTGTGAAGAGCCCACCTGGAGATGGCTCTCATCCTCAATTTCATTAACAACTTTGCAAGAAAGTGCTCCTAATCAGTCCTGTGCTACGGATGGGGAAACTGAGGCCCAAGTCTCACACAGCCAGGAAGTGACCGCAGTAGAATCCTGGTGGTCCTGGGAAAGCAACACACCTGGGTGTTATTCCAGCTCAGCTCCTGACCGGCCCCGTGGCCTTGGGCCGTGTCCCAATCTACATAAGTGGGTGGTAATTCACCACTCAGGCTGCGGGAGGCACAGATGGGTTGTGTAAGCACCCAGTGCAGTATCGCACGAGGCAAGGGGAAAACAACAGACATCTTCTAAGTGCGGACGCTTCGGAGCATATCACGTGATGCAGTTCGCTTTGTCCCCTCATTGGCCCTGTGGAGTTCACTGTCCCATTCTATGGATGTGGACACTGAGGTGGAGAGAGGTGGTGGGAACTGTCTGAGGCCACACAGCTGGTCACTGGTGGTGCTAGAATCAGAACCCGCAGAACTCAGGGCTCTGGCTCTATACACCCTCCGGCCACTCTTGCAGTCTCCCTGGCAGACCTCATCTGATGGCTCAAGGCAAGCCAGAAATCAGTTTTTGTGAGATCTCATTTTGAAATGCTTGCAATCAATTAAAATATGGTTTTAAACACCGTGGCGAACAAGATGGGTGGATTTCATGCACGCCAACGTCCTAGTTGTGATACTGTGCTGCAGTTCTGCAAGATGTTACCAATGGGAGAACGGGGCGCACGGGGTTGTTTCCTACAACCTGAGTCTACAAGAACTGCAAAATAAATAACTTCATTTTAAAACATCATACAAGCTATGTAAAAGGATGAGGCGGCCATGAATGTTACCTATGCCAGACTGGCTGTACAACTCACTAGCTGTGTGTCCTTGGGGTAAGCTACTCAGCCTTCCTGTGCTTCGGTTCCCTCATTTGTAAAATGAACGTAGTAATAGTACCTACCTCATGGGATGCGTCCAAGGAATTAGAACACACGTAAAGGTCTTGGTGCCTGTCACAGAAAAAACATCTACTAGGTATTGTTAGTTTTCCAATTGTTGCCAGTATCAGAAAGTAAGCAACAGAGCAATGTATGTAGTACAGAAAACAAAGAGAAAGTGTGTGTGTGTGTGTGTACACTACAAAGAACGGGGGAGGGAAGGAGACCTCACTGTAAAACTCTGGCACTTTCAACATTGGCAATGTACTAAATGCCACTGAACTGTACACTTTAAAATGATTAATTTGATGGTATGTAAATTTCACCTCAATTGAAAAAGCCTCTGGTGGTTTTGAATTTTGCTCCATGGACAAACCAAATAAATAAAAAATTTAATCTAATAGAGAGTAAAGAAAGGCAGGCAGGCACTACAGCCAAACCCAGTTTTGCTCAGTACGTGCCTCCCTGGTGCTTGATGTGGCCTCTCTCTAGCCAGCAAGTGCCTGCCTCAGTTTCCCCTCTGGTTGCCCCCAGTGGCTGCTTCTGTCCTAGCCAGCCTCTCCTCCTAACAATGCTTGGTGACCAGCACCACATAGCCCAGCCCTGCCTGCCTGGCACCCCCAGTCCAGGCCATAGTGGACCCCAATCTCTGCAGTATCCGGCTGGCTTCCTGAGCAAGGCAGGACTTCTGTCTCTTGAACCATCAGCCTGGTCCCAGCTTCCCCTCCTTTCCTCCATCCACTCTGCCACCCTGGGGACCTTACCCTGAACCACCCTGACCCAACCCCTCTAATATGAAAATATACCCTGGACCCTGACACCACCCCACCCTGGTCCATGCCCATCTTCTCTCCCAGAGATAGCGCCCAGCCTCTCTCCTGGTCCCCCACCTTCTCCCAGCCACCTCCAGTCGATTAGCAACACACCTGCAGATTGCTTAGAATAATCCACGTGTGGCCCAGGATACTCTGGGGATGTGGACTCCCTGTCTGCCTCTCTGACTTCTCCATCCACTCTTGTCGACCCCAGAGCCTCCTTGCTGCTCCTTGTTCACACCACGGTGGTTTTCAAACATGCCAGCAAATCCTTGCTTGGGTGCTTCTCCAAGTGATGCCGGGGTATGGTCTTGCCTCCTGAGTCTGGGCCAAACTTAGTGGTTATTCGGTAACCAACAGAAGGAAGCCTGAGACTCTGCGGAGCAGCCCAAGTACCCTGGGATCCCAGGCTGGGGCGTGCCAGGTGGAGGTGCTGAGGTCAACCGCCCAGCTGAGCTCTGGCGCATGAGGGAGCCATCAGGGATGGCCAACCCCAGCCAGCCTCCAGAAGGCCAGTCCCAGCTGCCATCTGATGCAGTAGAATGAGACCCCGAGTGAGAACCATTGAATTCGGCCCCTTCCCCAAATTTTGACCCACAAAATGGTGAGCAAAATTTATTTTTTTTTAAATTTTATTTTATTTGAAATCAATTAACATATAGTGTATTATTAGTTTCAGAGATAGAGTTTAGTCATTCATCAGTTGCATATAACACCCAGTGCTCATGACATCAAGTGCCTTCCTTAACGCCCATCACCCAGTTACCCCAACCCCCACCCACCTCCCCTCCAGCAGTGCTCGGTTTGTTTCCTAGAGTTAATTATGGTTTGTTTCCCTCTCTGATTTTGTCTTACTTTATTTTTCCCCTCCCATTCCCTATGTTCCTCTGTTTTGTTTCTTAAATTCCACAAATGAGTCAAATCATGATAATTGCCTTTCTTGGGAGCAAAATTTAAATGGTTGTTTTAAGCTGCTAAATTTTAGGGCAAATTGTTAGTTAATAGTTAACTGGCACATCGCATCAGGGCCTCAGCAAGGGCTAGTGCTCTGCCTGGAAATGTCCTCCTCCACATACCTGTGTGGCTCCTCCTCACCTGACTCACATCTGCTCAGGCGTCACATCCTCCCCGAGGCGGCCCCTACCACCCTCGCTCCCTATGTGCAGTCTACGTTATTCCCACCCCTTATCCTGCTTTATTCTCTTTATTGCACAATTTACCACCTGGCGTGATCTTACATATTTATTCCTGTTTTCTATCCCCTCCCCATTCTATAATATAAATTCCATAAGGGCAAAGAGCCTATCTTGTTCTCTCGCCTGGAACCCCCCCTCAACCTCCGGAGTGGGTAATTCAGTATCTGCTAAATGAATAAAGGTGAGCCCCTTTGAGAGGACAGAGGCTGCAGAAGCCGTCTTCTTAGGGAAGATAACTGAGGCCCTGGGCCTCTGGCAAAGCATATTCAACCCCCTCATCCCAAGACCCCACACTGAGGCACCCCCATGGGCCTCCAGGGATCAGGTCTCCAGGAATTTTCTCCGCAGGCATAGAGGCTGGGACGTTGTTCTCCACTTTGGCCACCAGGTGGCAGCCCAGGAGACCAAGACTCCTGCCCTAAGGACCCCGAGGCTGGGACCCCTTACAGAGAATGCGGGGGCGTGGGGGGACTGTCTGGAATGCATGTGTAGATGAGATTTGGGACCCACTGGGCATGCGGATGACTGGAAATCCTTGGAGCAGCAGCAGCAGCCCTGCCTGAGCCCAGATTGGGGCTGAGCTGGATGTATCCCAAGGCTCTCTGTCCAGGTCATCCGGAAAGCCATAATAATGAGCTTCTGGTTTTATCTGTGAGCTGTTTCCCACTTCTCTGCCATCTGAGACCTATCATCACCATTTGGAGCCATATCTTTAAGCCAGCAGAACTATTATTTACTTAATATGTTTCCTTAAATAGACCTTTAAAACGTCAATGTAATAGGAAGGAACTTTTTTATCACCACTAAGAGAAACCAGTCTTTTGCCAGAAACAGGCAGTAACTGTAAAAATAAATTAATTCATCAGTAACATCCAGGATTTAGATGGCACTCACTGATCCATTGTACAGGGAATTGGGGCACAGAGAGGTTAGGCAAATTTCCTGATCTCACACAGTGGTTAAGTGGCACCTGCAGGGTTTGGAACAGGATTTTTCAAGAGCAGCTCTAAAGCTGTACTTCGCGGCAGCACCCGATCCCACACACTCACACCGCTCAGTGTTGACTCAGGCGCACACACACACCTGCACACAGATCAGCTGCACCCTTGGTTCCCTGTTAGCCTGACTTCTGGGCAGCAAGGCACTACCGTCAGACCTGCTCCCTCGTCTACCCACCCCACAGGGCTAGCTGGATGTTTATCTTTCAAAGGCAGGACTTCACTCTCCTCTCTCACACACAGGAGTCCTCAGCAAGCTGAGTGCTGGCCAGGACTGCGATCCCTTGCCCAGACGGGGTGAGGCACCACAGCCCTGACGCCCAGCAAGGCGTGAACTGAGAACTCCCACCTCTTCTCCCAGAGCCGGCCCGGACCTGCAGGAGCCAGAACGCAGGCACGACCTGGAGACACCTGTGGAAAACAGGGCTCCAGGGTGGCCTTGGCCGAAGTAAGGGGCACTCTAAGGCCTGATCCTGGGGATGAAAGGTCCGGGGGGCGTATGCACAGAGGGTGCTCCCCCACCCCAGCCCTTGGCCCCCTGGCATGCAGGGCAGCAAAAACACAAGAGGGCACAGTGCTCGCCGGCCCACCATCTGCCACTTTGATGACAAGGCTTCTTGGCCTTGGGTGGAGGATGGTACCCCAGGGCAAACTGAAGAGGGAGGAGCCTCACTGGCGACCGGGCTCTTTCCGGCCAGTCTCCACCCTTCTCGCCCGGGACTGCTGCCCCCCTTGATGGGGTGTGGGGCGTGGAGGCTGGACGAGCGACGCTCGCCACCCGCCGTCGCCCACCTCCGCAGCCCCCACCGGTCTGCCGCCGAGCCACCCGCCCCCGAGCAGGTACTCGCACCCCCGCGCCATGGCTTGGTACGCGCCGCCGGGCGGGCAGGACCGGGCGGGGCGGGTCCCGGGGCGGGTCCGGGGCCGGGCAGTGCTGCCCCCGCCGAACAAGGCGGACTGCAGTCCCGCGGGCCCCTCACAGCATGGGGAGGCGCTGCTGGCGGCGGCGCGCCCTGGCGGCCGCGTGTCTGGGTGCCGCGCTCCTACTCCTGGGCGCCGCGCCCCGCGCCCTGCGCCCGGGTGAGTGCCCGTCGGGCCCCTCCACGGGGACACCTGCTGTCTTCTCCCGGGCTGAGGGGTGAGGGGGTGGGCCCAGAAAGGCTCTAGGCGTCCGCGCCCGTGCTCCAGCTCCCTGCAAGGGTGTTGCGCCCCTCGAGAGTTGGGCTCTCAATGCCCAGGAGATGTGATCGTTTTGGGCCTCACAGCCTGTGCCCGGGGACCCGAGTCAGTTGTGGGTGGCAGAGGGCGTTTGGCCCACCCAGGAAGGCAGCTTCATTTACCTTGCCCCACACCTCTTAGCGCCCCGAAGCCCTTTGGCATAAGCTTGGGTAGGTTGGGTTGGGGAAGTTTGACGCTGCCTGGTCCTGAAGGTGGTCTCTCTGTGCCTGGAGCGCCCTGCTCCGCCCTGAAGTTCACACGGGGAAGGACTTAGGGCTCCTTTGCACCCACTGCATGGTCTGGTTGGGGAAACTGAGGCAGCTAGTCAGGACTCCGCAGTGCGTAGTAGCTGTTCTCGGCCAGGGGTGTGCTAGGTCTTCATCTACTTAATCTCCTCCCCATTTCACAAAGTGGGGAACTGAGGCGGAGAGATTGAGGGACAGGTGTGGATGGCTAGCCTGCAGGCTACGCAGTCTGCCTGGGGGTTGAGATGCCCAGTCAGCAGTGTGTTCCCATCTCTGGCTCTGTTTGCCTTTCCCAGGTGTGAGCGTGTTGGGGTAGGGGGCAGGGACAGGGAGGGGGGGAGGGGGGAGGTCGCCACTCTCCTCCCCCACCCTGTGTGGGCTCTGTGAGAGTCTCAGAATTCTATCTTTGGGGGACTCCCAGACAGGGTCCCAGGGAGTAAATAACCACACCCCAGGGCGGGCAGGGACTGCGGGCAATGGGGTCAAGGTGGCCCAAGAGATGAGGCTGAGGAATCTGTTTTTGGGGGGCACTCACCACCTGGCTACCTGGCTACCTGGCTGGGTCTACATTAGTGGATAAGGGTCATTCCACAACCCTACCTGCTAGATAACCTATTCCCTCTCCTCCCAGGTCCTCAGTACTCCCATCTATCACATGGAGTGCTCAAGTTCTTCCTTATGGAGCTTCTGGGGAGGTGAATTTAAATGAGACAAGCAGACAGAAAGTGGGTGGTCGTGATTAGGGTTATGAGGGGTTGTGATTACGGGTGGCACTGTGCTCCCTTCATCCTGGGGTGAGAGGCTTCCTTCTCCTGCTTTCCCTCAAACCCCCATGCCTGCCTCTAGGCTGGAGGCCAGGGTTTAGCTGGG
This sequence comes from Ursus maritimus, assembly GCF_017311325.1. Classification (NCBI taxonomy): domain Eukaryota; kingdom Metazoa; phylum Chordata; class Mammalia; order Carnivora; family Ursidae; genus Ursus; species Ursus maritimus. The sequence continues at coordinate 687,104 of NW_024423786.1, forward strand.
GTCCGGGTGAACAGGGCTTGGAGAGGCTCCCTAGTGTTCACCTCTGCCCAGTCACCCTGCCACTCACACCATTTCGCTCATGTCTGGACTCAGCCCCCCAGACCTGGACGCCTCTCCAAGCCCATGGAAGGGAGTTGTGGTCAGTCTTTCTACCACCACCCCTTTCCGTGAGCAGGCTGACCATCTGGGAGTGGTGCTCCTGGTCCATGGCAGGCGCTCCTGTGTCCCAGCTGAACGGAGTGTCCCCTAGCACAGTGTGGGCTATGGTCCTACGGTCTGTGACCATGACAGTCTCCAGCCAGTCATTCACATACAAATGTTTACTCAGGACCTGGACTCCCAGCCCCCAGGGCTCAGCCCCTGGGGTGGGGTGCGCGCGAGAGAAAAGGCTAGAGCATCTGGGCCCTGGTGTGTGGGCTGTGTGTCTGGGGGGTATCTACAGAGGGGCAGGTACGTTCGGGTAGGCATCTGTGTGTCTGTATCTCTGGGGTTGCATGTGTCTCCCCTGCCTGGACGCAGCTCTCCTGCTACCTCCCCTCCCCAGGTTTGCAAGAAGAGAAAGGAACCAAGGTACTGGTCACCCTCTGCACTTTGTTCCTTTTGACCCTCTCCTGCAAAACCCAGGAGAGCAGGAGCTAGAGAGAGGGATTTGTGCTCCCCCTTCCTAGTCTTTGCCTGGGCCGCGTGCCCCGCTGGGCTTCCCTGCCACGTGAATAGCTTGGCTGTGACAAAAGAAGGGGAATCAAACCAACCTACCCAACCTCCTCTGCCAGCTCCTTTTCCCCCTGAGCCGCGAGCTAAAGCCCCTGACCTCCGAAGCGGGTGAGGGTGTGCTAAGGCTGGGCCCACAGCACCTGGCAGGCGCCGAGGGGAGACAGCTGGGTGGAAAGGCCTTCTGCCAACCGTCCAGCTGGAGGGGGATCCTGCTGTCCAGGGACTCTGAAAATGGCCTCAGTAGGGCCTTCAGCATCTCTGAGCATGTCCTTGAGGCTCTGTTCCAAGTTGGAAAGGGGTGGGGGGCCTCTGGCCTGGGAATAGGGCTCCAGGGCACAAGAGGAATGTCACTGTCTTACTCCAGGCAGGCGGGTCTGGCACGGTTCCCTTCTCCAAAGCGGAAGGTGTTGCCACACATGGGGCAGGGGACCCCTGAAAGGCTGTACTATAGGCCTGGGGCCTCTGATGCCCATCTACTAGTGGGGAAGTCTGGAACAGCCCACCCCGACACCCCTCGGCCCCCAGGATTCCACTAATGCTGACCTAGTGCCTAGGGTCCTGGAGATGAGGAAGATGCTGGGGGCCAGGTAGGACAGCTGCCGAGGATACCGCTGCCCTCAACACCCACTCTTGCCCCGGGCTCCCAGGGGCAGCTCCGCTGTCACCTCTTGTCCCCTTCTACCCTTTGCTTCCTCTGTGTCCCAGCCTGGGCATGGCGATGTAACCCTGTCGACCACATATTTGCGGGGCACGTGCTCATGTGAGGTGCCTTTCTAGGGCTGGGAGCAAAACTTACTAATATCCCTGCCCTTGCAGACCTTACATTACATGCAGACCAGTGTGCATCTCTGTCCCCAAAGGAACACTCAGGGGGAGTCTCCATGCCGCCACATTAAATCCCCTACCTGCTGATCATGGGGGTGGCATTGGGAGGGGCCCGATCCCTTTCCTAGGTTTGCAGGAGTTGAGTATCTTTCCTAGGTTTGCAGGAGTTGAGTATCTTTCCTGAGGTTGGAAGTCTCTGTCCACTTTCAGGGGACCTGGGTTGGGGGCAGGGAAGGGAGAACGTGGAAGAGATTGGGGGGGGGACTTATTCCCAGGGGAGCCCATCCCTTCCTTCCAGGCTGGACTGCAGCCCTCCTTTCCTCCCCCTTTTCTTGGGGTCCAGTGCTTCCTGTCCGAGCTCCAAGGGTGATGTGTGTTAACAGAGATCTTCTCCCCTACCATCCTTCCTGGAAGGTCTCCAGGTGGGGAAGGACCCAGGAAATTTAGGTGGGGACCTTGGCTCTCTCTCCTCTTCCCTCTCCATCCCCTTCCTTCTCTGGCACCACAGCCCCTGGGGACTCAGGCCACAGAGACAACTGTACAGATTGAATGCAGTGTCCCAGATAGTCAGGGTGCCCCTGCAGTCAGGCAGCCTAGTGGCCCTAGAAGCAACCATTGCTTTTAATGAAAAACCAGTATTTTGGTTCTATGCAGAATAAATGCAGAAATGCCCAATAACAACTGGGGAGATGGGGTGCCAGGGCTGAGGTGGACCAGTGAGGATGGACATAGGCCTGGCCTTGGAGCTGAGCAGAGCCTCTCTAGGACCCAGCAGCAGCCCCTCAGCACAGAAGCCAGGAATCTTTGCAGGGGTAGCTAGAGGAGGGCAGAGTAGGCAGCTTGCCCCCTGCTTCCCACTGAGCCCCCTGCAGGACCCCATCCCATAGATTCTCCCTCATCTCTCTTGCACAGTGGGGCCCCAGTGCCTGACTCCTTTCTCAGTCCTGGCCCCTGGTCCCGCACAGGCAAGTAAAGAAATGTCTCAGAGGACAGTGTCTCAGTGAGGACATCTCAACTCAGGCCCACTTAAGCCAGATGTGGCTGCCTTCAGGAATGGGTGGATCCAGGGGCTGAAACCATGTCTCCAGCTCTAGGTTTGGCTTTTCTCTATTGTGGCCTCACTTTTAGCTCCCTCACCCCAAAGGGAGGGCTCTTTTAGGGATAATTCCAGGCAGAATCTCAAGGATGTGTCTCATTGGCCGGAATTGGGTCACATGGTGGCCACCTCTGAGCCAACTGCTGTGGCAGAAGGGAATGGAATGCTGTGATTGGCTAGGCCTGATCACATGCCTAACCCAGCAGTTATGGGAGGAGGACACCTATCAGAACCATGTGCATGGTAGGTAAGCAGGTTTGTTCTTAGAGGGAAATGAAGTGGACTAGCCAAAGGAGGGGGAGTGGCTGCCGGCAGCCAAATAAATAGATGCTCACCACACTGCTGTCCATTGTCAGATACTGCCATAGTGCCCAGGGCTCAGAGGCACCTTCCAGGCCTCCAGAGAGTGCCATGAGAAAAGGCCAGATGGCAAGGTGGGTCGCTCACTAGAATAGGCATTAGTAATGCCATTTGCAGAGAAAGAGACTAAGATCAGGAGAAGGGAAGTGACTTGCTTAAGGTCACCCAGCTAGGAAGTGTGCAGGCCAGGATTTAAATCCTAATCTAAATCCCTAACCCTTATGCTTTCTACTCTACAGGGCAGGGGTATTTGGGTTGGGCTTTGAAGGCTGCATAGGAGTTCACCAGGTGAGAAAATGGAGAAAGGGAATTTTGGGCAGAGGGAATGGCACAGACAAAAGCATGGAGGAGTGAAAAGGCCTGCTGTGGGCAGAGCTCTGGGTTCATGAGAAGATGTGGTAGGGTGGAAGCCAGAAAGGTACTATAAGTTGGGCAGTCATGGGTGGCCTTGAATGGCAGGCCTGGAGTTGGGGTACTCTTCCTAAGGCCACAAAGGGCTATCAATCTTTAAATAAATATTCACTGACAGTAGTTGAGGTACAGGGATTACAAGAAAACAAGACAGTCCCCTTCTTACAGAGCTGACCTTCCAGAGAGGCAGCCAGACATCAGCCCATATATAAACCACATAATTTCAGCAGTAATAAATGCCATGAATAAATTAAAAGGAGAGATGGAAAGATCCTGGTGTGGCATGCGGCTCACTGGAGACACCCTCTTTCCAGAGGGGACTTCTGAGTTGAAATCTGAACATGAAGTATTTACTCTAAAGTATAAGGGTTCCTGGAGGAGCATCCCAGCCAAGGAACAGTGCAAAGGCCCTGAGGTGGGAACTCAACGAATGTATTCATTGCTTGGCAGAATGACCAGTGTGACTAGAGCTGGGAGTGGGGGGAAAGGGGGTGCACCAGGAGGGGCTGTGGAAAGGAACAGGAACTTATTGTTAGCCAGTAGGAAGCCATGTAGGTTTTAAGATCACCAACGTAGAAGGAGGAGAAATAAGCTGGATAAGGAGACTGCAGTGATTGTCCTGGACAGAGCCAATGGGGCTTGCTGCCCTGAGCTGACTACCATGCAGGAGGTCAGGGGTGGGGGGGTGGGGGCAGTTCCTGATCATTCTGCAGGCAGAGGTGATAAGACTATACCCAAGAATGATCTGGCCAGATCAGGGGTTCCATTCCAGGTGGTTTGTGGAGTTCAGCAAATGAGTTTGAATTTTAAATACAAGTGGAGAGAGCTCAACTTCTCTTTGGGGGAAAAAAAACAAGTAGAATTTTTTCTTATTTGTGAAGGGCTTGTCAATATGTTCCTCCATGGGCCTGATTACCAGAGGGAATGTCCCTGACCCGGGGACATGCAGGTCAGGCCTGAAGTCCCAGGTCACCCGGGGAACTGAATGGGCTGGGGAAACCCTCCCTCCCCCTCCCCCAGCAAGGTCCCTGGGGCCTGCCAGTGCTGTTTGGGCCTGGCTGTCCCTGCCTGTCTGGTCTTGCAACACTGTGCCCAGCTAGAACTTATTAACCAGAAACCACATGTTGTAATCTTTGCTTGCTGGACTGGGAATCACCAAACAGTATTTCCCCCCAAATGGTGAAGTTTCAAATGGCCCACAGAACTACTTGCACCCTGCCTGGCTCCAAGGGGCAACCAACGCCTCTCCTGAGGGGTGGGTGTGCGCAGGGCCATTTAGTGGGTTTCTGCTTTCAGTTTCCTTGTGTGGCGGTTCACCCACTTACCTGTAGGTTTCATGAGGATGGGCGGGGCTGTGTGCTGCGCAGAATGGGTGCCTGAGAGATGTGCCCTCTAATGCATACGTGTGCAGTGGCTTGCAGTCAAATCCTGTTTCTGGGCTTTACTCGCTCTGAGGCCTCAGGCATGTTTCTTTTCCTCTTTGAGCCTCAGTTTCCCCACCTGTCAAATGCAGATAATAGTTTCTACCTGATAGGAGTAAATGTGTCAATGTGTGCAAAGCACCGAGCACATGCCAGGTGCTGGCTGACCCCAGGGCTGTGCCCCAGGTGCTTCTTCCCTGGCTCCCCGACCCTGCCAAAGCGCTGCCTCCTTTGCCAGCTGCCATGCTCTCTTAGGGGCTTCCTGCCCACACACCGTGGGCACTGCAGGGTGTTGGGTTGGTCTTCGCACTAGTCTACTGGACTGGGACTGTGGTCTGCTCATGAGGCTGGGGCTGCATGGTTTCCATGGCCTGGAGCCCTCCGGGCATGGGCACTGGGCTTTCCCAGACTCTGGGCAGCTCACCCTGTGCTGCTTCCTCCCCTTCAACCCCAGCTGGTTCGCTTTGAGCTATTTCAAAACTCCAGCTGTTTCACTACTGTGATCTGTTTCTCCTTCTGCCAGCCTCTGTCCCTGTCACTGTGTGTAGCTCTGTCACTTTCTGTCTGCATCTTTGGCACCCCCTAGTCCTTCCCACCTCCCTTCCACTACCCTCTTCCCACCCCCCTCCATAACCTTCTGCTATTTTTGTTTCCTTTTTTCAAAGCAGAACTCCATCGCAGGTTTGCCTGTGGCTGCCCTGGGCTGGCCCAGAACCTCACTGGCTGTGAGACCAGGCCTGCTGCCTGGCTCTCGCTGGCTTGTCTGCTCCATGGTGCCCTTGGCAGGGAGCCTGGGACCTGAAGCTTCGTGGAGGGGCTGTGGGGTGGAGGACACAGGCCAAGAGAGGCTTGGGGCAACCAGAGTGGAGTTTGGGGGATGCCTCAGTGTGGCCCTGTTTGTGGCCACCCTGCCCTCAGAGCTTTCCAGAGTGGGGGACTGGATGCAGGGATCTTCAAGGCAATCCCCTTCCAGCCCTCCTAGACCCATCTGTCCCCCTCCAGGGCCAGCCTGCCCATCCCACTAGACTGTAGGTTTTTCTGATCTGTGTGGCGGGAAGGGGTGGGGTGAGTGGGGTGGCCCAGCCCTATAATCACTGGCCACAGCTACTCTATAAATAGGGCCTCCCTCCAGTCCCTGTTCCTTCTGACCCTCCACCCACTGGCCCCTGAGGTCTGGTATGGGATCCACTTTTCTGCAGGCTGTAGCCTGAGCAGGAAATGAGTCCCCGCACAAGGGTTAGTGTTTCCAAAGGCTGGGTGCCTCCCTCTGAGCTGTGAGGCTTGGGGTAGACATGGGCCTAGGTGGGCTTCACTGTCCCTGAGGCATGTCCTCCGACACCCTGGTGGGAACCAGCCCTTCCTCAAACCCAAGCTGTGGCTCTGAAAGGAACTTGAGCCACAGGTGACACACGCGCAGAATGGTGAGGAGGGCGCCTCTCCTCCCCGCTGTGAGTGGTGCTGTGCTCACGTGACCCAGCATCTCCTGCTGGCTGCTGCTACCCTTAGGCCAGTGGTGGCGGCCACCCTGCCAGCCCGAGCCTGGGGCCTCCGCTGCACTTCGAGGGGCCAGCCAACATTGCTGCCGCCGCTGGTCAGCTCATTGTCCCATGACAGTGGTGTTGCTGGGACGTGTCCAGCTGCCAGGAGACCGAGGTTCCAGTCGTAGGACCACTGATGAATCCCAATATACAGGTAGGCCCTGAGGGCCTCACCTTCTCCCCACACCTTGGCTACAGAAGAGCCCAGGCCTTGTTCCCAGGACACTGGAGTGGAGGATGCCTGAGGCTGCCAGAGGCATGCCAGGAGGCCCTGGACAGTGGGCTTCAGATGCACACAGAAGGTTCTGGAGGCCAAGGCGAGGCCAGTCCTGCTGTCGTTTATTCATTCCTTCAGCCAGCGTCTGTCAGGCATGGCTCTAATACAGCAGTTCTCAAAGTGTGCTCCCGGGCCAGCAGCATCAGCATGAGCTGGGAGCTGCTAGAAATGCAGATTCCTGGGCCCCACTCCAGCGCTACAGGGCTAAAACCTCTGTGTGTGGGGCCAGGTAATCTGTGTTTTCATCTACGCATGCCAAAATTTGAGAACCACTACTCACGGTCAATTTGCCAACAGTTAATCTAATTTTCAGTTAATCAAATTTTCCAAGTTTATTTCTTCGTCAAAAACACGTCTTAAAGAAAACGCTTGAATCTTTTCGATGAACGTATTCTTGGCAGCAGTTTGAAGACTCTTCATTTTTCTGAAAGCCTAAGGTCATAGAAATGTTCATTCATCTTATAAATATATTCTTTTCTCGTATGATCCTGAATTCTTGAAGATATTCTTCTTATGAATAAGCAATAGTCTTATGAATTCAGGAATATATTATGGTAGCCATTGACTAAATTTGTAAGCTAGATTTATATAAAATGTCCTTGCATATATTCTTTTTTTATGATCAGTATTTTTATTTATTTTCATTGAGATCTAATTCTCATTCCATAAAATTCACTTTTTTAACGTACACAATTCAGTGGTTTTTGGTGTATTTAAAAATTGTGCAACATGACCTCTCTAAATTCCAGAATATTAGCCATTAGCAGTCACTCCCCATGTTCCCAGTGATTCCCCCGCCACGTCCCCCAGCCCCAGGCAACCCCTATCTTCTGGCTCTACGGATTGGCCTATTTTGGATGCTTCATGTAAATGGCATCAAACAATACGTGGCCTTTGGAGTTGGGTTTCTCTCACTGAGTGTAAAGTTCGAGGTCCAGCCGTGTCGAGGCCAGGGTCAGTACTCTGCTCCTTTTTACGGACGACTACGTATGGATGTACCACGGGACTTAACCATTCGTCTGCCGATGGACATTTGAAGTTTGGGTTATTAAATAGAATGCTGACGGGAACATTTATGCGTAAGTTTTTGTGTGAACGTGTTTTCAGTTCTTCTGGGTGTGTACCTAGGAGTGGGATTACTGGGTCATAGGCTAATTCTATGCTTAACATTTCCCCCCCGATTTTTGTTATTGTGGTAAAATACACGTAAGATAAATTTTGCCGTCTTCATCATCTGTAAGTGTACAGTCCAGTGACACGATGCATTCACAGTGTTGTGTGACCGTCCTCTCCACAGCTCTTCCCGTCTTGTCAAACTGAGACTCCGCACCTGTTAAATGACTCCCTGTTCTCCCCTCCGCACCCTGGCGACCATCACCTGCTCTCTAGCTCACGGGTTTTTACGAGTCCTGGTACTGTGCGAGTGGAATCATTCATGCCTGGTCCTTTTGTGACCGGCTTCTTTACTCAGCATACCCTCCTCAGGGCTCATCCATGTTGCAGCGTGGGTCAGAGTTTCCTTTCCTTTCCAGGCTGACTGACACCCACTGTATGAATGGACCCCATGTTGCTTCTCTGTTCACCCCGATGGACTCTCGGGTTGCTTCCACGTTCTAGCCGTTGTGAATAATGCTGCTGTGAACGTGGGTGTGCAGGTATCTTTTAGACGCCCTGCTTTTTCAGCAATTTTGGGTATGGACCCAGAAGTGGAATTGCTGGGTCGTATGGTAATTCCACGTTTAATTGTCTGTGGAGCCTCCATGCGGTTTTCATAGCAGCTGCCCCATGTCATCTCCCCACCAACGGTGCACAGGATTCCAGTTTCTCCACGTCAACAACACTTGTTCTTTTTTTTTTGATAGTAGCCATAATAATGGGTGTGAGGTGACATCTCATCATTTTGAGTTGCATTTACCCAGTGATTAGTGATGTTGACCATCTTTATATGTGCTTATTGGTCATTTGTCTGTCTTCTTTGGAGAAATGCTATTCAAGTCCTTTGCCCTTTCTTGATTTTATTTTTTGCTGTTGTTGAATTTTAGGAGTTCTTTATATATCCCCTATCAGATACATAATTTGTAAATATTTTCTCCCATTCTGTGTGTTGTCTTTGGTGCACAAAATTTTTTTAAATTTAATTTAAATTCAGTTAATTCACATATGGTGCATTACTAGTTTCAGAGGTAGAATTCAGTGATTTCTCAGTTGTATATAACACCCTGTGCTCATTACATTATGTGCCCCCCTTAACGCCCATCACCTAGTTACCCCATCCCCCCACCCACCTCCCCTCCAGCAACCCTCAGTTTGTTTCCTAGAATTAAGAGTCTCGTATGGTTTGTCTCCTCTCTGATTTCATCTTATTTTATTTTTCCTTCCCTTCCCTTATGATCCTCTGTTTTGTTTTTTGAATTCCACATATGAATGAAATCATATAATTGTCTTTCTTTGATTGACTTATTTTGCTTAGCATAATACCTTCTAGTTCCATCCACATCGTTCCAAATGGCAAGATTTCATATATAATCTCACATCTTCTTTATCCGTTCATCTGTCAATGGACATCTGGGCTCTTTCTGTAGTTTGGCTATTGGGGACATTGCTACTATAAACATTGGGGTGCAGGTGCCCCTTTGGATTACTATGTTTGTACCTTTGGGGTAAATCCCTAGTAGTGCAATTGCTGGGTCACAGGATAGCTCTATTTTTAACTTCTTGAGAAAGCTCCATACTGTTTTCCAGAGTGGCTGTACCAGCTTGCGTTCCCATCAACCGTGTAAGAGGGTTCCCCTTTCTCCTCATCTTTGCCAACATTTGTTGTTGCCATTCTTGTTAATTTTAGCCATTCTGACTGGTGTGAGGTGGTATCTCATTGTGGTTTTGATTTGTATTTTCCTGATGCCGAGTGATGTTGAGCATTTTTTCATATGTCTGTTGGCCATTTGTAGGTCTTCTTTGGAGAAATGTCTGTTCATGTTTTCTGCTCATTTATTAACTGGGTTATTTGGTCTTTGGGTGTTGAGTTTGATAAGTTCTTTATAGATATTGGATACTACAGGTGCACAAAGTTTTTAAATTTCCATCAAGTTCAATTTACCTATTTTTTCTTTTGTTACCTGCACCTTTGGTCATACCCAAGAAACCATTACCAAATCCGATGTCATGAAGCTTTTGTCTTATGTTTTCTTCTAAGAGTATTATTGTTTTAGGTCTTATGTGTAGGTCTTTGATCCGTCTGAGTTAAATTCTGTATATGGTGTGAGGGTCCAACTTCCAGTCTTCCCAGCACCGTTTGTTGAAAGGAGTGTCCTTTCCCCTTTGAGTCATCAAAATCATTTGACCATGTATGTTAGGGTTTATTTCTGGGCTCTCTATTCTATTCTATTGATGTATATGTTTGTCCTTACACTACGGTTTTGTTACTATAGCTTTGTAGTTAGTTTTGAAATTAGGAAGTGTGAGTCCTTCAGTTTTGTTCTACTTTTTCAAGATATTTTCTGGCTATTTGGGGTCCCATATGAATTTTAGAATGGGTTTTTCTATCTCTGCAAAAAAATGTCATTGGAATTTTGACAGATTGCGTTGAATCTGTAGATCGTTTTGGGTAGTATTGACATTTTAACAATATTAAGTTTTCCAATCCATGAACATGGGACATGTTTCCATTTCTTTGTGTCTTCTTTAATTTATTTCAGCAGTGTTTTGTAGTTTTCACTGTGCAAGTCTTTCATCTCCTTGGTTAAGTAGTTCCTACGTATTTTCTTCTTTTTTACACTATTGTAAATGGAATTGTTTTTGTACTTTTCATATCATTCTTTGTTTATGTATGGAAATGCAACTGAATTTATGTATTGACTTTGTATCCTGCTACTTTGGTGAACTCATTTATTAGTTCTAACAGTTATTGTGTGTGGAATCTTTAAGGTTTTCTGCATATAAGAGGTAATTCTGCAAACAGAGGTAATTTTATTACTTCCTTCCGGTTTGGATAACTTTTCTTTCTTTTTCTTGTCTAATTGCTCTGACTAGAACTTCTAGTATTGTGTTGAATAGAAGTGGCAAAATGGGCATCCTTGCCTTATTCCTGATGTAGAGGAAAAGCTTTTAGTTTTCACTATTGAGTATGATGTTCACTGTGGATTTTCAAAAATGGTTTATATTGTGTTGTGGTACTTTCCTTCTGTTCCTTGTGTTTTGAGTGTTTTTTTTTTTTTATCATGCAAGTATGTTGGATTTTGTCAAATACTTTGTGTCAAGTGAGATGATTGTGTTTTTCCCCTTCACTCTCTTAATGTGATGTGCTATAGGAACTGGTGTTTGTATGTTAAATTATCCTTGCGCTCTAGGGATACATCCCACTTGGTTGTGATGCATCATCTTGTTTAATGTGCTGTTGAATTCCGTTTTCTAGTATTTTGTGGAGGATTTTTGCATCAATATTCATAAGGGATATTGGTCTGTAGTTTTTGTTTCTTGTAGTGCCTTTGTCTGGCTTTTTCCCCCCAATCAGAGTCATACTGGCCACATACAATGAGTAAGGAAGTGTTCCCTCCTCTTTAGTTTTTGAAAAGTTTGAGAAGGACTTGCATTAGCTCTTCTTTATATGTTTGATAGACTATAGCAGTGAAGCCCTCAAGTCCATGACTTTTATTTGTCAGGAAGTTTTTGATGACTGATTCGATCTCCTTACTAGCTACAGGTCTTTTCAGATTTTCTAACTACTTCATGATTTAGTCTTAATACATTTTGTGTTTTTAGAAATTTGTCTATTTCATCTAGGTTATCCAATTTTTTTTGGCATACAGTTGTTCATAGTATTCTTTTTTTTTTAATTTCTGTAGTCAGTAGTAATGTCCCACTTTCATTTCTGATTTTAGTAAGCTGTATCTTCTTTTTTTCTTGGTCCATCTAGCTAAATAAAGGTTATTCAATTTGTAGATCTTTCCAAAGAACCAATGTTTGGTTTTATTGATTTTCCCTATTTTTCTATTCTCTATTTCATTTATCTCTATTCTAATCTTTATTATTTCCTTCTTTCTTCCAGTTTTGGGTTTTTCTTTTTCTAGTTCCTTAAGTTGTAAAGTTAGGTTGCTAATTTGAGATCTTTCTTGTTTTTTAATGTAAGCATATATACTATAAGTTTTCTCCTAAGCACTTTCACTGCATCCCATAAGTTTGGTATGTTGTTTTCATTTCTGTTTGTCTCCAAGTATTTTCTAATTTCCCTTGTGATTTCTTTCATCCACTGGTACTTTAAAAGTGTGTTCTTTGATGTCTATAAATTTGTGAATTTTCCAGTTTTCCTTCTGTTATTGATTCTGACTTCACCCTGCTTTGGTCAGAGAACATATAATATGTATGATATATAGCTTTTAAAATCTGTCGTGACTTATTTTGTGGCCTAACATATAGGCTGTCCTGGGAAATGTTCCTTATGCATTAGAGAAGAATGTGTATGCTGTTGTTGTTGCATAGAGTGTTTTGTATGTGTCTACAGTTGGTTTACTATGATATGTAAGTCCTATTTCCCTCCTCATCTTCTCTCTGGTTGCTCAATTCATTATTATGAGTGGTGTATTGAAATCTCCAACTATTACTGTAGAACTGTCTACTTCTCCCTCCGATTCTGTCAATTTTTGTTTCATATACTTTGATGTTTTGGTAAGTAAATGTTTATAATTGTTCTATCTTCTTGCTGTCTTGAAACTCTTATTTGTATATAAAGTCTTTCTTCGTCTCTTGTAAACTTTTTTGATTCAAAGTCTATTTTGTCTGATATTAATATAGTCACCTTTGCACTATTTTGTTATTATTTGCTTGGAATATCTTTTTCCATCCTTTCGCTTTCAACCAGTTTGTGTCACTGGATCTCAAGTGAGTCTCTTGTCGACAGCGTATAGAGTTGGGTCAGATATTTTTATCCGTTCTGCCAATTTCTGCATTTTGACTGAAGAGTTTAATCCACTGACATTTAAAGTAATTACTGATAAAGAGGAACATCTGTCATTTTGTTATTTGTCTTCTCTATGCTTTATAATTTTTTTCATCCCTCATTTCCTGTATTACTATCTACTTTTGTGCCTAGTCAATTTATTTTTTATTTATTTATTTTTTTAAAGATTTTATTTATTCATTTGACAGAGATAGAGACAGCCAGCGAGAGAGGGAACACAAGCAGGGGGAGTGGGAGAGGAAGAAGCAGGCTCATAGCGGAGAAGCCTGATGTGGGGCTCGATCCCAGAACGCCGGGATCACGCCCTGAGCCGAAGGCAGACGCTTAACGACTGAGTCACCCAGGCGCCCCCTAGTCAATTTATTTTTTGTAGTAAAATGTTTAAATTCCTTTCTTACTTCCTTTGTGGATACCATGGGGATTACATTGAACATCCTAAAATTATACATTGTATTTTGAATTTATACAGGTTTCTTCATTATAAAGGGCCATACTTGTCCTGTTTCTTTGTATGACTTATAATTTTTTTGTTGAACACTGGACATTTGAATCTAATAATGTAGCTCTGGAAATCAGTTTCTCTTTCTCCGTGATTGCTGTTTTTAGTTTCTGTTTTTGTTTTTGTGATTGTTGTAGCCTATCTCCGTGCTGAGGTTCAGCCCGAGGTATAAATTTAAGGCCTTCTTAGGTCTTTTCTGAGCCTCTCATTGGACATTCACAGTTTCTAATTTTCCCCACCTATGCAGTTGTTTTGAATGTTTTAGTATTTAATGTCTGGCTCCAAAAAAGGGAAAAGAGAACAATGAAGGGTGGAGAAAAGGAAACCATCTCTTTAAGTCACTTTATGTGCAGGGGGGGCTTGCAACAGTGTGGGGAGGTACAACTGATCAAAGCACAGATCTCAGGTATTTGGAGAACAGCATCCTTTTTGCCCACTCTGGCTCTTGCATGCTGTAAGCTGCTCTAAGAACACATGCACAGCTGCCTGCCATGTGGCTGGGGTGGGGGATGGATAGCTGCCCCTGTGCTAAGAGCTGAAACTGACTGAAATTTACCACCATTTACCATTTAAGCCTTCCCATGGAAGTTGCAAGCCTTCAATGGACTCCCGAATTCCAAGTCTATCTGATGTATCAGACAGATTCTGCTAGTACAATTGTTGCCTAGGTGGGGAGACAGATTCTTGGTGCTCCTAGTCTGTCTTCTTTCCAGAATCCCCTAGGCTTAGCTTTTAAGGAATTGCCAAACTGTTTACTGTGGCAAAATATCTCTATTTTACATTCCCACCATGGAAGTATAAGGGTTCCAACAGCCATCTTAGTGGGTGAGAAGTTGTGTCTTACTGAGGCTTTGATTTGAATTTTCCTAACAGCTAGTGATGCTGAGCATCTCTTTATCTGTTACTGGCAGTTTGTATATTATTGGAGAAACGTCCATTCATATCCTTTGCCTACTTGAAAAGTTGGGTTATGTCTTTTATCATTTGGTTGTAAGCATTCTTTATATATTCTGGGTGCTAGTCCCTTATCAGATATATGATTTGAAAATATTTTCTCCAAGTTGGTGTGTTGTCTTTTCACCTTCTTGATGGTGTCCTTTGAAGCAGAAAAGTTTTTAATGTTGATATAGTCCAGTTTATCTATTTTTTCTTTTGTTGTTTGTGATATTGATACCATATGTAAGAAATCATTGCCAACTCAAAGATCATGGAGATTTATGTCTATGTTTTCATTATGAGTCTTATATTTTTAGCTCTTGCCTTAGGCCTATGATCCACTTTGAGTTGGTTTTTGTATATGGTTTGAGGTAGTGGTACAATTTCATTCTTTTATCTGTGGATATACAGTTTTCTCAGGAAAATTTATCATAAAGAATATTCCTTCCCTATTGCATTGTCTGGGCATCCTAATCAAAAATCAGTTGATCTTAAATGTAAGGGTTTGTTTCTGAACTGTGAATTCTCTTTCATCAATCAATGTGTTTCTCCTAACTCAGCACGACAGTCTTAATCATGTACACTGTAGTAAGAATGAATTTAGGAAGTGTGAGAGCTCCAAGTTTGTTCCTTTTCAAGATTGTTTTAGATATTCTGAATCACTCGAATTTTCACATTAATTTAAGGATCAACTGTCAATTGTCAACAACTGTCAATTTCTGCAAAAAAAGGCAGTTAGGGTTTTTATAGGGACTGCATTGCATCTGTAATCTGGGGAATACTGCCACCTTAATGACATTAAATCTCCCAATCCATGAACATGAGGTATTTTCCCATCCGTTCAGGTCTTCAGGTTTTCTCAATGAAATCTTGTAGTTTTCAGTGACAAGTCTTGCACTTCTTTTGTTAAATTTATTTATTTATTTATTTATTTATTATTATTATTTTTACAAATCACAAATTTAATTTTATTATTTTGATAACTGGATTTCTTTTGAATTTTACATATGTCATTGTATGCTATTTAAATATTATTCTTTTTTTAATAATGATATTTTTTACATTATGTTAGTCACCATATAGTACATCCCTAGTTTTTGATGTAAAGTTCCATGATTCATTACTTGCGTATAACACCCAGTGCATCATGCAATATGTGCCCTCCTTAATACCCATCACCAGCCTATCCCATCCCCCCCCAAAGCCCTCAGTTTGTTTCCCAGAGTCCATAGTCTCTCTCTTTTTTTGAAATTAATTAAAAGATTTGTGGTTTTTTGGTTTTTTTTTTATATTTTAATGTTTTTTAATTATATTATGTTAGTCACCATACAGTACATCCCTGGTTTCTGATGTAAAGTTCGATGATTCATTAGTTGCATATAACACCCAGTGCACCATGCAATACGTGCCCTCCTTACTACCCATCACCAGTCTATCCCAATCCCCCACCCCCTCCACTCTGAAGCCCTCAGTTTGTTTCTCATAGTCCCCAGTCTCTCATGCTCCATTCCCCCTTCTGAATACCCCCCTTTCTTTATCCCTTTCTTCCCCTACCGATCTTCCTATTTCTTATGTTCCATAGATGAGAGAAATCATATGATAATTGTCTTTCTCTGCTTGACTTATTTCACTTAGCATTATCTTCTCCAGTGCTGTCCATGTTGCAGCAAATGTTGAGAAATCGTTCTTTTTGATGGCTGAGTAATATTCCATTGTATATATGGACCACAACTTCTTAATCCAGTCATCTGTTGAAGGGCATCTCGGTTCCTTCCACGATTTAGCTATTGTGGACAATGCTGCTATGAACATTGGGGTGCATATGGCCATTCTCTTCACTCCGTCTGTATCTTTGGGGTAAATACCCAGAAGTGCAATGGCTGGATCATAGGGTAGCTCAATTTTTAACTTTTTAAGGGATCTCCACACTGTTTTCCAAAGTGGCTGTACCAACTTGCATTCCCACCAACAGTGTAGGAGGGATCCCCTTTCTCCACATCCTCTCCAACATTTGTTGTTTCCTGCCTTGTCAATTTTTGCCATTCTAACTGGTGTAAGGTAGTATCTCAATGTGGTTTTGATTTGAATTTCCCTGATGGCTAATGATTTTGAACATTTTTTCATGTGTCTGTCATTGGAAAAGTGTCTGTTCATATCTTCTGCCCATTTTTTGATTTGATTATTTATTTCTTGTGTATTGAGTTTGAGAAGTTCTTTGTAGATCTTGGATACCAGTCCTTTATCTGTAGTGTCATTTGCAAATATCTTCTCCCATTCTGTGGGCTGCCTCTTAGTTTTCTTGACTGTTTCCTTGGCTGTGCAGAAGCTTTTTATCTTGATGAAGCCCCACAAGTTCATTTTTTCTTTTGTTTCTCTTGCCTTTGGAGATGTGTCATGAAAAAGGTTGCTTTGGCCGATGTCGTAGAGGTTGCTGCCTATGTTCTCCTCTAGGATTTTGATGGATTCCGGTCTCACATCGAGGTCTTTCATCCATTTGGAGTTTATCTTTGTGTATGGTGTGAGAGAGTGAGAGTCAAGTTTCATTCTTTTGCATGTAGCTGCCCAGTTTTCCCAGCACCATTTATTGAAGAGACTGTCTTTTTTCCACTGGATGTTTTTTCCTGCTTTATCAAAGATTAGTTGCCCATAAAGCCGAGGGTCCATTTCTGGGTTCTCTATTCTGTTCCACTGGTCTATGTGTCTGTTTTGTGCCAGTACCATGCTGTCTTTGTGATCACAGCTTTGTAGTACAGCTCGAAATCCAGCATTGTGATGCCCCCAGCTTTGTTTTTTCTTTTCAACAATTCCTTGGCGATACGGGGCCTTTTCTGGTTCCACACAAATTTAAAGGCTGTTTGTTCCAGTTCTTTGAAAAATGTCATTGGTATTTTGATCGGGATAGCATTGAAAGTGTAGATTGCTCTGGGTAGCATGGACATTTTAACTAATCCTTAATATTTTATTCTTTTTGTGCTGTAGTAAGTGGAGATGTTTTTGTAATTTCAATTTTGAATTTTTCATTACTAGTATTTAGAAATACAATTCATTATTGAATATTGATCTTTTATTCTACAACCTTGCTGAACTCATTAGCTCTTAACTCTAATAGTTGGTGGATTTTGTGTATATATATATATTCATGTCATCTACAAATAGGCATAATTTTACTTTTTCTTTCCAATCTGGATGCTTTTTCTTTCTTTTTCTTGCCCATTTACCCTGGCTAGAACTTCTAGTACATTGTTGAATAGAAGTGGTGAAAGTGGACATCCCTTGTTTTGTTCCTGATCTTAGAGGTAAAGCATCCAGTTTTTCACCATTAAATATGTTAGCTGTGGGTTTTTTCCTAGATGGCCTTTATCAATTTGATGATGTTCCCTTCAAGTTCTAGTTTGTTTAGTGTTTTTATTATGAAAGGGTATTGGATATTGTGCAATGCTTTTCTTGCATGTATTGATCATTATGTGGGTTTTTTCTTTTACTCTATTAATATGCTGTATTACCTTGATTGATTTCTGTATGTTGAACCACTCTTGCATTCCTGGAATATATATTACTTGGTTACATATACATTTTTATATGTTGATGGATTCAGTTTGCTGGTTTTTGGTTGGTTTTTTTTTTTTTTTTTGGGAACTTTGCATCTATGTTCATAATAAATACTGTTCTGTAGTTTTCTTTTCTTGTGATGTCTCTGTCTGGTTTTGGTATTAGGGTAATAAGGGGCTCACATAATGAGTTGGGAGGTATTTTCCATCCCCCAATTCTGTTTCTTTTTTTTGAGGGGGCTAAAGAGTTTGAAAGAGACTGGTGTTAATTCTTCTTTAAATATTTGGTAAAATTCACTCGTGAATCATCTGATTATGAGCTTTTCTTTGTGGGATTTTTTTTTACATTACTACTTCAATGTATTTATACATATTATTATACATATTCATTATACATACAATTGTTATATGTCATTGGTATTTTCTATTTCCTTTTGAGTCAATTTCAGGAATTTGCATCTCTTTAGGAATTTGTCCATTTTATGTAGGTTATCTAATTTGCTTTTTTACAATTGTTCATGCCTTTCTCATTTCTGTAAGATTCAATTCTAATGGTTTCTCTTTCATTCCTGTTTTTAGTAATTTGAGACTTCATTCTTCTTGGTCAGTCTAGCTAAAGTTTTCCAATTTTGTTGATCTTTTTGAAGACTGCATTATACTTTATTCATGTATTAATAAGTATAATCATACTTTAGAAAACTATGATCAAGAAGCATAAGATCATGCTTGCCTAAATCAACTACATTACTAATAATATAGTCATATTAATTGAATATGTAGGAAGATATTCCTTAAAACACATTTAGAGTAAAAGAATAAATTTAGTAAACAGAGTTTTTGGTAGTTTTAGGAAGATTGAAAGTGCGGCACTGAGACAGATAGATTGTATCCCTGAGCACTGTCTTCCAGTCTGGTAGACAGCGAAACCTGCATTTACCATGAAGTGACACTGGCCAGGGAAGTACAAGCTGCCGTAGGAGTCCATGGAAGTCATGTGATCTGGTGGACTGTCACTGAAGAACCTGCAGCTTGGCTGTGTCACCTCTATTGCTACCCAGCCCTTTCTGGCTGCCTACACCCAGGATCTGGGGAGACTGGACAGCCAGTCAGCTTGGTGAGCCCCTTAGGGCTCCATGACATGGGGCTGGTAGGGGTGGGGTATGAAATGAAGGCAGATGGAGATGGGTAAATTGGGTGATCAGGTCTTTACCAGAGGGCTGTGGGCTGGGTCCCACCATTCCTCTCATCCCTGCCTGCCTGGTGTCCTCCAACTCTGAAGGAAGGACATGGGGGCAGGAGCGATACCAAGTACCCTGCCCTGGTGGATTAGGGGGTCCTATCAGTGCCCCATACTCCACCAACCCCCTGGAGGCAGATGAGACACAAGAGGGAAACTGAGTCTCAGAGGTAGATCAAATGTGCCCAAGGGAATTGGCCAAGTCCCCCAAGGGCTACAGCCAGTCCATCTGATTCCTCTTTCCTTACGCCCCATAGCATTTGAGAACAGCCTGGGCTCTGGCTGGCTTGGTGGGAAGAAGAGGAGTCCCCTGCAGATGCTTTATGACTTGGACCAGGTAGGTGGACAGGCCCCTACCCAGTGATGCCTCCCTCTACCTCCAGCCACGGGAAACTAACCCCAGTGTAGACCTGCTGTCTTGGCACTGGAGCCCACAGTACGGCATGAAGAGGCTTCCTCTGCAATCAAGGTCCTATGCAGAGAGGAGAATGCCCGTGACAAGGGCAAATCTTGGGAGAAGCTGAGAGACCTGGGGTCTCCACCCACCTACCCATCCATCCACCTACCCATCCATCATCCACCCAGCAACCGACTGAAGCCACATGGTGCCAGACATTCTTCCATGTGTTGAGGATATAAAAGAGTAAAGGACCCTCAGGAAGTTGACAGTCTAGTAGGGAGACAGGAATTAAGTGACCCCCCCCCCCAATTTTAGTACCTGCTGTGATAGGGAAACATGCAGGGAGCCCCTGCCCTCGCGCTGTTCTTAGGCACCCGGACCAGGAGGCTTGCTGGCCCAGGCACCTCCATTCTGTGGGCCTGCTGGGACCATGCACAGCCCAAACACACAGGCGATTAGACCCCACTGAGAGCCACAGGCCCCTGGCTCACACACACACGAGTAGGCACAAGGAGAGGCACCCATTCAGACAGCATGTGTAGAGCACCCACTGTATGCAGGCTGTGCTCAGGATGCTGCTGATCTTGTGGCAGTCCAGTCAGCTGGGTCCCTGACCTGGTGCAGCTGACTTCCCCAGGTGAGGAAGACATCCCGTCATTGCCACCTGGACTAAGCTGTGCGGATTTGCATCGAAAGGGGCAGTACAAGAGATCTACCGGGAGGGTCCTAGTTTAGATGGGGGAGAGAGATCCTCTCTGAAAAAGGGACATTGGTGCTGAGACCTGCTGAGAAGGAGTTACAAAGCAAAGAGGAGGGGTCCGAGGGACTGGCAGTGGACAGACGACAGAAGAGGGTGTGCAAGTTGAGCCAGGAACGGGCAGCAGCGTGGCGATGCCTGGCAGGTGGGGCAAGGGCAATAGGGAAACCATAGAGGGTTTTAAGCTGGGGAGAATGATCAGACAGGTAGGGTGGGTTCACTGAATCCCTGAGGGCTAAGCCAAAGGGGCCTGTGGAGCTTATCTGACCCACGCCCTTGGGTTGCAGGCGTGGAAGCCTTGGTTCAGAGAGGGTAACTGGCTTGCCCTGGGTCACACAGCAAGCTGAGGGCAGGCCAGGCTCTCAGCAGGATCCTGGGTTCCACGAGTTCCACAGGCTTCTGAGGGCAGATGGGGCTGGCTCAGCCTCTTCACAGTCTGAGGTCCCACTGACTGTTGGCTGTCAAGGCCCTCGGAGCTTAGCACCTTGCGGCTGGGGAAATAAGAGTAATAAAAATAATCTGGCCAACAAGGGCTAACTGTGTACCAGACACTAGTTCTGTGAACTTATTTTGTCTTCATGGCAACCCTATAAGGTAGGGCTGTTGTTATCCCTGTTTACAGATGAGGAAACCGAGGCACAGGGAGTCCAAGGACACAAAGAAGGTCACAGAGCTCATAAGGACTAGAGTCAGGCTAAGGATCCAGGCAGCCAAGTCCAGTCAGGCTGGAAGAGATGAGTGTTGGAGCTGCAGGGTTTTTTCCTGGACCAGTGGGCATAGCCCCAGCCTCTGAGTCCTAAGGGACCTGGGTTGGGAGTCCCAGCTTCCCTACTTGAGAGCTGTAGGCAACTCATTTCTTCTGAGCCTCAGTTTTCTCATTTGTATGAAGATAGCATTAACTGTCTTGGTATTTACAGGGCTCTAAGCAACAGAAAAGCTGACTTTAAGCCATAGGGCAGGCAGTGTTTACTTCCCAAGATGCTCAGAGACTAGCAGTCCTTGCTACAGCAGCAACATGTTGCCCATCATCATCCTCTGAATGCTGATATATGATACACCTTGTTGCCTCATGACTTCAAGTTGACTGCCAGGGCTCCGGACATCTCACGGGATGGTACCCCAAGCAGAAAGGGAGGGGCTGGGGCAAAGAGTTCTTTCCTTCAGGAGCCCTTTCTTTTTGTGCTGAAGGAAAGTCTTTCCTGGGAGCCATCTAGCAGACTTTCCTGTACATCTCCTTGGCCCAAACTAAGCCACATGTCCACCGCTGGACCCATAGCTTTCATGAAGTTGTGTGAGGCTGCTGTGACTGGTTCTTCCCCAAGGCTCAGCACATGACCTACCACAATTGGGGTCTGCTGGCAAGGAAGGAGGGTGACTGACAGGTGGGTGGTTGGCCAACCTTCCCGGCCACAAGAAATTTGTGGGGATGTCTGGAAGCTGAAAGCAGACCTTGGCTGTGGGGCCACTGGATACAGCCTTCTCCTGGCACCCATGTGAAGCCAGGCTCCTGAGGCCAGCCCTGTGAGTCTGCCTTAGAGAGAAGGACATCCTCTAAGTGCTCTCACGCCCCTCACTGCTCTGAGGTTGGCAGCTACCCCCCAGTGAGATTTTGAAAAAGTAAGATAAGCACATGATAGGGCATTCAACCCTTCAAAAGAGTATATGCAGTGAGGAGTACCTCTCCTTCCCACCCTGGCCCTGGTTACCCCTGGAGGCGACCAGTTCGTTCCCCATGTGCCCTTCCAGGCATATTCGAGGCATGTGTGTAGTGTCCAATGCTCTGTCATGTGCTTAGGTCACTTTTCCAGAATCATACCTACAAGTATATATGTCCTTTTATTCTGCTTTATGTTTTAATTGAGAAAAATTCAAAAATAAACAGAAGTAAAATGTACAATGAACCCCCACATTCCCATCACCCAGTTTGAACAGTGATCAACTCTTGTGCAATCCTGTTTCATCCAAACCCGTCTCCCTCCATTCCTACCTGGGATGATTTGGAAGCAAATCCCAGCCTTGTTTATTATGTGATGATTTCAATAGATAGCTAAAAGAGGGGCACCTGGGCGGCTCAGTCAGTTAAGTGTCTAACTCTTGATTTGGGTTCAGGTCATGATCTCAGGATGGTGAGATGGAGCCGTGCTTCGGGCTCTGTCCAAGCTCAGCAGGGCATCTGCTTGGGATTTTCTCTCTCCCTTTGCTCCTCCCCACCATGCTCCCTCTCCCCCCCCTCTCTGAAACAAATAAACAAATAAATCTTTAAAAAATAATAAAATATGAGAGGCTCCCTACAACCTATCCTTTCTGCAGCATTTTTTATTTCCTTCCTCACCCTTTGTAACCCAAAGTATGACATGGTACCTCCTGTTCTGTACCTTAGCTTTTATCACTTGAAGTATCTTGGATTTCTACAGGATACTTTTAAAGTCATGAGAAGCACAAATGAGCACCCCCCACACACATACGTTCTTCCCCTCCCCACCTGGCAACGTCAGATGCTCTTACGTAGGCACTGGACGCAGTGTCCCACCATTTCGGATGCTACTTTGTCCTTCTCTGAAATAGAAACACTCACCAGGCTTTTTCTGTAACTAGAATATAACTCACATACCATAAAATTTGCTCTTTTAAAGTGTACACTTCAATGGTCTGTAGTGTACTTACAAGGCTGTGTGACCATCACCACTCTCTAACTGCACAACACTTTCATCACCCCAAAAAAGAAACTCAGCACCCATTAGCAGTCCCACCTCCCTCCCCCCACCCCTGACAACTACCAATCTACTTTCTGTCTCTATGGATCTATTCTGGACATTTCATATAAATGGACTCAATCATATAACATGTGACCTTTTGTGTCTGGCTTCTTCCACTTAGCATGCATAATCTTTTTTTAGGGTGCATCAGAACTTCATGCCGTCTATGGCTGGGTAATATTCCATTGTATGGATAGACCACATACTATGTATCCAGTCATCATTGATGGACATTGGGTTGTTTCCACCTTTTGGCTATTATGAATAATCTTGCTGTGAACATTTGTATACAAGTCTTGGCCTGACATATGTTTCCAGTTATCTTGGGTATATACCTAGATATGGAATGGCTGGATCATATGTTTATTTTATTTATTTATTATTTTTTTTTGAGAAGCTGCCACACTGCTTTCCACAACAGCTGTATCATTTTACACTCTCACCAGCAATAAATGAAGGTCCCATCTTCCCACTTCCTCCACAATGTTTGTTATTGTTTTATTATAGCTTGAAGGTTTTTAAGGCAATTTTGAGAAATTAAAAACACTTTTCCTAAGAATTCTTGGACTGAAAATCAGGAAGAGGAGGGGCAGGAGGGGGAGTCTTGGAAGTGAGACCCTGTTTGGTGCAGAAGGGAATTGAAAGAAAGGAGGGGGCGGGCGTGGTGGCTTGGGTCTTAGCACTGCTAAGGCAGGCTGGGAGGGGCTGGCCCCTGTGTCCTAATACTACCTAATTTATAGAGTTGTGAAGCGCACAGCAAAGTGCCTGGCACACAGCAGGTGCTAGATAAATGCTGGATGTTACTATTTCACAGAGGAGAGACAGGCTTCAGAGAGGGCAAGCTTCCTGCCCAATCACTGAGACTAGAATTTGTTGGTGGAAAAAAAAAAATCAACACCCAAAGGAACATACCCATTCATAAATACAGAATTTGCTAATTATTGAACAAAAACAATATCTCAGTAGCCTGCAAGTGGCTGCCTTTTTCAACTCTTTATATGGAATTAAAGTTGTTGTTCTTATACACCATCCTGCTTTTAGTAAACAGTGACCAGATATTCAATTTGTGCCCACGCTCACCACTATGATGACATACTTATTTATCAGGCTTACTCTGACACCATCATATTCATTATCAGGACCTCCTTGGTCCTGAGTCCCTAACCCTATTTGTTACATCCTTCCACCTGCCTCAGTGAGGTTAGAGTCATTTTCCCCCAAAACCTGGTCTAGGACAGATCCCTGGGTCCCAAATCACAGTGATCGGTGGCAGTGCTGGGGTTCGAGTCCCCTGTTCCTTCACCGCTGCCGGGTGGGCGCAGGGCCCGCAGCGCTGACCCCCCCACCCCCGCTGTCGCCCGCAGGGCCCGCGCTCGGCCCTGGCCGAGGTGCACCGGCAGCGGCGCGACCTGCTGCGCCGCGCCTGCAGCCGCCACACGCGCCGGCAGCGCCTGCTGGGGCCCGAGGACCTGCGGCACGTGCTGGTGGACGACGCGCACGGCCTGCTCTACTGCTACGTGCCCAAGGTGGCCTGCACCAACTGGAAGCGCGTGCTGCTGGCGCTGAGCGGCCACGCCCGCGGCGACCCGCACGCCATCCCCGCGCACGAGGCGCACGCGCCGGGCCGCCTGCCCTCGCTGGCCGACTTCACCCCGGCCGAGATCAACCGGCGGCTGCGCGCCTACCTGGCCTTCCTCTTCGTGCGCGAGCCCTTCGAGCGCCTGGCGTCGGCCTACCGCAACAAGTTCGCGCGGCCCTACAGCGCGGCCTTCCAGCGGCGCTACGGCACGCGCATCGTGCGGCGCCTGCGGCCGCGCGCGCACCCCGACGCGCTGGCCCGCGGCCACGACGTGCGCTTCGCCGAGTTCCTGGCCTACCTGCTGGACCCGCGCACGCGCCGCGAGGAGCCCTTCAACGAGCACTGGGAGCGCGCGCACGCCCTCTGCCACCCGTGCCGCCTGCGCTACGACGTGGTCGGCAAGTTCGAGACGCTGGCGGAGGACGCGGCCTTCGTGCTGGGCCTGGTGGGCGCGCCGGGCCTGCGCTTCCCTGCGCCCCCGCCCCGGGCCAAGGCGGCCGCCGCCCGAGACCTGGCCGAGCGCCTCTTCCGGGACATCAGCCCCTTCTACCAGCGGCGCCTCTTCGACCTCTACAGGATGGACTTCTTGCTCTTCAACTACTCTGCCCCTTCCTACCTGCGGCTGCACTAGGCCGGGAGCTTGCGGGGCCGTCACACCGCCGATGCCCCGAGGGCTCAGGTGGGGCCGGACAGTGTGCATTTCTGGTGGCCACCCCCCGCTCCCCGCAGCCCCATGCTGGTGCTGCCCGCCCGGGACTCCACCCTGAGCACCACTGCCCCGGTGCTTCCCTGCTTGGCCAGCCCGCCTGGGCCTCCATCCCACCGGGCCAGGTATGCGTGCAGCCCACCTCAGGCGGCTGTGCGCCAGTGTGCCTGCCTGTCACTTGATGCTTGCTTCCTCTGACTGCGCCAGCTGGCAGGCGCTTCTCCAGACCCTGGGTGGGGAAGCATTGAATTACTAGTATTTTTTAGTTTGCGAGGGGCCATTTTGGGGGGGTCAGCTTTGACTCCAAATCTGTTCGTGGTGTAACAGAGCAGATTGCTCTGCGGCCTCTCCTAGTGCCCTTTTCACCTCCCCTGCCCTGGCATTGACAGCCGTGGCCCAGGAGGAAAGCCGTCTGTCACTGGCTCAGGCTAGGGCCATCCCTGTCAGTAGGCATGGCACTGGAGCCCACCCTGAGTTGCCTTCCTCTCTGCCTCTCCCTGTCGCTAGCCCCACCTTTGATCTCAGTCTGGCCAGATCCTAAGTCTTCCCTGTGTGCCCACAGAGCCAAGAGTGCAATATGGTGGCAGGTTTTCTGGGGCCTTGGTGAGCTGGGGAGCTCATGTTTTTGAAATAAATGTTTTTTACGTCTGACATATTGGAGTTTCTCCACTTCATTTTGCCATTTGCTCTGTCACATGGGGCTGTTGGATCTTGGGCATCTTAACAAACCTCTGAGCCTCAGTTTTCCTTTGCGAGCATGCCAGGTGGTCGTGAAGATCAGATGAGAGAGATGGAGAGCCTGGGCTTCCTTCACAGCAGCCCACAGGTGTGAAGGGCTCTATGGGGAGTGGGGTAAGGCGTGGGCGCACCATGGCCCCTGGTGCTAAATTCTGGCTGGAGGGGCAACGGTGAAAACTTGGGGGGAAATCTGACCTTTCATTCTGCCTAGGCTAAAGATTAAAGCTGAAAACAGCCCAGTGAAACCCTGTGCCTTGGGCTGCCTCCCACCCTTGGTGTGTGGGTGTGAGTGTGTCAGGGCACTTGGCAACGAGAGGCCACCCTTCTGGCTTGGGAAGACAGCCAGCCGTGGGAGTCCCTTGGGAAGGACTAAATGTCCCCTTAGTGACTGTTTGAATATACGGTGTCCTTTCTCAGTTTCCTTCGATGGTAAATTAAAATGCCAGAACTTTGGGAAGACCAGGGCAGGGTATGCTTGAGGATTTGAGAAACAGAAATCAGAGCACGGCTGAGGAAGGGCAGCTTGGCTGGGCGGAGGCCAAAGCTGTGTTGTGGTGCCCCCACAGCCTGTGGTGGGAGCCCGTGAGCCTGGTTACAGGGCCGTGCTGGCCTGTGGGGGCCAGGTTGGCCAGGGACTGGCAGCTCTGTCACAGTCACGCCTCGCCCTTTGCTGATGTTTCCCCCCTGCCTACAGTGGATGCTTTCCCTTTCCAGGCTAGTCCTAGGGCTCCCCCTTCTCAGGAGCCTGCCGAGGCCTTCACGGACACCGTGTCCATGGGCCCTACCAGCAGGGGTCAGTGACCGCCAACCCTTGTGGACCTGGGAAGGGGTTGCCACGGGGCTCCCTGTGAAGCCCCACCCCCCTGGAGAGCCGTGGATTACCAGGATGAGGGGGAGGGGCTGGGCCTGTGACATGCCTGGAGGCTTGTTCCCGGCCCCTCTTGGCCGCACGCACCCTCATACGCCATACACACGCTGAGTCACGTGCCACCTCGTGGTCAGTTAGTTGTTCACATGCTTCGATGGCACACACCTTTGTTCGAAGCTCCCTCAGGGCCCACACAGCCTTTGATGCGACCTGTTTGCTGAAGTTATCACCCATCCAGATGCCCTCTGCCCCCCCCGAAGGTCGTCACCATTAGAAGTCACCCTCCAGCTCTGCAGTCACAGCACCTGCTGTCCTCTCCTTCAATGCCTCCGGCATCCTGAAGCTTGTCACATGCACGCACACTCCCTCACGCGGGGCAGGCACTCCACTGCCCACCCCGCACTGTTGGCACTTGACCTCGAACCCTCTGTTGTGAGTACGAGGGCCATGCTCCAGGCTCGCGAGAGCTAGAGGCGCCTCTTCTTCCCCTTGTGCAGCCCCTGGGGAGTTCCTCCTGCTCTGGCCTCCTCTGACCTGCTTCCTCTCCGGCTGGCGCCAGAACGTGTCTGTCCTCACAGATCACAGGCCGACGCCGCAACAGCAGGGTCCCAGCTGGTCCCAGATGGCCCGAGGAAGACAGGGTCCCACATGAACAGCTGGACAAGACAAGAGGGTGCCCGGGGGGGCTCAAGCTGACACCCTTCAGTGATTTTTCTGCTAAAAGGCTACCCCAGGTCCTGAAGGAATCAAGCACACAAACTGGAGGTCACTCGGCATTTCGGCTTGCTGGCAACCGTCTTCCATTTCGTGGTTTCCATCTCTCAGAGCTGAGTGGTGCCGGCCAGAGCCACCCCAGCAAGGAAGTGACACCGTGGATTGGGTTACAAAGTCTCGTGTCAAGCGTTCCAGTGTTCTTCTGCTCTTTCTGGCTTCGTCAGGAAAACATTTCCCGGATTGTTGTGGTTATGGCGTTGCTTTGTTTTTGTTTCGGTTTGTTTTGCGGTTTTGTGTTGTGGCTTTGTCATCCAGGCAGCTTCCTGGGAGGCATATTTCTGTGAGTTAAAATTTCGCTGAAATAACCCCCCGGTTCTTCGTCACAGCGCTTCTTCATGCGTGATGCAGTTTGGGGATCACAGCCGGCTGCATCTGCCGGCCTCGGCCTCTGGCTGCGTGGCCCCGGGAGAGGGGAGGCCCGGGGCTGCTCAGCTTGCTGGGCTGCTCCATCACCCCACCGGGTCGGTGGGCCAGGGGTCAGGGTGCCTCCCCTCCCCACGGGGCTGGAGCTCTCTTTCCGGGGTGAAGGCGCCGCGGTCTGTGGCAAAGGCGACTTGCCTTCCGATCAGCTTCTCTCTTGGGCAGCAGGAGGTGGTCAGGACAGCTGCTCCGTGGAGCCACTGGGGGTACAGGCCCCTTCTCTCCTGCAGCCCCCCCATCCCTGGGCTATATACAGCCCTTCTCCACGTGCTCCACAGAGCGAGCCGTTCCCTTCCCAGGCAGCAGAACGTTGAAGACACAGACCGGGGACCGTGCAATCCAGAGCCAATCATACCTGCAATGCTCCCACCGCAAGGGAGGCTGGGCACGATACCCACACCCCACCCACATCCCTGTGGCAGTAAGCTCTTCCCAGTAGCATTCCCGATGGCTCCCTGCTGCCCCAGCTGCCGCCCTCCTGTAGGTTCCCTCAGACCTGCTTGGCCTGAGCACAGGGATGTTGGGTGTGCAGGGGGTCGGTGTCCCCAAGCAGCCTTCAAGCTATGTCTGCTGGAAGCTGGGGGGTAAATACTGCAGCTTGTGCCCCTCAGGTGGGATAACACTGAGGCGTGCCCTATAGAGGTCTCCCCTGGGATTCAGCCCCAGGTGCCCAAAGTGGTGGCCAGCTCGAGAGTACACCCTTTGCTTCCTTTCCCCTCCCCACATCTCTGGGGGACTCCCCAGAATCTCCCTCCCATTGAAATTACTTGCATCCGTATTTTTATCTCCAGGGGAACCCATGATTCTGTTGCAGACTTGCTGCTTTTATTTCACTGGTCCCTAAATAATAGACAAGTAGATTCATTTGTGTCCTTTAGTGTTGCAGTGCTACAGTGACCATCCCTGCGTACATCCTGTGATCGCAGGATACATCCCTAGAAGACAGAGCCACACCCTGATCACACCGTTCACCGTGCCTGGTTCTCAGGAGGCTGCAAGCACCTGCTGATGTAAGTTTTACTGTCGCTGTGCTCAGGGCACGAGGACAGTCGGGGATCAGGCCGGCCACACTTAAGTGCCGGCGGCATGCCCCAGGTCTGGGCCGCCGTGATATGCTACTTCATGCCTCGGCTGTCAGACATTCAGGGGTTGCCCATTTCCCTGTGAGGGCGTTTGCGATGCATGCTTCCTGGAGGGTTGGTTTTCTTCTTTGAGGGCATCGTGTGCATAGAAACACTGAGGACACAGCAGGACCAACAGTTAGCTCTTCGTTCCCTAAATGTTCTTTAGAAGCCCCTACAGGGGAGAAACTACTGGAGACCATGCACATTTTAGGACTCGCTCTGGCTGGGTGACTGGTATGAGCTTTTTCTACGTACAGGACTGGTTCTGCCCTGCGTCCTGGAAGAGCCCTGCCTGCCCTCCCCGCCTACTTCCTAAACTCGGGGGCCACAGCGAGAGTAGCGCACAAGGGGAGCCAGGGGAGCTTCTTTCTGTAAGCTGCTCCGGAAAGACAGGCTGGGGCTGGCTGGCATGCAGGGGCCCTCTGGCCAGGGACACCTCCCTGGGAACAACGTGCGCCTGGGACAGGGCAGCAATGCTCAGAGCAGCTGCGTCCACAACAGCAAAAACTGGAAAGCAAGTGTCTGTCGGAAAGAGGAGGGACAAGGCATGCAGTATTATCCGTGATAACTAAAAGATGAAATGAGCCCTGTGCACCATCACGTGACTCGTAGCAACTTGCTGCTGAGGCAAAAAAAAAGTTGCATGGAGCGTAATACCATCCTGTATGGCTAATAAAGAAAGAGAGAAGCATGCAGTGTATTGTTTTTGAGGTACTAGTTTTAGAAGGAGAGGAGGGAGCTGTGGTGGAGGGGGAGGTGGCGGGGGCGGCTGGAAAAACGGCTCGTGGCAGACGGACACATCGGCCACGTGTGTCACCGCACCACTACGCTGCATCACAGGCACACGGGGCAGTATTTTGCGCGTGTCAAGTAGGACATAGCGGAAACATTGCAGGAAAAGTCCTGAGACTTACACAGTCCAAATGGAAATCAGCCTGCCTCTGACCCCAATGGGAGGGGACCCCGGGGTCTCTGCTTCCTTCTACCACCAGGCCAGTGCTGCCCGGTGCACGGTACACCGGGCTTGCCTCTCACCTGGGCCTGGATAGATGGAGGCCCAGGGTGCGCCCCATGGCAGTCCTCTACGCCCTTCCCCCAGGCCCCAAACACCCCAGGAGCACACAGCAGGACTGACTTCTGCCTGCTGCAGGCTGGGAACCACCATCCCATCCCGCCCCAGGGCTTGGGGAGGGCCTCTTTTCAATTCTCACTCCACATGGGACTCATTCTACCTTCTTTCCAGAACAATAGGGCCACTTGCCCACCTAGCTCAGTGCAGCCACCGTAGTCATCTTCAGGGCCCCGCACCCTTCTGTCCTAGCGAGAGGGCTATAGTTAGTGTCCCCGCGTTTATTTATCCTCCCAAGGACTCCAAGATGACCTTCTGTCCCTCTGTCTGTAGAAGAGAGTGGGGGAAACCCTTGTGTCTCCTGCAGGCACCCTCCTGCAGGCTGCTGCTATCCCGAAGCAGTTACAGCAGTGTCCGACTTTACTCCATCCCACTTCTCTTCGAAGACTGTGTAGAACACCAGCAACGCAGTATTAGGTTCATGTATTAGAATTTCAGAAAATAGCAGGCCTGTCCCCAGGCCCCAGTTCTTCTACCCAGAGGTACTGACTGTTACCTACACACACAGGCGCACGCACACACACGCACGCGCACACGCACACACGCACGCACACGCACACGCACACTGTTTCCTAACGCACACAGATGGGAGCATGACGACACACTGCTGTTGTGCTTTAAAAAAATCGGAATATGCTTTGTAGATTGCTCCAGACCAGTGTATAAAGATCTGGCTCTTCATTTCAGTGGCTGCCTGGCAGTGCAGGGTACGTCGGCGAGCAGCCCCTGGCAGTGGGTATACAGGTGGTCTCTGAGCCTTTGCTGTGGCGCTGTCGTGAACACGTTGTCCAGATATCTTTATTTACACGTGTGAGTGCATCCTTGGGATCAGTTCTGGGAAATGACGCTCCTACTCTCTCTAAACCTCACACCAACCCCTCGAGATCAAACATCACCTCATTTAATGGAGGAGAAAATGGACGCTGGGAAGGCAAAATGCTCAGACCAAGCGGAAATAGGATATGAACCTGCGAAGTTCATTCACGTGGCGTGGGCTCTGAGGAGGTGAAGAGCCCCGCAGGGCAGCTCCCCTCCCTAGAGTTCACCTCTGTCCAGAAGGGAGTGCTCTGTGCCTGGAGCGCCAGGGACGGGTGGCCGAGAGGGAGGCTGCGTGGAGCCCGGCTCTAGGAGAGGCCCCTGGAGGGGTGGGCAGTGGGGGCGCCTCGGCCGGGGAAGCGGCGACACAGTAGCTTGAATTCCCAAAGTTGGCTCAGGGGAGGCGGTGGCAGCGGAGGGCACAAGCAGGACGGTGACGTAAAATCTGGGGCCCCAAGCCTAGAAAAACCACACAGAAGCCCACGGGTCCGGAGACGTTGGCTGGGGCCACGACCAAGACTCTGCTCCCAGCCCAGACTTGCCCTGGGACCCCACTCCCCGATGTCCACATCAGACCCCCAACAGGGTTCTGTGCCTCTGACACGGCCCGGACTTGGGGCACCAGGCCTGCGCAGACAGTGAGTGAGGGCCATCCTCGTGCCTGCCAGTCGCTGGATGGCCACCAGCAGGCGAACCAGCATTGTATGGCCACTCCCCCTGTGAGGGCACCGCTCTTCTCGTAGTCGGTGTTTTCCAACAGCTACATCAGGTCTGGGCATGCCACTCTCCTGCTCCCCAGACTTCAGTGTCTCCCCATTCCCCCTCAGACAAATGTGGGCATTTAGCATTCTCCCCAGCTCGTCTCCTAACCATTCTGAAAACCAGCACTTCAAATTCCCTAAGCGAGACATTATTCTGTCCCACCCCAGGACATTGGCACTTGCCTCCCACTGTCTGGAGTATTTCCTCCTACAGGGTTCCCTGCTTCTCACCTGGGCCCCCATGCCCTCTCCTATCTTCTCTCCCCATCCACTCTCCTCCCTACTCTGGCATCTGCTGACTGTGGCCCTCCAGTCCGACCCTCCCCTTCTGGTTAATTCCCCAACAGAGGGCTGGTGGGAGGTCGGAGGGTAGGCGATGAGGTGGGAGAGCTCCCCCCCCACCCCGCTCCCCACTAGTTCGAGGCCGCACAGTCACAGCCCCCTCCCTTGGCCCCTGCCCACCTCCCCCATGAAGGGGAGGGGTCGGCTCCCCACTGGTGCTGGGCCCTGGTGGACTGAGAAGTGCACTGCCCCCTGAGCTCCCTGACACACCTGCTGACGGCTTCAGTCTGTCCTCCAGGTCTCTGCTCCCTGTCACCCTCCAGGAGAGCTCGTCCCATGGCAGTCCCCCTGGGGCAGGCCCCAGCACTGAGGGTCGGCCCATGCGTGCGGTCTGACTGGTCCCCCACAGGACACCGGGCTTGAAGCTGATCCCATTCTGCAGAAGCCGAGACCCACGAACATCCGTGCTCTCAAACGCCAGCCTCTGCAGCTCGGCACCCCATTCAGACATTTGGACCAAATCCACAGCTGAATGAGGGCGGGAACGTGAGACCCGCGACAAAAGTCAGGGCCAGTGTGGGCAGGGAGTAGGCATGCAGCTGTGTTCATGTGTGTGTGTGTGTGTGTGTGCCCGCGCACACACGTGTGAGTGTTTATGTTGCCTCTCCGCGTATCAGGTTGGGATTTTGCGGGCGTCTCTGTGGGCTGCCAGGGCTGATCCGCAGAGCGGTGAGCCGTGGGCAGGGCCAGTCGGAAACACACCGGCCCTAGAGTTGGAGGGAGGGCTGAGGCAGACACAGTGGAGCTGGGGTCCTTGGGAGGTGGGGTGGGTGCCCCCTCACCAACTGGTCATGGAAGCCCTTCGTTCTGTCACAGCTGGTGTGTGCCTGCCAGCCCAGGGACAGCCTGGATCCGAGTCCAGGTTTAGGGCGAGTATGTGAAATGTTCATGCGTGTGGGTCTTTCCGAGGGTGTCTTGGTGTTTCGGTGTGTGTGTGCCCGTGTTCGGGGGGTGCATTTGTGAGTACACGGTCAGTCTAGAAGTGTCTGGTGCGAGGGTCCCCGTCAGTGCCTCCATCCTCACAGCAGGCTGCAAGGAGACCAGAAACTTGCTGGCTCTTCTGTTTTGCCTCTGCCGTGTGGAAGGATAGCGGCTAAGCTGCCCCCTCAGGCCTGTTTCCCTGCGTGTGGACAGGGCCCTCTCCAGGTGAGGCTGGCGCTGTCCGCAAAAGGGTCCTGTGCAGCCTCTCCCACAAACTGCCTTGCTGTGGGAGGGACCGCTGGACTTCAGTGTCTCCTTTCTGGGCCTCGGTTTCCTCAGCTTGGAAGTGGAGCCCTGGGAGAGTCACGTGAGTGTCTGTGGGCAGACCTGGGGTGGACGGCCAGCAGCTTGAGTGTGGTCGGTGGGCGGCAGCAGCTGTCAGCATCCTGGGCCTATGACTTACCCTCTGACTGGAATGGACCGAGTTGGTACCAAGGTCTTCTGCAGCGGCAGCTGATCCCTCAGTGAGGTGGTCGTCTTCGTGACCTCCCAGGGCTTCAGGAACTCTGCAGTGGGTTCCGTCAGCCAAGAGAACCTGCAATGGACACTTGGTATCTTTAGGGAGCCTGCAGCCACCAGCCGTATGAGTAGCTCTCGCTCATCTGGAACTTTCTACTTGCCAGGCATCGTTCTAAGTGCTTTATCAACATTAACCTGTATGTCAACTCACAACCATTTATAGATGAGGAAATTAAGGCACAGAGAGGTCAAGTGACTTGCCCAAGGTCACACAGCTAGGAAGCCTTCCAAAGTTGCTACATTTTTCTTTCAGGACCCATCAGTGCATTGATGGTGGGATCCAGGACACAGCCTGGGCACATAGAACATTTAGTAACTGCCACTGGCTGAGGCCCCAGATCTGCCCAGTCTGGGGGTCTCTACTGGTTCCCGAATACCTTAAGGCTTTACAAACTACACTCCACCCCAGTCTGATCCCATCACGTCTTTGGCAGGGGCAGGTGTTCAAGAATGTATTCCTCCTTTGGCAGGTGGTTCCTGTGAGGCCAAGGGCTCAGAGGGAAACAGCCGGCTAAGGCTCCGGGATGGCCCCAGCATTCCCGGGCACCTGTCTAGAGGTCCTCAGCTCAGACTGGGATTGAAGAGGATGAACCCCAGACTGTCACAGAACTGCTCAGGGAACTCCCTGTGGATAAGAAGCCTCATCCCAGGTCCACTCTATACACCGCTGGAATGCACTTTGACATGGCCTGGGCGGGGGCAGGACTTGGCCGTAGGGGTCTCAGGGTCTAGTACCTGTACGGAAACTTCCTGGCAAATTTTTCCTGGGCCTTGTTTCTATTCTTCTTATACTGCGGGCCCTTCTTGGGGTCCTTCGAGTCCATCATGGAAGGAGGTTTAAGCTGTGGCACACTTTTCACCCACGGCTGGAAAGCAAGAGGAGGCCCATCAGAGGAGGGGATGGTGGTGGGAGGAGCCAGCTGGACCGGGACCAGGCACTCAGCTTCCCCTTGAGCCCTCGAAGGGGACAGAGCACCTGCCGGCCTCCCAGGGCTGAGTGAAGGCTGGGTCGTGCTGGCCCTTCACCCATGTCCGGCCTCACCACACTGCACCAGTTACGCACGTTCTCATGTGTGAGTGTGTGTGTGTGGGGGGGTGGGTGTGCAATTTTATGTGTACAGCTTTGTGTAACCACCACTTGGGATGGTTCTCAACTGAACAGCCCATCCCAAACTCTGGCAGCCACGAATTTGGGCTCGTCTCTCTACTGATGTGATTTTGCAAGTGTTATAACACTGGAACCACCCAGAAGGTATCTTTTAGAACCTGGCTTCTTCCTCTCAGCATCATTCCCTCAGGACCAGCCCAGCTGTGCGTATCCGCGGGTGGTTCTTTTTCAGTGCTGAGGAGTATTCCGTGGGATGGCTGTGCCGTGCTTTGTTCAATCCTCAACTGGTGAAGGACGTCTGGGTAGTTCCTGGTGTGGGGCTATTACCAATAAAGCTGCTATGAATATTCATGTACAAGTTCATGCAGGAAGTCTTTGTTTCTCTCGAATATGTAAGGGTGCCATTGCTGTGGCTTATGGTAAGTCCGTAAGCTTTAAGACGAGCCGCCAAACGACCTTCCAGAGCAGCTGCGCCATTTTCCGTGCCCACCAGCATCAACGAGTGACTGTCTTTCTAAAGCACCTGGTGCAGATGCAGGTAGGTGAGGGCGGAGAACAGCAGGGGTTAAGACCTCGCTGCTGATGTTTCCTTTGCCATCAAATCGTGCAACCCTTGCCCACCAATGGCTGTCCTAATATATCTTCACCGTGGTCTAAACAGCCAGTGTGCTGTGCACATGTGACCTCAGAGCCCGTTGTGACAGTGCCAGCCTCCTGCCAGAAATGCCAGCAGCCCTGCTTGTGGCCTGGCCCCTCAGACCCCCAGGAAGTCTTCCTGATCTTCCATGGACTTGCCCACCCGGCAAAGAGCTTTGTTCAAAGTGCAGCTCTCTACACCAGTGCTGGCTAGTGGGGGCGTCCGTGGCCTCTGACCCTGGACCATGACTGTTATAAGGACACCGGGGTCCCTTTCATGGGCCTGGCCCCACAGCCCTTCACTATCAAGTAAACCTGGGCAGGCCAATAACCCCTGGCCCTCCTCCTCCTGAGCAGCCCGGCGAGGGCCCTGGTCTAGGACAGGTGAAGTGTCTGCTAAGCTCCGTGTGTGACCTCAT
Organism: Ursus maritimus; assembly: GCF_017311325.1. NCBI lineage: Eukaryota > Metazoa > Chordata > Mammalia > Carnivora > Ursidae > Ursus > Ursus maritimus. Next base: position 722,752 of record NW_024423786.1, read on the forward strand.
TTAATGTTCTCCACCTGATGGAGAACAGATTACAGTCACCCCCATTTTCCAGGGAAGGAAATGGAGGCTCTGAAAGGTTAGGTGCTTTGCCTACATCCCCACCCACCAGGGGACCAGAGTGGCCATCTGGGCTCTGCAGCCTCACAGAGTTCCGAACGAGGCTGGGAGAGGTACCCACACCAGTCACTGAGGAAGCAGACCACTACAGGAACCCAGTGGTCTGGAGGAAGCAGGGGAAGGGGCACCCCTCAGGCCCACCCCATACCTACTCACAGACCCCCTAAGCCATGGGCGTGACCCTGCAAACTGACACGGCTGAATCTGCCTCCCTCAGGGGCAGAAGGGCCACTGCAGAGTCCAGGGAAGGACTCTGACACCGTGGCCATCTGTCCCAGGCGCCATCTTTCTCCTGCTTCCCAAGCTGATCCGGGACTGTCCTTCCCAGCCACCCAGGCTGTCCCCCCAAATCCTGGTAGTGACCATGATGGGGGTTTGGCTCAGGGTGCCCTGGCAGTGTCAGGAAGACACCAGGTATGAGAGCTGCCATGCCCTGTGACCCCCCAAGACTGGTCCTCCCTGGCTACAACACTGTCTTGGATCAGCGACATAGAGAGGCACAGGCCTGGGTACACGGAGCCTCCAACCAGAAGGGAGTAGGTGAGTGGACCATCCAAGCTGCAGGCTACTCACGGGCTGGTTTATGTGATGCCAGAAGGGCGGAAGCTGGCCATGGTCCTGGCTGCCATGCTACCACAGGAGCACTGGCCCTGAGGCCCCAGCAGGCCAGGCCCACAGGGTCATTGCGACATCAGAAGCCCTTGAAGTCACAATCAGTGACACTGCAGTTGCTGAACCATGTGGCTCAGAATCCAGCCTGAAGCCCTCTGCCCAGAGCGGCTGTAGAGACGGCAGCGGGTGGGCCAGGGCTTGCTGGCGTTCCCATGCTCAGCGCCCTGGATGGAACATCCACCTGGACATACTCCCCCAGGGATCTCTCCCATGCAGCCTGGGAACAGAAGAGATACCCCAGAAATAGCTAAAACCTTACTTTGGTTGCAGAAAAGTGATCCTGGCCGACTCTGACCTGAGCCCTAGCCACAGCCCAGCCATCACGGAGACGAGGGTTTGAACGCAGGAGAGTGTGAGAGTTGAGGGTGGTGCCCAAAAGGCCAACTCCCTGTCTCCCAGTCGGGCCACTGCCTTCTGTGCAGCCTCAGGCAAGCGGCTCCGTCTCTCTGTGCCTGTGTCCCAGACTACAGATGTGTTTTGAAAAAATTGCTCTGGTGGCAGTGTGGAGAACAAAGTGAACGGGGCCAGGAGTAGGTGTGGATAGACCAGGAGACCAGCAAAGGCAGTAACATGGATGAGGGGTGGTGGTGCCTTGGAATGAGGTGGTGCTGGAGATGGAGGGAGGGGGGTTGATTGGAGAGATTTCAGGAGACCAAGTTAACACAGAGTGGTGACAGAGGCTGTGGGAGGGCCAACGATGACTCTGGGTTTCTTTTACTGCCACTAAATGGGACTAGACTAGGCCTTGGAAGGAAACCGTGGGTTCAGCCTTGGTCAGGTTGAGTTTGAGATGCCTTTGAGCCTCCCTTCACTTAGGCACTTGTACGTCTGGGTCTGAGATCCAGAGGGGTGAGGTCTGGGCATAAAGTACGTTTGGGTGTCACTGATGTATCAGTGGTAATTGAAGACAATCATCCGAACGGGAGGCGGTGTGGAAGAAGTGTGAAGAGGGCATTGGGCGGAGTGTTAAGATACCCAATATTTAATGATCAAATAAATATTTAGCGCCTGCGACCCAGACAGGGGCACGGACAGAGAGGACAAAGTCAGTGGTGTCACAGAAGACGGGGGATGATCCCAGGTCAAGAGGCAGGGTTGTCATCAGTGCCAGTGCCGCAGATCGTTGTGACCAGGTGAGAAGGAAGAAGTAACTTTGGGATTTAGGGGCATTTCATTTTATGCAGAGCTGTTTCTGTGGAGGAACACATGGCAGATTACAAGGAGTCGAGGAATGAGAAGGTGAAAGAGTTGAACCAGAGGTGGTATGGCATTTCACCCAAGAATGCAGCTAATGCATTCTCCACCCATTTCACTCACACCACTCTCCATTCTCTGTTCTGTCTTCGTTCTACTAACGTGATGAATTACATTGATTGAGTTTCATATTACGAAGCACCCTGTCATTGTGGGCACAAATCCCACCTAGTCATGACACATAATCCTTTTAATATGCTGCTGAATGTACTTTGATAGTATTTTTTTTTGAGGATTTTGGAATCTATTCATAAGGAGTATTGACCTGAAGTTTTCTTGTCTTGTAGTGTCTTTTTCTGGCTTTGCTATCAGGGTAATCATGACCTCATAAAATGAGCTTGGAAGCATTCCTTCCTCTTCAATTTTTTTGGAAACTTTGATGAGGACTAGTGTTAATTCTCTGTAAATGTTTGGTAGAATTCACCAGTGAAGCCATCTGGTCCTGGCCTTTTCTTTGTGTGTGTGTGTGTGTGTGTGTGACTCTTAGGAGTTCGTAATCGCTCTGGATAGAACTTCCAGTACTATGTTGAATACAAGTGGCAAAAGCAGGCATCCTTGCCTTGTTCCTGATCCTAGTGGGAAAGTTTTGAGTCTTTTTACCATTGAGTTGCACACTAACTGTGGGGTTTTCATATATGGTTTTTTTTATGTTGAGGTAGTTTTCTTCTATTACTAGTTTGCTGAGTGTTTTTTTTTTGTTTTGTTTTGTTTTGTTTTAATCAGGAAACTGTGTTGAATTTTGTCAAATGCTTTTTTGGCATCATTTGAGATTATCATGTGGGGTTTATTTTCATTTTTCTTTAATGCTGTATACTTGATTGCTCTTCATAAGTTGAACCATCCTTGCATTCCAGCTATAAATCTCACATGGTCATGGTGTATAATCCTCTTAATATGCTGCTGAATTCAGGTTGCTAGTATTTCAATGAAGATTTTACATCAATATTCAAAAGGGATATCAGTCTTAGTTTTTTTTTCTTGTAGTGTCTTCTGGCTTTGGTATCAGGGAAATGCTGGCCTCATAGAATGAATTAGGAAGTGTTTCCTCCTCTTCAATTTTTTGGAAAAGTTTAGAAAGGATTGATATTAGTTCTTTAAATGTTTGGTAGAATTCAGTGAAACCATCTGTTCCAGGGGTTTCCTTTGTTGGGTGGTTTTTGATTACTGAATTCATCTACTATTTATCAGTCTATTCGGACTTTCTATTTCTTCATGATTCAGTCTTGGTAGGTTGTGTGTTTCTGGGAATCTGCCCATTTCATCCAGGTTATCCAATTTGTTAACGTACAATTGTTCATAGTATTCTCTTACAATCTTTTTAATTTTGTATAATCAGTAGTAATGCTCCCCTTTTCAGTTAAGATTTTAGTAATTTGAATCTTCACCTTTTTTTTCTTAGTGAATCTAGCTAAAGGATTGACAATCTTGTTGATAATTTCAAAAATCGACTTGGCTTTGTAGATTTTCTACATAACTTTCTACTCTGTGTTTTATTTATCTTTATTCTAATCTTTATTATCTCCTTTCTTCTGCTAGCTTTGGATTTAGTTTGCTCTGCATCTTCTAGTTCCTTAAGTTACATATTTAGATTATCAATTGGGATCTTTCTTCTTTTTGAAGATACGTATTTACTCCTATAAATTTCCCTCTTTACACTGCTTTCACTGCAACCTATAAGTTTGGTATGTTTTGATTTTGTTTTCACTCATCTGAAGGCATTTCTTAAATTCCTTTGTGATTTCTCCTTTGATTCAGTGATTATTTAAGAAATGTTGTTTAACTGCCACATTATTTGTGAATTTTCCAGTTTTCTGTTGATTTCTAGTTTCATTCCATTGTGATCAGAAGATACATTTTGTATGACTTGAATTTTTTAAAACTTCTTAAATTTAGTAAGACTTGTTTTGTGGCCTAATGCATCTTGGAGAATATTCCAGATACACTGGAGAAAAATGTATATTCTACTATTGTTCAGTGGAGTTTTCTGAATGTCTGTTAGGTCTAGTTTTGGTTTATAGTGTTGTGCAAGTGCTGCATATCTTTACTGATCTTCTGTCTAGTTCTATCTACTATCCATTATTGAATTCTCTATTATTGTAGACCTATCTATTTCCCTATCCAATTTTGTTAAATTTTGATATATTTTTGGGCTCTGTTATTAAGTGTGTATATGTTTATAATAATTATATCTTCTTGATGGGTTGACCCTTTTATCAATATTTAATGTTCTTTGCCTGTTGTAATCTTTTGCCTTAGAGTCTATTTTGTCTAACAATAATATAGCTACCCAGCCCTCTTTGGGTTACTATTTTCATGGAATATCTTCTTTCATTCTTTTGCTTTCATCTGCTCTGTGTTTTATATCTAAAATGAGTTTCTTGTAGACAACATATAGATGAATTATTTTTATACATTTTAAAATAATCTCTGCCTACTAATTGCAGAGTTTAATCTGTTTACATTTAATATAATTACTGTAAGGAAGGACTTTCTTCTGCCATTTAGTCTTTATGTCTTATATGTTCTTTTCTTCAATTCCTTTTCCTCAATTCCTCTATTACTCTCTTGTTTTTGTATTTAACTGACTTTTTGGTAATGTACAATTTTGGTTCCTTTCTGTCATTTTCTATATATTTTTCAGTTACTATCTTAGTGGTTATTTTGGCGGTTATGATGAAAACCTTACATTTATAACAATCTAGTATGAATAATAGCAACTGAGTTACAATTGTGCACAAACACTCTGCTCCTATACATCTTCTCCTCCCTTTATACTGTTATTGTCACCCATCACACCATTACCACAGATTTGCAATTATTGCAACATGCATTCATTTTTTAATTCATACAGGAAAAAAGAGGGATTATAAACCCAAAATACAATCACATTGAACTTAACATTTACTTATGACTTGCCATTACCATTGTTCTTATTTCTTCTGATAGCTTTGAGTTACTGTCTAATGTCCTTTCAATTTTGACTAAAAGACTCCATTTGGCACTTCTTGTAGGGCAGGTCTACAAACTCCCTCAGTTTTCGTTTATTTGGAAATGTCTTAATTTTTCCTTCATTCTCAAAGGATACTTTTGCCAGATATAGAAATCTTGGTTGAGAGTTTCTTTTTCTTTCAGGTCTGCAAATATGTCATCCGTCTGCTTTCTGGCTTCTATGGCTTCTGATGAGAAATCAGCTGTTAACCTTATTAAGAATCCCTTGAATGTGATGGGTAACCTTTCCCTTGCTGCTTTCAAGATTCTCTCTTTGTCTTTGAGTTTTAACGATAAGATTATCATGTGTGTTGGTGCGGATCAGTTTGAGTTTATCCTGCATTGAGTTCATTGAGGTTATTGGGTATGCATTATCATATCGTAGGGAAGACAGAGCTGGTGTATTGAATTAAGAATATATAGATTGTGGGGCGCCTGGGTGGCATGGCGGTTAAGCATCTGCCTTCGGCTCAGGGCGTGATCCCGGTGTTGTGGGATCGAGCCCCACATCAGGCTCCTCTGCTATGAGCCTGCTTCTTCCTCTCCCACTCCCCCTGTTCGTGTTCCCTCTCTCGCTGGCTGTCTCTATCTCTGTCGAATATAAAAAAAAAAATCTTTTAAAAAAGAAAAAAGAAGGGGCGCCTGGGTGGCACAGTGGTTAAGTGTCTGCCTTCGGCTCAGGGCGCGGCTCAGGGCATGATCCTGGCATTATGGGATCGAGCCCCACATCAGGCTCCTCCGCTGTGGGCCTGCTTCTTCCTCTCCCACTCCCCCTGCTTGTGTTCCCTCTCTTGCTGGCTGTCTCTCTCTGTCTAATAAATAAATAAATCTTTAAAAAAGAAAAAAGAAAATATAGATTGTGACCTGATGAATGAGAGGGCACAACCCACCCACATGGGGGTAGGCAGGTAGCTCCCTCAGCATCCAAGTTCCCTCTGGATGGGAAGTGAGACCCATGAGGTCATTTTGATCTAAGACACAGTTTCAATACACCCACACAAGGAAGTAGTTACCAGAGTTATTATTACTCAGAGATCCCAGATGTGAGGCGGTTCAACTGAACCAGTGGAGGGAGGGCAGCTCCCTAGGTCACGAGCAAGCAGGAGATAGAGAGCAGGTAGGAAGGACCTATTACTTACAATGTGGTTGGGGTATAGGCCACTTTTTGTGGGCTCAACAATAAAGTGGTTATTTTAAAAGGTGCCTGGGAAAAGTAAAACAGGAACTTATGGTGGGCATCCTAAACTCAAGTCCTTAGTCTAAACTCAACTCCAGAGTCTGGGTGTGTGCAGGGTTATCACACTAGGTAAAATGCCTAAGCAACAACTCAGAAAAACAAAGTTGTTTTCCCCAAATATTGTTTTTCCCATCACATCATGCTTTTTATCAGATTTGGGAAGTTGTCAGCCATTATTTCTTCAAATATTTTCTGTCCCTTTCTCGTTATCTACTAGTGGAACTTCCTTGGTATTCTTTTTATTTTAAGATTTTATTTGTTGAGTAATTTCTACACCCAACATGGGGCTTGAACTCACAACCCCAAGATCAAGAGTCACATGCTCTACCAACTGAGCCAGCCAGGCATCCCTCTGTTGGTATTCTTGATGGTATCACACTGATATCTCAGGCTTTGGCCTGAGGCATTTTTCTTCATTCTTGTTTTTTATTTTTCAAACTGGATAATTTTGATTGCCTTACCTCCAAGTTACAGGTTGAACTGTGTCCCTTCAAAATTTGTGTGTGGAAGTCCAAAACCCCAAAATGTGAGTTTATCTGGATATAGGGTTATCGCAAATGAAATTAGTTAAGATGAGGCCATACTGGAGTACAGTGGTCCCCTAACCCAATACAACTTATTTTATATTAAAAGGGAAAATTTTGGATGCAGACACAGAGAGAGAATAACATGTGAATGTGAAAGAAGAGATTTATAAGCCAAGAAATGCCAGAGATCACCAACAAACCACCAGAAGCTGACTGAGAGGGATGGAACATATTCTCACTCACTACCCTCAGAAGGAACCAACCTTGATGACACCTTGATCTCAGACTTCTAGCCTTGAGAACTATGAGTTAATAAATGCCTGTTGTGTAAGCCACCCAGTCTGTGGTACTCATTATAGCAGCCCTAGCAAACTAATACGTATGTTTGTTCATTTTTTTCTTGAGAACTGGACGTTCTAAATATGTGATAACTCTGGAAATCACATAATCCCATCCTCAGAGTTTGCCGACCTTTGTTTGTTGAAGGCTAGAGGCATCCATTTGGAACTTTTCCAAACTATTTTGGAAAGTGTGTGTTCCTTATTGAGCGTGGTCACCGAAGTTTCTGTTTTCTGTGGTCAGCTAGTAACTCGACAAAGATTTCTTTAAGCGTCTGGCCCCAAAGGGGGAAAAATAAATAAAATAATAAAATAAAATAAAATGTTTAAAAAGTAGTTCCTCTTTACATCCTCTCGTGGTAGGGAAGTTGCTTCAGATTGTGGGGGCTGAATGGTCAGCCTCTGCGCTAGGCCTTCAGTAGTCAATAGCAGCAACCAGCAGTCAAAACAAAAAACCCTGAGTTGTGAAGGACAATGTCCTATTGCCCCAGTAAGGCACACCGTGAACACAGGCCTCTGTGCCTGTGGCTGCCTGCCATGGTGCTGGAGGGTGCAGGGTGTTAGCCACTGGAAGCATGGAAACATGGAAATTCACTAAAGTTTATAGGCCTCTTCACCCAGCCCTCCCCTAGACGCTGTAGGTGTCTGACTAGATTCTAGAGTGCCCAAACCCTTGCTTCAGACAGTTCCTGCCGGCTCAATTATTACTTCAGTGGAGGGACGGACTCCTGGAGCTTCCTACTCCACCATTTCCGTGATGTCACCCCTGTTCGTCTACCTTTACTTCTGAGTAGGATGCATCACGGTCTCTTTAACCGTTCATCCACCGTAGGACACTTCAGCTGTTTCCATTTTGGGGTTATTAGGAATAAGGCTCCTATAACAATCATGTACACACGGAGATGAATAGAAGTCTTCATTTCTCTGGGATAAATGCCCATCCAATAGGTTTTTAATTTCTGCTACCATATTTTGCATTTCTAAGAGGTGTCCTATAGTGTTCAGGATGTTACTTCTGAAGGGATGTCCTATTCTCTGTTCCTGAGTGCAATACATCATCTCTGAGCATATGGACGGTCTCCATTTCTTTCAAGTCATGTACTTTGTATGATTTGTATGTCCATGTGAAATGTTGGAGACTAAAAAGACGTTTCACTTGGGGGATGACGAGACTGTTCTTTATCCTGATTCCAATGGTGGTTTTACAAATGTTTGAACGAAACAAAAACAAAAACCAAAAAACTTCATTTTGTTATAAGTAAATAATGCTGCAGTTAAAAAATTTTTTTTTCAAGTTTGAATGCTTTGAGCTTGTGTTTACAGCTCACTGAATTTGGATTTCACTGTCCAATTTTCTAACTGGAAGTTTATTTGGGGACCCTTATTCAGTATCTTTAGGTGTTTCTCTATGGGCTGTCAGAGTCCCCTGAGAAATCAGACTCTACCAACCTCTGGCCAGAGAAGGGTGAAGGGCCGGTCGCCAGAGTTCCAGGAGCTCAGAGCGAGATGTGTAGGATTCCGTATGTATTTGCTCACTTCAATATTGTGCTGGGATAGCACCCACACCTTCATTTCATCCCAGTGCTCCTAGTCAGGAGGCATTTCGTTTTAACCATCTCCAGAAAATAAGCCTCCAGATATTTGCCAGTGTGTGGAAAGTGCTCTGTAGAGCGCCTGGAGGTGACAGACTTATTATTTCTGAAATGGATTTTTGGTCTTCCTGATGGCCCCCACCCCCACCCCTGATGTACTTGGTGTCACTCACCTTTGATGACTTTGATGAGAAGCCAAACTGGTTTCTTGACTTTTCCCTTATGTGCTTATAATTTTTTTAAACCCTTCTCTGTGTTTTTCTTTCCAAAATTTCACTGTTATTTGCCTCGGATGCTATTCTGAGGGAAATTAAATAACACCTAAGTAAAAGAGGACACAACCTGTTTCTGAACTGGAAGTTTTTAAAAATTAATTAATTAATTAATTAATTTGAGAGAGAGAGAGAGAGAGTAAGAGAGCACAAGCAGGGGGAACAGCAGAGGGAGAGGGAGAAACAGGCTCCATGCTGAGCAGGGAGCCTGATGAGGGGCCCAATCCCAGGACCCTGGGATCATGACCTGAGCTGAAGGCAGATGTCTAACTGACTGAGCCACCCAGGTGCTCCTGGAATGGAAGATTTAATATTGCTAATGTGGCAATACTACCTAAAATATTCCACAGGCTCAATGCAATCCCTATCAAAATCCCATCAGATTTGTACAGAAATCAAAAAGCTGATTCTAAAATTCACATAGAATTTCAAGGGGCCCCAATTAGCCAAAATAATCCTGAAAAAGTAAAACACACTTGAAAGACTCATAGTTCTTGAATTCAAACTTGCTACAAAGCTACAGTAATCAAAACAGAGTGGTACTGGCACTGGGAAAGACCCAGATCAATGGAATAGAATTGAGAGTCCAGAAACAAACCCACAATTACAGTCCATTGGTTTTGACAAGGATGCCAGGAGCCCTTGGTGGGAAGAGCATAGTCTCTTGAACAAATGGTTCTGGACAACTGGAAGTTTCACATGCAAAGGAGTGAAAGTGGGCCCTTATCTAATATGATATACAAAAATTAACTCAAAATAAATCCAAATCCTAAATATATCTAAGACTCTTATAAAGTGTCTTCTAGGGGCATCTGTGAGGCTCAGTGGGTTAAGCATCTGCCTTTGGCTCAGGTCATGATACCAGGGTCCTGGAATCGATCTGAGTCTGGCTCCCCACTGAGCCTGCTTCTCCCTCTCCCTCTGCCCCTGTACCCCGCTCTTGTTCTCTCTCTCACTCTCAAATAAATAAACAAACTTTTTCAATAAAAAGTCTTCTAAACTATAAAACTCTGAGAAAGAAACATAGGTGTAGCTCTTTGTCACCATGGATTCACCATGTCACAAGGGCTTCTTAAATATGACACCAGTAGCATAAGCAAACAAAGAACAAACAGATAAATTGGGCCCCATCAAAAGTAAGACCTTTTTTCTTCAAAGGACACTACCAACAAATTAAAAAATACCCCATATAAGGGGAGAAAATAATATCTCATGATGGTTTAACACCCAGAATATGTATGGAACTCTTATAACTCAACAACAATAAGACAAACCATTAATTTAAAAATGGGTGAAGGACTTGGAGAGATGTTTCACCAAAGCAGAAATACAAGTAGGCAACTAGCACATGAAAAGATGGCCAACATCTTAGACATCAGGGGAATGCAAACCAAAACCACATGAGAAACCACTCCAGGCCCATCCGATGGCTATTATAAGAAAAAAGAGAAAGAAAACCAAGTGTTAGTGAGGTTGTGCAAGAATCAGGACCCGTGGGCACTGCTGCTGGGAATGTAAAATGGGACGGCCTCTGCGGAAAACGGTTTGGCCGCTTCTCAAAAAGTTAAACATAGAGCTATCGTGACCCAGCGATTCCACTCCTAAGATATACCCCCAAAGAATTGAAAACAGGGACTCAGGATGATACTCCCGTGCGAAGGTCACCGAAGCATTATTCGCAATATACAATATTTCACAATTGCCAAAACGTGCAAACAACTTGTGTCCATCAAGAGATGAAGGGATAAGCCAAACGCGGCATACCCATACAATGGAATCTCCCCAGCCTTAGGAAGGAATGAAATCCATGCTACCGCACAAGCTTTGAAAACATTAGACTAAGTGAAATAAGCCAGACACAAAAGGGCAAATACGCAAATACCGTGTGATGCCACTTTTTTTTAGAGAGAGTGAGAGTGCGTGCGTGTGCAAGCGGAGGGGCAGAAGGAGGAGAGAGAGTCTTAAGCAGCCTCCGCGCCCATCACAGGGCCTGATGCGGGGCTCTATCTCACAACCCTGAGGTCCCGACCTGAGCCAATATGAAGAGCTGGACTCTTCACCGGGCCACGCAGGCACCGCTGTGTGATTCCACTTACGGAATCTACAACAGACAAACGCATTGAGGCAGAAAGTAGAATGAAGAGTTTCAGGCGCTAGGGAGGAGCGGGGAGTTGGGAGCTGTTGTTTAATGTACGAAACGGCACTGACCTGTATGCTTGAAGATGGTTGATTCATGTCATGTGAATTGTCTTGATATTAGAACACACACACGCACGAAGTCTAGACCATCTCGTCTGCCAGAAAGGAAGTGATCAAAGAATGGTGAGGAGACATCAAAACGACATAGAACTAGTTGGAACTGGTCAAATCGGGACAACCGTGTTTTCTTAGTCCGATGGGCTATGACTCAGCCCCAGCGAGGCCCGAACAGCTGGTGACCACAGCAGCAGGGGGAGCCTGGCGTGCATGTGCTGACTGATGAAGTGAGTCCTGTCTGATTCCATTCGCAAAACTCTTGTGACGGAACGGCCCGTTGCTGCCAGGGGTCAGCCCTGGGGGGGACTAGACTGGTTTCAGATGGGCACCAGGGGCCTTCTTTAGGGAATTATTCTGAATAATGATCACAGTGGTGGCGACCTCAGCGAACCTCTAGCTGCCTGTATTTGAAAGGGATTCACGTAGAAACACAAATTCCTCGTTTCTCTTAACTCTTTGCGGCGGGAGGGTCCTTCCCCCACAGGCCCACCTTACCAGGCGGCAGTAGGGGCAGGGAGACTGGAGCCCGCCCCAGTGCCGGCCTTCTGACTTAGCACCCGGCCCTGAAGACACCCAAGGTTGAGACTCGACTAAAAAAGTTTGCCTGCCTCCAGATGGATTACAGGACAGGACTGAAGCGGCACAGGGACAGAGAGCTGTGTCCTGGGAGCCGAGGCCGGGGCAGCCTGCGGGAGTTGCAGGAAGCTCACACTCCTCGTCTAGAACCCCCGCCTCCACCCCCACCCCTGCACCAGCCTTGCTCTACCCTTTCCCGGCCGCGGGGGGAGCTGGCTCCCTGGCGCCATCGTGTGGGCACGGGGGGAAGAGCAGCAGTGGCTCCTTGGAGATTTACCACCTCCCTTTGGGACTTTGCAGGCCCTAGAGATTTTGAGCATCTAGAGACGGCAATAAACATAGGGGTGCATATATCTTTCTGAATTTGTGTTTTCATTTTCTTTGGGTAAATACCCAGCAGTGGAATTACAGATGGCAACTACACTTACCGTGGTGAGCACTGCGTAACATACACTTGACCCCTTGGACAACACAGGTTTGAACTGCGTGGGTCCATTTGTATGTGGGTTTTTGACTGGATAGTACTGTCACTGTATTTTCTCTTCCTTATGATTTTCTTTTCTTTTTTTTTTTTTTTTAAAGATTTTATTTATTTATGTGACAGAGAGACAGCCAGCGAGAGAGGGAACACAGCAGGCGAGTGAGAGAGGAAGAAGCAGGCTCCCAGTGGAGGAGCCCGATGTGGGACTCGATCCCGGAACGCCGGGATCACGCCCTGAGCCGAAGGCAGACGCTTTAACGACTGCGCTACCCAGGCGCCCCCTCCTTATGATTTTCTTAATAACATTTTCTTTTCTCCAGCTTACTTTATTGTAAGAATACAGTTTATAACACACACAACATACAAAATACGTGCTGACCGACTGCTGATGTTATCAGTAAGGCTTCTGGTCAACAGTAGGCTATTAGTTTTAAGTTCTGGAGGACTCAGAAGTGGGTTTTTGTGCATTTTCAACTGTGCAGGTGGTGGGCACCCCTACCCCCGTGGTTTTCAAGAGCCAGTTGTATATAATTGCTGCACCACCACGCTGGCACCTGAAACTCATCTCCTAGTGTATGTCAACGGTACTCCAGCTAGAGGGGAGAGGGGAGAGGCAGGCAGCAGCCCAGCAAGCCTGTGCTCTCTGCCAGGGTGTCTGGGCTGTGGGATGAGCAGGAGCTGAAACCACGTTTGCCGGCAGAGTTTCTGGGGCTTCCCAGCCAGCCAAGAGGTTCTGCTGTTTACATTCCCAGTATGGACAAACCCTCTTCGTCTTGTTCAGTGTCTTTTCCTTTCGATTCTTTTTTTCTGACATGATGACTGTGACTGGGGCTTTTGCCCGGGGAAGGAGGTTTCTTCTGGGATAATGCAACCATCCCCCCCCCTCCTACCTACAAGGCTGCGGGAGGGCCAGGCACGTCCAGATCTTGGGACCTTGAATCCTGCTGAAAAATGGAGTCTGGGGCCTGAGAGTCCATTCAAGAGACAACCTAAACTGAGTACGGTTAAACACAGAAACCCAAATTCAACTTTGCGAGGAGAGTGCTATGTGTGTGGGGTGGGAGAGGACCCTTCCCAAACCGGGGTCTGGCTTGTGACTACTGTCAGCGCAGGACATTTGATCTTGTTGACATTTCACTTGTGCGAAATCCTCAAAGTTTGTGTCTTGGTCCTGAGTACATGGTGTGGCCCGGGCCTGGGGTGGGAGTTGCACCCCCTGGGTAGGACGGTGGTCCAGAGACGCTGTCTTCTCAGGACAGCAGTGACGAGAGCTGGCACCACGGGTCGCTGGGTGAGAAGCCAGGAGTCTGACATCTTTCCCCAGACGCCACAGTCAGGTGGCCCTGGAAGCCGGAGGCATAGGCCACAGGGTTTCTGTGGGGCGGTCTTTGCACCTGGCGCCGTGGCGGCGGTGGTCCAGGAAGCTGGGCAGCAGGGGCAGATGCGGAGAGGGGCTGGGGTGGCCGAGCAGCCCAGCCCGCAGCCAGGTCGGTCGTGAAAGCTGTCTGGGCGATGAGGGCAGCGGCGGGAGCCTCGCCCCAAGCACACGCCGGTCCCTCAGGCCGCTCACCGGCCCCTCTGTGGGGCTGCACCGTCCTCAGCTGCACAGTGGGGACTCCAGGGGCCCCGCTTGCTGCGAGGTCTGCGGGGCTGGGGGAGGGGAGGGCGCACCCCATCCTTCCTCCCCTGCGGGGCTCGTGTCCTGACGCTGTGTCCTGACTCGGGGCTCCAGTGCTCGCAGCGGTTTCAGGCAGGAAGGTACGCGCCCGGCTGACGGTCGAGTGTTCGAGGGCGACGACCTCCACCTGGACGCGCTCCAAGACTCAGCCAAGAGCACAGAGCAGGCCTGGGCCACGCGGGGAGCCCGAACGCTCGCGGGCACGGCGGCCTCAGTCTCCTCCCCGACTGGACGACGGTGGCGAGTGGACAAGGAATCCCTCCGCATCATTTGGCCAACATAACGGAGGAACTTGACGTGTGTAGGGCCAGATTCCAGAGCAGGCCTAGGGGGCTCCTGGAAATAAAACGCCCCGAAGCCCCAGGCTCTCCCCCCCCCC
>NW_024423786.1:737128-738033 GCF_017311325.1 Ursus maritimus
CCCCCCCCCTCCTACCTACAAGGCTGCGGGAGGGCCAGGCACGTCCAGATCTTGGGACCTTGAATCCTGCTGAAAAATGGAGTCTGGGGCCTGAGAGTCCATTCAAGAGACAACCTAAACTGAGTACGGTTAAACACAGAAACCCAAATTCAACTTTGCGAGGAGAGTGCTATGTGTGTGGGGTGGGAGAGGACCCTTCCCAAACCGGGGTCTGGCTTGTGACTACTGTCAGCGCAGGACATTTGATCTTGTTGACATTTCACTTGTGCGAAATCCTCAAAGTTTGTGTCTTGGTCCTGAGTACATGGTGTGGCCCGGGCCTGGGGTGGGAGTTGCACCCCCTGGGTAGGACGGTGGTCCAGAGACGCTGTCTTCTCAGGACAGCAGTGACGAGAGCTGGCACCACGGGTCGCTGGGTGAGAAGCCAGGAGTCTGACATCTTTCCCCAGACGCCACAGTCAGGTGGCCCTGGAAGCCGGAGGCATAGGCCACAGGGTTTCTGTGGGGCGGTCTTTGCACCTGGCGCCGTGGCGGCGGTGGTCCAGGAAGCTGGGCAGCAGGGGCAGATGCGGAGAGGGGCTGGGGTGGCCGAGCAGCCCAGCCCGCAGCCAGGTCGGTCGTGAAAGCTGTCTGGGCGATGAGGGCAGCGGCGGGAGCCTCGCCCCAAGCACACGCCGGTCCCTCAGGCCGCTCACCGGCCCCTCTGTGGGGCTGCACCGTCCTCAGCTGCACAGTGGGGACTCCAGGGGCCCCGCTTGCTGCGAGGTCTGCGGGGCTGGGGGAGGGGAGGGCGCACCCCATCCTTCCTCCCCTGCGGGGCTCGTGTCCTGACGCTGTGTCCTGACTCGGGGCTCCAGTGCTCGCAGCGGTTTCAGGCAGGAAGGTACGCGCCCGGCTGACGGTCG
>NW_024423786.1:738328-739161 GCF_017311325.1 Ursus maritimus
GGGGGGGCTCCCAGCCCCTCTGCTCTCTTCTGAGTGCCTCTCACCGATTGGACCCAGCTAGAGGCAACGAGGCCCCGTCATCTCCAGGACACAGGGCAGGTGGAGAAGGGCTGGAAGATAAGCACAATACCCAGCACAATCATTTTGCGGTGGGACTTGCTTTGCGGGGCTCGACCTGCTGCCAGAGCAGAAGAGAGGCAGCCATGTCCTGCCCTTTGCTCCATTCCGCGCACGGAGCAGGGATCCCCCCGCCGGCTGCCTTCGCAACTACAATCCAGACCTCGCTCAGCAGGTGTCAGCCTCCATTTTCTCGCTTTCCCCCAAGGCCGTGAGTGCGGTCTGCTTCCGCTGCCTGATCCAGGATTTCTACCTCAGCGCGTTGTAAGCCATTTGGGAGCAGTGCCATCTCGGGATTCTGCCTTCACTGACCATCTACTGGTGTCTGTGGCGGGAGATGAGGGCTCCGCGCCGCTCTCACCTCCGCAAAGTAGTTCCGTGAGAACTTTCCGTTAAGTCAATGCGCATTGCCTACATCGCTAAGCTTGAGCAAGCATTAACTTTTCCGATCCTTTCCTTTACTCCAGGGCCAGAACCGCTTCTCCAGGTCGTTCCTCCCAGCGGCTCAGGCCCCCAGGAAGGCCTTTTCCAGTCTCCTGGAGTTGAGCAGCTGAAGAGGGCCTGACGTCAGCCTTGGTCACTTACTTCTGGACTAGTCTGTCAGTCCCTCCCAGGGGCTGGACCCTAGTCCAGAACCCTTTGTTCCACAGTCTTCAGAGAGCACAGGTCTGCACTGATGGGGACCTCCCTGTGATGGGGGGGGGGGGGGGGGGGGG